>NC_137341.1:20444276-20489276 GCF_965287045.1 Carcharhinus amblyrhynchos | reverse complement strand
ATCATATGAGGAGTTGTGAAAACATCCCTACTTCTTCCCTTATGAAGGAAAGGTCATCAAAAAAGTAGCCAAAGATGTCTGGGCCTAGTACACTGTCTTGAAGAACTCTTGCATTAATGTTCTGGGGCTGAGATAGAATGGTCTCCAACAACCACAAGCTTGTTCCCTTGAGCTGGGTATGGCTCCAACCTATGGAGATTTTTAACCCCTATTTTCATTGGCCTCACAGTTATTCAGGTTTCTTAATACTACATTCAATCACATCCTGCCTTGATATTAAGGTCACTCTTCCCTTGCCTTTGGAATTCAACTCTTCATTCCATGGTTGGGTCAAGGCTGTAATGAAGTCTGGAGCCAGGCAGAACCAAAACTGAGCATTGACGTGCAGGTTATTGTTGAGTAAGTGGCACTTGTACTTGATAGCAGTATGGACAAAACTTTCTATTCAGTCACAGAATTGTTCCAGCACAGAAGATTGTATCTCCATTAGCTCCCCAGATAAGTAATTCCCTTACTGCCATTCTCCCACTTCTCGCTGTAATCCTGAACATTCTTCCTTTCTAATAACAGCCCCACCATCTTTTTCAACGCTTCAATTGAAGCTGCTTCCATCACACTCTCAGGAATCGCATTCCAGACCTCAAGTTGCATGAATTTTTTTTCGCCAATTATTTTAAATGTGTGTCCTCTTGTTCTTGATCCTTTCACGAGTGAGAACTATTTCTCCCTATTTGCTCTGTCCAGACACATCATAATTTTGACTACCTCTATCAAGTCTCCTCTCAGCCTTCTTGTCTCCAATCAATCTTCAAAACTGAAGTTCTTCATCGTTGGAACCATTCACCTTCATCTTTTCTGTATTCTCACCAATTCCTTCACCACCTTCGCTGATGACCGATAGTAGACTCATGGACCAGGTCAGGTCTCTTCTGCTTTTTGCGGACAGGATATACTTGGGCAATTGAAGTCCTTAAAGAGGGGTTTAAGGACGGGACTCCAGGATTTAGGACTTAAACTATTGAAGATACAATCACCAATGAAGTGATGAAAATTCAGAATTTGCATGATTCCAGAACGGAAGAAATATAGGAATGTAGGAGAGCTGAAGGAAATCACAGAGATAAGGAAATGCAAGGTAGGTAGGGATTTGAAAACAATGACCCTGAAGTTAAAATTAAGCAAAGCGAGGTAAATTGTTGTCACTGTATGGAAGGATGCTGCCCGTGGAAGTACAAGTATAAGCAAGGAACAAATCCAAGCAGACAGATCAGGAAGCAGCGGGAGATAGTGGATCAGATTGCCAAGGAAATGGTCAATAACTAAAGTAGAATTGGGTGATTGCAGAACACTTCCATTCAAACTTCAAGTGTAACTTGAATTTCTACTTGCAGTCATTTTAATTTTCCATTCCGTTTCCACTCTGATCCCTTAAGCCATGGCCTCCTTTACTGTTCAAAGTTTTAGAAATTGCATCTTTCAATAAGCACTTCGTTGCCTTATAGAGTCATTGATGAGTTCAACAATTTCAGATCATAATTACTGCTATTTTGTTTCAGGACAGCAGATGCTGGTAATAATTCTGGTGTTGCTATTTACAGCTCCTCTAGACCCATCTTTTATTCTTCTACTTATCCCATTACCACCCAATCTTTTCTTGCAGCATGATCCACCTTTCCTCCAATGGGCTTTCCCTGTGTCGACCCTTCATGGTTTTGAGCACCTTTGCCAAATCTCCTCAAAGCAGGAAAACAACCCCACTTTCTCCATTCTATCTTCTTAGCCAAAATCGTTCATTCCTAGAATTATTCTTGTCAATCTTTTTTGCACCTTCTCTAAAGTTTGCACATCCTTCATAAAACATGGTGCCCAGAGCTATATGGGTCCAACTAGTGTTTTGTAAATATTCATCTTAATTTTCACAGCACAAATGCCCTTCACATACTATCAAATTATGTACCATATAGTAAACATGATTACTTCTAACACTTTTAATAAATTATAGGAGACAACTCTGATAGAAACCTGAAAGTAACCACTTAAAAAAGAACCTACAGTAGTACCCGTTTCCTGCTAATGACGCTGTTGAGTGACTCACTGCCGATCACTGATACAATTCTGCCACTTTCAGACACTTGGTGGTATTGCAGAGTTGATATCACCCACACAATAGCAAAATGATTATTCAAAGTAAGGCTAATTGGTTAAGTTAATTCACTGATTCAAAGAGACACTGAAGTCCCTCTATTACATTTATCCAATTGTTTTATAAATTATTCCAAGATTTTCACCTTCACTCGTCTGCCCAGAAGGAAGAATATTCCAAATGTTGGTTATCAAAGTATCAACAGGTGGCAACGAGGTGTCATTGTCCATCTGAAGCTGCATAGGGACCGTAGGCCCACTGTAACCTCAGCAGCCTCAGGAATTCATAAGCTCCGTAAGGTTCTGAAATACCATGTTAGCCTTTTTGTTAAATTAATAAAACTTGTAATTGGAGCAGTCTTTTATTCTTTTACTAAATCTATCATTTGACAGAGAAAGCAATAAAAACAGAAAATTCTAGAAATAAGAACATAAGAACATAAGAAATAGGAGCAGGAGTAGGCCATCTAGCCCTTCGAGCCTGCCCCGCCATTCAATAAGATCATGGCTGATCTGTCGTGGCTCAGTTCCACTTTCCCGCCCTCTCCCCATAACCCTTAATCCCCTCTCTTATCAAGAACCCATCAACCCGCTTCTTAAAAATATTTAGCGAGGCAGCCTCCACCACTTCAACGGGCAGAGAATTCCAGAGATTCACCACCCTTTGAGTGAAGAAGTTCCTCCTCAACTCCGTTCTAAACTGCCTCCCCTTTATCTTGAGGCTGTGCCCCCTAGTCCTACTGTCTTTTTTGAGCGGGAAGAGTCTCTCCACCTCTATCCTATCCATCCCATTCATCATCTTGTACGTCTCAATGAGATCTCCCCTCATTCTTCTAAACTCTAACGAGTACAAGCCTAGTTTATTCAGCCTCTCCTCATAGCTCAATCCCCTCAACTCCGGTATCAGCCTAGTAAACCTCCTCTGCACTCCCTCCAGGGCCAAAATATCCTTGCGCAGGTGCGGCGCCCAAAACTGCACACAGTACTCCAGCTGCGGCCTCACCAATGCCCTATACAGCTGCAGCAAGACCGCCCTACTTTTATATTCAATCCCCCTCGCTATGAAGGCCAGCATCCCATTCGCCTTCCTGACCACCTGCTGCACCTGCAAGCTGGGTTTTTGCGACTCATGCACAAGGACCCCGAGGTCCCTCTGCACCGTCGCCTGCTGCAGTTTTTCGCCACGTAAGTAATAGTCCTTCCTACCATTCTTCCTACCAAAGTGGACCACCTCACACTTGCCAACATTAAATTCCATTTGCCATTTCCTGGCCCATTCGCCCAGCCTATCTAGATCCTTCTGCAGACTCTCCACACCCTCCGCACAATTTGCCTTTCCCCCAATCTTGGTGTCATCAGCAAATTTCGACACCCTGCACTCGGTTCCCTCCTCCAGATCATCTATATAAATGGTAAATAGCTGAGGCCCCAGCACCGACCCCTGGGGCACCCCACTAGTCACCAACCGCCAATCCGAATAGCACCCATTGACCCCCACTCTCTGCCTCCTATTTGACAACCAATCCTCTATCCACGCTAACACCCTACCCCCAACTCCATGTCCCCTGACCTTCTGCAATAACCTCTTGTGAGGTACCTTGTCAAACGCCTTCTGAAAATCCAGAAAGACCACATCCACCGGCTCTCCTCTATCCACTGCCCTAGACACATCCTCATAGAACTCCAGTAAATTTGTCAGACACGACTTCCCTTTAATGAAACCGTGTTGCGTCTGCCCTATCAAGCAATTCCCTTCAAGATGCCTCGCAATTTCCTCCTTAATGACGGATTCTAACATTTTACCTACCACAGACGTTAAACTAACCGGCCTATAATTCCCCGCCTTTTGCCTGGCACCCTTCTTAAACAACGGCGTAACATTAGCCGTTTTCCAATCTTCCGGCACTTCCCCGGAATCCAGCGACGTCTGGAAAATAACCACCAAGGCATCCACTATAACCTCCGCCATTTCTTTCAGAACCCTTGGATGCATTCCATCCGGTCCTGGCGACTTGTCCACAATCAGCCCCTCCAGTCTGTCGAGCACCACCTCTCTAGTAACAGTAATGTCATTAAGACCCTCCAGTCCTATCACCTTTCCATCGCTAACACCCGGCAAATTATTCACGTCCTCCTCCGTGAAGACAGAAACAAAAAAGTTATTCAAGACCTTAGCCATTTCCCCATCCCCTACCACTAGGTCCCCTTTCTCATCCTCTAAAGGACCAACATTCACCCTAGCCAGCCTCTTCCTTTTTATATATTTATAAAAACTCTTGCTATCCTTTTTTATATTAAGTGCTAGCCCAGCTTCATAGCTTCTCCTACCCTCCTTTATCAACTTCTTTGTCAATCTTTGTTGACATTTAAACCTTTCCCAATCCTCTTCTCGCCCACTGCTCTTAGCTACTCTAAATTCCTCCGCTTTTAATTTAACACTTTCCTTCACAGTCTGGCAGCATCTGTAAAGGGATGAACATTTTGTTTCAAGTCAATGACTTTATTGTAGAACTGCTGAAGGTTATTGATCGGAAATATTAACTCTATTTCTCTCCCTTCAGATCAATTGATTATTTCTAGGATTTTGTGTTTCCATTTCGGATTTCCAGAATCTGTAATATATTGCTTTAGCATCAAAGAGAAATCCTGTTGCAACTCTTTGGTTAACCATTAGTCACCTAATGAGCCACTTATTTTTCTACATCACACAGAACACCCGAGGAGAATCAGCAGTAGCACAGCAACTATCTGTTACAGTACACTATTGGAGAATAACCTGTCTTTACACATTGCCTTTCATAACATCAGGATATCCCAAAACATTTTACAGCCAAGTAAATACTTGTGCAGTGTGATCACTGCTCTAATATAGCCAATTTATGCACAGCAAGGTCAAATAAGCAGCAATATGAAAATCAGATCTTTTTCTAGAAGTTGGTTGAGAGATAATTATTGGTCAAAATACTAAGAATAACTCCATTACATAGCTAATCCACTTAACACATTTTTGGACTGTGGGAGGAAACTGGATACCTGGAATTTGGGGAGAACTCCACCCAGACAGTCCCCAAAGGCTAGAATTGAACCCAGATCCATGGTGCTGTGGGGCATCAGTGCTATCCACCAGACAGGCAGGGTCACAGTTTAACATCCCATATGAATTTCCAGTAATAGAATTCTTACTTTAATATTAGATGAACACGTCAATAAAGCAATTACTGCACACTTAGATCCCATATCAAGGAAATAATCCAGAAATTATTACTTTTCAGATTCTGCTTTTTAGTTTAGCCCCTAGCTCCTCATACTCTCTAAGCATAACGTCCTTCCTAGTTCTATCTATGTCATTGGTCTCTAAGCAGACCACAACAACTGGATCTCCCCACTCCTACTGCAACCATCCTAACCCAGAGCCTAAGTCATGAACTCTTGCACCTGGTGGGCAATGCAGCCCTCTAGCCTCCCGCTCTTGGGTGCACAGGACTGTGTCTATTCCCCTCACTATATTGTCCCCTGCTTGAATGGTTTCTTGTACATAGTACCGTGATCAGTTTGCTTATCCAGCCTGCAGTCCCTACTCGCACCTGTATAGGCCGCAACAAACTTGACAATTGCAAAAACTGATGCTCCTCCTCTTCTACTGTTTTAATCCCCTTATTTGCCTCATTTGCAGCCACACCCTCCTGTCCGTTACACTGACCAAAGCAGAAAACCCAATCCTAAGGGGTGTGACCATTTCCTGGAATAAAGTGTCCAGGTAACATTCCCCTTACCTGATGTGTTGCAGCGGCAACTGCTCAGACTCCAGCTCATGACTCTGAGCCAAAGCTCCTCAAGCCCCGTACGGTTACTGCAGACATGTTTGCCCTGGATCACAGTGGCAGTCAGGAAATCCTACCTCCTGCAAATACAGCAAATCACCTGCCCTGTCAACCTTATTTAATCTTAATTAACTAACTAATTATGTTTTAATTAATTTTGAGCTAAATTAATGCTTCCTCTCACTCACTGCACAATTTGAACCTTAGTTATTCAATAAAAGCCACCAGCTAAGAATAAAAGAAATAATGGATTTACAGTGTTTCTTACTTCCCTTCTGCTAGTGTCTCTAAATTAGGTACTTTAGGGTTATTGAAAAGATAATGGGAAGAATTTTCCATCCCTTCCCACCAGCAGCATCTTCCAGTGCCACTGAAAGCAATCTTCGCAATAGGTTCCCCAGCAGCAGGACAAGTGAGCCACGCAAAACACCATAGACATTAGCAGGGTGAAAGAACCTGCTATGGCCAACGGCGAGTTGCCTCCACCACTGGGAAACACAAAGGGGCCAAAAAAAAACCCACCCTCTATTTTTCTATATTTCAGTTATTTACAAACAGTCCTTAACAGCAATTATTCACCAGTGAATTGATAGATGGCTTTCCTGAGAGGTCGCTGTTTTATTTTTTTTCTCTCTCAAAGTCAGTGCAAGCTGGAAACTGAAGGTGCATTCCTCCACAGGTCGCAACCAGGTCTGTCTCTTGGACACTGCTTGTCCTGCCTCCACATGAGTAAGTGAAGGCCCCAAGCCTGGATCTCTCTTTATCCTCTCTTCCTCAGGGCTCAAGTAGCTCTGCTTCTCTGTAGCTGCTTTTCCTGCCTTCCTCTGAGTAAGTCAAAAGATCTGTTTTGTCAAGTGGATGTAAAAAGTTCCATGGCATATTTTCAAAGTACAGCATAAGCTTTTCACCAGAGATCTATTTATTCCTCAACCCATTTTACTAAAAATTCGGTCTGTCATTGCCACACTGCATTTGGTGGAGCTTACAGTGCAGAAACTAGCAACCCCAGAAAAAAACAGTGACTATATTTTTAAAAAGTAATCAATTGGACGTTGATGCGAGAGGCAATGGCCTAGTGGTATTATTGCTGGACTATTAATCCAGAAACTCAGCTAATCTTCTGGGGACCTGGTTTAAATTCCCACCATAGCAGATGGTGAAATTTGAATTCAGTAAAAAAACAATCTGGAATTAAGGATCTGATGACCATGAAACCATTGTCAGTTGTCAGACAAACCCATCTGGTTCACTAATGTCCTTGAGAGATGGAAATCTGCTATCCTTACTTGGTCTGGCCTACATACAGCAATGTAGTTGATTCTCAATGTCCCATGAACAAGGGCAATGAGAAATGGGCAATAAATGCTAGCCAGCTAGTGATGCCCATATTTCACAAATAAATTTTAGAAGATGTTTTGTAACATCCTGGTGTTATAAAAGGTGTCTTATTAGAATCTATTTCTTCTGGTCGTAACACAATCACCGGATGGGTATTCACCTATTTACAATTTGCTGTGGAATTCCTTACCAGTCCTCTCTGCCTGCTCGATATGTTGTATGAAGAAAGGTATCATTGTGGGTATCTTCCTTGCCCAATCCTGATGGCATTGAACTCCCTCATTTTCAACCCTGTGAAGAAAGTGCACCAGTTTGTGTACTTTCAATAGAAAGTGTACAATAATTAGAAATGGTAACTGCTGATATATTGTTGCTGTAACACAGTTAACCTTTAGACAAATTGCATCTGCCATCTTATCTTTTCTGGTCCTGCATGAAAAGACCATAACTAAGATGCTGAGCCTGAATCAGAGAGAGAGAGAGACAGAGCAAGATTTGGGTCATAAAAATAAACAAGCCAGATTTAAAAGGTGAAGCAAAATAAATGACACGAAAAGTACTTTTTGGAAGGAACACAGAAGGTAAACTTGTTACAAACTAAACATTAATTGTGCTTGGAAATATTTAAAATAAATTAAAAGTAATTATTGTAGAATTAGGGACCTTGCGGTGAAGGATCCTCTTGGGGATAGTGATCATTGTATGGTGGAGTTTCTGGTGTAGATGGAGGAGAAAGTGGGTTCCCGGACACGCGTCCTTTGTTTGAACAGAGGGGAGTACGGTAGGATGAGAGAGGAATTGGCGAATGTGGACTGGGGGAGCGTGTTGGAGGGTAGGTCTGCTGAGGAGCAGTGGAGGATCTTTAAGGAGATCTTTCTTGGTGCTCAGCAGAAATTTATTCCGATGGTTAAAAAGGACCATAGGAGGAGAGGTAATAAGCCGTGGATAACGAAGGAGGTGAAGGAAAGTGTTAAATTAAAAGCGGAGGCGTTTAGAGTAGCTAAGAGTAGTGGGCGAGAAGAGGATTGGGAAAGGTTTAAATGTCAACAAAGATTGACAAAGAAGTTGATAAAGGAGGGTAGGAGAAACTATGAAGCTGGGCTCGCACTTAATATAAAAAAGGATAGCAAGAGTTTTTATAAATATATAAAAAGGAAGAGGCTGGCTAGGGTGAACGTTGGACCCTTAGAGGATGAGAAGGGGGGACTTAGTGGTAGGGGATGGGGAAATGGCTGAGGTCTTGAATAACTTTTTTGTTTCGGTTTTCACGGAGGAGGACGTGAATAATTTGCCGGGTGTTAGTGATGGAAAGGTGGTAGGACTGGAGGGTCTCAATGACATTACTGTTACTAGAGAGGTGGTGCTCGACAGACTGGAGGGACTGATTGCGGACAAGTCCCCAGGACCGGATGGAATGCATCCGAGGGTTCTGAAAGAAATGGCGGAGGTGATAGTGGATGCCTTGGTGGTTATTTTCCAGGCTTCGCTGGATTCCGGGGAAGTGCCGGAAGATTGGAAGGCAGCTAATGTTACGCCGTTGTTTGAGAAGGGTGCCAGGCAAAAGGCAGGGAATTATAGGCCAGTTAGTTTAACATCTGTTGTAGGTAAAATGTTAGAATCCATCATCAAGGAGGAAATAGCGAGGCATCTTGAGGGGAATTGCTTGATAGAGCAGACGCAGCACGGTTTCGTTAAGGGGAAGTCGTGTCTGACAAATTTATTGAAGTTCTATGAAGATGTGTCTAGGGCGGTGGATAGAGGAGAGCCGGTGGATGTAGTCTTTCTTGATTTTCAGAAGGCGTTTGACAAGGTACCTCACAAGAGGTTATTGCAGAAGGTCAGGGGGCATGGAGTTGGGGGTAGGGTGTTAGCGTGGATAGAGGATTGGTTGTCAAATAGGAGGCAGAGAGTGGGGGTTAATGGGTGCTATTTGGATTGGCGGTCGTTGATTAGTGGAGCGCCCTGGGGTCGGTGCTGGGGCCTCAGCTATTTACCATTTATATAGATGATCTGGAGGAGGGAACCGAGTGTATGGTGTCGAAATTTGCTGATGACACCAAGATTGGCGGAACGGCAAATTGCATGGAGGGTGTGGAGAGTCTGCAGAAGGATCTAGATAGGCTGGGCGAATGGGCCAGGAAATGGCAAATGGAATTTAATGTTGGCAAGCGCGAGGTGGTCCACTTTGGTAGGAATAATGGTAGGAAGGACTATTACTTACGGGGCGAAAAACTGCAGCAGGCGACGGTGCAGAGGGACCTCGGGGTCCTTGTGCATGAGTCGCAAAACCCCAGCCTGCAGGTGCAGCAGGTGGTCAGGAAGGCGAATGGGATGCTGGCCTTCATAGCGAGGGAGATTGAATATAAAAGTAGGGAGGTCTTGCTGCAGCTATATAGGGCATTGGTGAGGCTGCAGCTGGAGTACTGTGTGCAGTTTTGGTCGCCGCACTTACGCAAGGATATTTTGGCCTTGGAGGGAGTGCAGAGGAGGTTTACTAGGCTGATACCAGAGTTGAGGGGGTTGAGCTATGAAGAGAGGCTGAATAAACTAGGCTTGTACTCGTTAGAGTTTAGAAGAATGAGGGGAGATCTCATTGAGACGTATAAGATGATGAATGGGATGGATAGGATAGAGGTGGAGAGACTCTTCCCGCTCAGAAAGGACAGTAGGACTAGGGGGCACAGCCTCAAGATAAAGGGGGGGGGCGGTTTAGAACGGAGTTGAGGAGGAACTTCTTCACTCAAAGGGTGGTGAATCTCTGGAATTCTCTGCCCGTTGAGGTGGTGGAGGCTGCCTCGCTAAATATATTTAAGACGCGGGTTGATGGGTTTTTGATAAGCGAGGGGATTAAGGGTTATGGGGAGAGGGCGGGAATGTGGAACTGAGACACGACAGATCAGCCATGATCTTATTGAATGGCGGGGCAGGCTCGAAGGGCTAGATGGCCTACTCCTGCTCCTATTTCTTATGTTCTTATGAACACTCAAAACAACCTCAATAAATTGATAGTGCTTAAAATTTGATTTTACTTATAAAGAAGGTGATATATGCATATTTTGCATTTGCCTTAATTAGCCTAATTAGACATGAGAATTATTCAAATGTCAGCGGAAAATGCTTTTGCTATTATATAAGGTGAGTTTTATGACTTGCAGTTTAAGTGACTAAGTGCAATTACAAGTAACAGGATATGGGAGGGAATCTTAAAAACAGCACACATATTCAATCAGCTTATGGGCTGCTGGTAAATTAGAGACAAGGGAGAACATAAGAACATAAGAACATAAGAAATAGGAGCAGGAGTAGGCCATCTAGCCCTTCGAGCCTGCCCCGCCATTCAATAAGATCATGGCTGATCTGTCGTGGCTCAGTTCCACTTTCCCGCCCTCTCCCCATAACCCTTAATCCCCTCTCTTATCAAGAACCCATCAACCTGCTTCTTAAAAATATTTAGCGAGGCAGCCTCCACCACTTCAACGGGCAGAGAATTCCAGAGATTCACCACCCTTTGAGTGAAGAAGTTCCTCCTCAACTCCGTTCTAAACCGCCTCCCCTTTATCTTGAGGCTGTGCCCCCTAGTCCTACTGTCTTTTTTGAGCGGGAAGAGTCTCTCCACCTCTATCCTATCCATCCCATTCATCATCTTATACGTCTCAATGAGATCTCCCCTCATTCTTCTAAACTCTAACGAGTACAAGCCTAGTTTATTCAGCCTCTCCTCATAGCTCAATCCCCTCAACTCCGGTATCAGCCTAGTAAACCTCCTCTGCACTCCCTCCAGGGCCAAAATATCCTTGCGCAGGTGCGGCGCCCAAAACTGGAATTGATTTAGATGGGTATTATTTAATGCCCAGAAGTACAAGATGTAATTTTTTTTTTGACAATTACTGAGTGACAGTGTATTGTTTTCTACCACTTCATTGCATGGTTCTGCCAATACGAAGGAGGGGAATCAGTACAATGCCTCTAGCTGACCTCCTGCCACACAGAAATCAACTCATTTTACCAATGTTCCAGACCCACATCCAATGATACATGCAAATCTGTGTGCAAAATTAGCTGTGATTCTGCAATTAGACAATATTTGCTAAACAATCCTGAGTGTGCTACAAATGACCAATTTAAAATTATCAGTTGGGCTCATAATGTGGCACACTATATGTGCTAGCAGCACAAATATTAATTCACCGAGCCCTGTTCTTTGAAACAGAAAGAACATGTACATACTTTGCACATGTTTCGGCTGAACAAAATGAATGGTGGCTATTCGCTGGTTCCCCAGCAAAATGTCTTGACCAATCAGAGTCAACCAGCCTGGCTTGAATTTAAACAAAGCTTAACAACTAATTCTTGGTCGCCAATTAACAGGTATAGTCTCCTTGGCAATGCCTCTACCAATCAGAATCCACTTCTCAACAAATCAGCACTCTCTTCTCATGAATTACAAATTGTGATTTTTTTTATGGGGGGGTTCTTTCGGGTGGTCTTTTGGGTCGGTCTTTCGGGTCAAACAAGTAAACTAACTTAAATTACGTTTGGACAAAGAAAAAGGGGGCAGCTCCCCAAAAGGAGGGGGAACGGCCCGAACAGAAACAAAAGGTACAAAGGAAACTTAAGACACGTCAAATCAAAATGTGATTATCGGGGTCTATAAGGCACCCCAGCCCCTGCGGTGCCCAACGGGCATGGAAGGCCTCGACAGTGCCCACGGACACCGCGTGCTCCCTCTCCAGGGAGTCCCGGCCGCGAACGTAGCCGCGGTAGAGGGGCAGGCAGTCGGGACGGACGGCCCCGTCGATCGCCCGCTGCCCGGACCTGTTGATGGTGTGTTTCGCCAGGCCCAGGAGCAGGTTCACGAGGAGATCGGCATCCCGACCCTCCCCTCTCCGTACCGGGTGTCCATAGATCAGGAGCGTGGGACTGAAATGCAAACAGAACATCAATAAAAGGTTCTTCAGAAAATCAAAAAGGAAGTGCAATCTATAACACGAAATGTAGATGTGGTCCATGGATTCCTCGAGGCCACAGAAAGAGCAGTCTCGGGTGTCCGCGAACCAGTGAATCCTACGGTTGTGCGGCACTGCTGCATGCAGCAGATTTATTCTACATTTGGTTTTATTGTGAAGTCCTGATGAGTGCAAAAATAAAAAGCTTTGACCTGTGCCTTTTTTCAGTGATACTCAAGTTCTGTACTACTGAATAACTATTTATATCGTATTGTTTTACAGTGTAAGCCAATAGCACAGAGGAAACTTGACAAGCTGTCTCCCAAATTTCCAAATGGTTTAACAGGGCATTTTACATGAGAGCCAGACTTTAAAAATTATAATAATTTTGGAGGGAAGCTTGGAGGTGATGCTGTTTGCACATACCTGCTACTGAACGTAAGATGAATGTCTTTGCAGTGTTTCCCATGAACATTTGCAAGCTATGAATGCCAAGGAGGCCATAAGCTCTGAAATTTATCTCATAAATCTCTCTTTCTCTACTTCTCTCCTTTAAGATCCTTCTTAAAGATCCTTAAAAATTACCTCACTGACCAAGCTTTTAGTCACATATTCTAATTTCTCCTTTTGTGATTGTCACTTTTGTTCTGTCTGATCATGCTCCTGTCAAATGCCTTGGAACATTTTACCAAAATGAAGAGGACTATATAAATGCAAATTATTGTTGCCAAAACAAGCTGCCTACATGCTACAGGTTCAGGAACTCATGTAGTGCTGGGTAAGTGGTTACAGCAAGCCAGTCAAAGTAGTTTCAGCACTGATGACCTGCTGAGAAGTCACCCCAGGTTTTGGACCTGGATAACCCTTTGTCAGAACCCAAAGGGCTCCTTACTAGTGCATTCCTTCACTCTCTCATACACAGGCTCACGTGGACTTGGAATACAATTAAAAAATCTCAAGATGCAAGCTTCCTGAGGTTTTGTGAGAGTCTGATGGATTGGTGATTTATCCCAACTGTTGGTGGAATCTTGCTACGTACAATCTAGCTGCTGCTTTTCTATTTTCCAACATTGGCTACATATCGAAGGGTCACCCAGACTCTAAATGTTGGCTTTATTCTCTCTCCATAGATGCTATCAGACTGGCTGAAATTTTCCAGCATTTTCTGTTTTTGTGTGTGCTGTTTACACATCAACTTAATTAGCTGAGACAATGGAATGCAGTAAACAATGCATGCTCTTCCTTTATTTAACAGTTATACTGTGAGAAACGCAGCTCACAGTCAAACGATTTAGTCAAGTCAAGTTCTGAAGGAGCGAGATATTTTATTTAACGTTCTTGCAAGACCGGGTGTCCAATAAAATAGGCAAACCTTACATAGATTTGCAGCACATTGTATACTTTTTTACAAGCATTGTAATGGCTTGGCAATGTGTTGTTCTCCCCTAATTGGTGGTCCCTGTCCCATCTATGTGTTGTCATCCCCCTATTGGCTCGAGGTGCCCCAAGTTTCCATCCCCTCTACTCCCCATCTAACAATGTCTCCTGTTATCACAAGAGTGCATTAGTAAACTCATCCGTCTTATCTAACACTGTTACATGTCCAGTTCAGATTCGCGGTAATCAATCCTTTGCCAACTTAATCACTGCTGTCCCGACTATCTCAGTGACCTTTTTTCCCCTTTTATGCTTAGTTGTTGAAACAACACATCTTGTATACCATTTGCTTTGTATAACTTAGTCCTCGTACATTCCTTCAGGATGTGGTGTATGCTTCACTGCACACCACACATCTGGTGTTATTCCTACACCACAGGCAGTTTCTTTATTGTCCCTGACTATTGCTCTGTTAGCAGCAGTGAATTTTATGTCCTATGTTTGTGACTAAGATCACAGTTGTTTCCATAATGTGGGTTATCAATGTGCCTGACTATATCCAGTCTACCTAACTTTAGGCTATTTCTCTATGGTGTACAGATATATGTGTTAACAGCATCTTTACCTGTTGCTCACAATACCGAGGTTAAAATGTAGTCTGAGTGACAAAGTCAGGAATGAAAAGTCTCCATTGTTGGACAAGGTTGACCAAAACATAGCCACGTGGTGCAGAGACGTGCTGAGGGACGGGCTGAAGCTTGGGGCAGCTGCCGCAAAGGCACAGTGGGGAAAGGCCACACTGTAAGGCCTTTTAACGGAGGCAGACCGAGGGCCCGGGAACTGCAGAATACCCTCGACCTGCGGAGCTGTGTGCCAATCTGAGCACTAACGGCACACAGTAATTTATTGAGGCATGTAGAAAGTTTTAGGTATTGAAATGTAATCATTGTAATCAGCACAAATCTGTAAATATTGAGGCATGGATATAGTTTTTTAAGTTTTGAAATGTAGTCATTGTAATTTGTACAGATCTGTAAAAATATTTTGATTCCACGTTGTGTTTGCTATTCAAAGCCCTGTATATTTGAAATAGATTAATCGAGCTTTTTTTATGAATAAAGTATATTTTTGGTTAAAAAAAAGAGGCAGATCAGACTGGGGATGCCCTGGCTTCTAGCGGGCTGATTGACAGGTACGCCTCGCGTGATTGGATAGGGAGAACACCTGTGGGCGGGGTTGTGGGGTGAAAGGTCAGAAAGATGGCGGCGCCCTAAGGGAGAGCGGGCTGACTGTGGGTGAAGGTGGTAACAGTAGCAGCAGCCGCCGCCGCAGCCACCCCCACCCCCACCGCCCCCCTCTTGGGGGCGATTCCTCTCCCGAGTCTACAGCACGATGTTGGGCCGCCTTTGGGCCCGGGTTATCGCTCAGTCCCGGCCTGGCCTTTGCTCTCCAGTGATGGGGAAGATGGTAGAGTGGAGGCGGCAGTACCCTGCTGCAGGTGGGTGCCTCGAACAACGGAAACCTAACATTGAGCCAGGGGACGGGGATTAAGGGTGTCGGTTCTGGTTGAGTTGGCAGCGTCACAATATTGGTGGTTGAGTCCCGTTACGGAGACTTGAGCATAGTATCTAAGCTGACAACATCATTCCATTTCTGAGTGAGTTCCTTCGTTCAGATGAGACATTGAACTTAGGACCCCTCTGCTCTCTCAGGTGGACGTAAAAGATCCAATGACACTATTTAAAGAACAGGGGATGGCTGATGTTTATCCCTTCACCATCATCATTAAAACATTAACACGTTGAGAGCAGATTGACTAGAACATTAGAGCAGGGGCTACAAATAAACAGAACTTGGGTAACTATGAAGCATTCTCCGATATCCAGAAGCTGTGAAAAGTGATATTAACAAACTGTCTCCTGAAATGCACAGGACTATATCGTAATTTATGTTGTAACCTGTAATAAAAGTAAAAATAATCAGCTGGGGAGAAATCTGCACGTGTGTGGCTGTCCGAACAATAATTTTAATTTATTTGAGATTTAAGATTCCAGTAGATGAAGTTATTGACCAGCAACTGAGCCCTCCAGGGCTATTCTCGGTTGGTCTCAGTGACTGTGATAATCACAGGGATGATAATTCACCAAACACAAGCTTTTCAACAGTTTGTAAAAGCAAATTACTGCAGAAGCTTGAATCTGAAATCAAAAGAGAAAATACTGGAAAATCTCAGTAGGTTTGGCAGCATCTATAAGGAGAGAAAAGAACTGATGTTTCAAGGCCAGATGACCCTTTGTCAAAACTCAGATGAGTTGACATCTCCTGCTGAGATTTTCCAGCATTTTCTCTTTTCAACAGTTTTTCTGAGGGTCTCTGGGAAAGTCCCAGGAAGTTACGTTTGACTTGTGCCATAATCATCTAGAATTTCTGCACCACAAGAGTAAGTAGTAAATATACTATTGCAATGTACAAGGTTTCAACAGGTTCAGCCTCTTGTGCTTGATAAATTAAAGTTGTATGATAACCTTTAAATTTTGCTGTTTTCCAGAGAGGAAGAAATTTTATCAGAATGTTAGCATTTCTCAAGGGGAAGGTGAGATTTGTGTTCTCCTGTATGCTTACGAGTCAAGATTTTTTTAAAAATCCATGTTGAATCTTTCACAGCTTCACAGTGGAATGTCTGCAATCCCCATTGGAGCTAAGTTCTAGGAAACATTGCTATTGGACACAGGAACAGGAGAAAGTTATCAGCCACTCGAGTATTCCACCATTCAACTAAATCATGACCGATCAGGGATCACCTTTACTTTTTTTCTCATTAATAGGCTTTGGGATCTGCTGGCAACATCAACATTTATTGCCCATCCCTAATTACCTTGAGAAGGTGCTGGTGAGCTGCCTTATTGAACTGTTGCAGTCCATGTGGTATGGGTGCACTCATGGTGGTGTTAGGTTGGAAGTTTCAGAATTTTGTTGAAGGAATGGCAACATCTTCAAGTCAGGACGGTGTGTGATTGATTTTCTGCAAGCATTTGGAGAAAATTCAGAAAATACAGAAGTACAGTTTGTTAATCTGAGACAGAATTTAAATCAGGCAGTTTGGTGCATTATAACAGAGAGGATCATTGAGAATGAAAAGGCCCTGATAATGTATTCCTTGGACTTAATTACAAAATCTCAGACTATGAGCAAGGAACCTTGTATTCAGATGCTAATGTGTTTGTGATGTAGGTCTGGAGGAATGGAATACAGTCGTTCAAGGGCTGATAGTGGGAATGTAAGTGATGATGACACGCAGGGCAGAGCTATCAAATCCAAAGATCAATTGCCCAGAATGGGTATTTGGGTGTGATATATTCCAAAGGGACCTAGTGAACAGAAGGATAGAACAATTGTGGGACATGCCGGCAAAGCTGCTGCTGAGTTGAAATATTGGGGTTGATGGCCAAGAAGAGAGGCCCATGGATTGGCAGAATGGGATGAAAGAGTGGAGAGTATAAAATCAAAGTGCAAACACTCACATTGAGTCTAGATAGAATTCTGCATGGGGAGAAAGTGGCATAGTGGTTTTGTCACTAGACAAGTAATCCAGAGAACAAGGGTGATGGTCTGGGACACCAGTTCAAATCCCACCGCAGCAGAGCATGAATTTAAAAAAAATTGGAATTAAAAGTCTAATGATGACCATGAAACCATCGTCGATTGTTGCAAATTGATTTAATATATGTCCTTTAGGAAAGGATATGTGCCATCCTTACCGGAGGGACCTACGTGTGATTCCAGATCCAAGCAGTGAGGCTGATTTTTGAATACCCTGTGGTGGCCTAGCAAGCTACTCAGTTCAAGGGCAATTAGGGATGGGCAATAAATGCTGGCCGAGCCAGCAATGCCCACATCCCATGGATTAAAAAAAAATGCTATTGCCTTTGCCTATTGCTCAAATTTGTCTAGGCTAGTGATTTCAAAGTGTGGTTCTCAAGGATATTTCAGATAGTGCATGGGCTGTCCAAAATGCAAGTCACTGAGGTGCAATGCCACACACAGGAACAGGCCTGAACCCTCAGTCCCACCACCTGCATGATGTCACATAACCAGACCAGCTTCTGTATGCATGGCATGTGTTGTCATGAGCCTGAACAAGCAAGATATTAACTGCACTTAATTTTTGTTGGATAACTATTGATGTACTTAATGTATTAGTTTCACAGAATAAGAAAAAATTATCACAGTAATAACGTTTCAAATAAATGTTCTCTTGGATTAATGTTTGTAATATTTCAGTTTCTGACGAGAATGAATAAATTATTTATATTTACTAAATTAATATGCATACATTTATTACCATTCGTAGCAAAAAGACATCATAACTGTTGAATCTGAATCAATTTATTGTGGTAGCAAGCGCAAGTAGGTAGGGTAGAACCTGTAGATGAGCTGTGTTGTTGTTTATCCAGCCTAAGTGGTCTGCAAATCCAAAGTTTTGAGATCCACTGTTCTAGGTGAAGAAAGTTGAAGGTTTGAAAGGTTATGTTGAAAGTACCTTAGAGATAAACACTGCAACCAGAGGTGGAGGAGGTGAATGTTTAAGGTGATAGTGGGGGTGCCAATCAAGTGGGCTGCTTTGTCCTGAATGATAAGCTTCTTGGAGTGTTGTTGAAGCTCCACTCATTCAGGCAAATGGAGAATATTCCATCACATTCTTGACTTGTATCTTGTAGATGGTGAAAAGACTTTGGGAAGACAGGAAATAAGTTATTTATCCCAAAATACTCAGCCTTTGCTGTCGTAACCACAGTATTGATATAGCTGGTCCAGTTAAGTTTCTGTTCAGTGGTGACCCCAGTATTTTGACAGTGGAGGATTCATTGAATATGATATTGATAGATGACACCTATTCCTGTTCGTCTATCATCATGTGCTCATTAACTGGGAACCAATGGGAGTCAATCACTCCTTGATCCTTGTTTTCAATTCCCTCCAAGATTTAGTTCCCCTTTCGCCATCCACCTTGATAATTTCTGCCCCTGTAATCATCTTGATATATCTGTGCTGCTCCAGTTCTAGCCTTTTTTGGATTCCTAAGTTTAATTAGAGTAAAATTGGCAGTTATATCTTGAGCTTTTGAAGCTCTAACTCTGGAATCCTTTTAAAGTGCTCCTGAAAATCTACCTTTTTGACCTGTGAAGCACCTTTGGATATGGCACTATATTAAAAGTGGTGCTTAAATGCACAATGTTAATTTTGTTGCATACACTTTGTTTAGCATTTTCAATTAATCAGCTGAAGGACATTGAATCTTGATATTGAGCTTATTACTGACCTGTTGTCACAGCTCCAGTACACGTGCTAACTCTAGGTAACAAGAATAAGTGACTTATTCCAGGAACTGGATTTATGAACCATGTTGCCTCAAAGGAGGATTTGTTCAACTTCATTAATGGTAAATTGCATTATTTGAGCAATAGTGGCAAGCTGCATGGAATTGTGCAGAAATTTGTGGGATTTATCCCTTGGATGAAAGGAAATATTTGCAGGGCTATGGGGAAAAGAGTAAGGAATGGTACTAATTGGATAGCTCTTTCAGAGAGCTAGCACAGGCATGATGGGCCTGATGGTCTCCTGAGCTCTGAGTTTATACTCCAAATTGCTTCTGTGTCTTTGGAGCATCAAGAAATTGCTAGAATGTAGTCTGGAGTCACTGATAGATGCAGATGTGGAATTTGGACAGTTTGTTAACCTTTCCCATTCTTGTTAATTATTGATTACTGCCACAATTTCTGTTGTAGCCTTAACCACTGCAGGAACATTCTTATCTAGATGTAAGTCTTGGCAATAGCTCCATGCCCAGAGAAGAAAATGTTAGGGGAAGCCTTCAGTATCATGGTTGACTTCAGCTAATCAGTTTTAATGCTGAACTAGTCCAAAATAACTTCTTGTGCTCAATCCTGATTTAAACATTTTGTACTTCAACTTAAAATAATTCATTTGAATCAGCCAGACGTGTTTTACACAATAAAAATATGCAGGTTATTTAATTTCAATGAGTTTTCTAGTTGGTGCATTACTTTACTATCAGTGATAGTAAATTTATTTTTTTGAAGGGTCAAACTGATTAGTACAGTGGTTATGGTCCTGAAATTAGTATATTTGTTGAAGTGTCAGAGCATGTGTATCAGTGATTGATATTTACATCAATGAACTCTTGCCCTGGCTGTTTCCTTGCCTTCGCAGGAGGATTTGAAATAAACCTGGACCGCAGGAAACTGAAGACACCCCAGGGAAAGTTGTTTACGGTCCCCAGTGAAGCTCTGGCAATTGCTGTAGCCACGGAGTGGGACTCTCAGAAAGACACGTTGCAGTTCTTCACCATGCATCTGGTAGACTGGTTTTAATTGGGCTTTTTTAATTGACTTTGTGAACTTCTTAAACTTGGCAACATAGACAAGTAAGCCCTTTGGAATTGACCCACAAAATGATGGGAATGCTGAGTGGTTCTGGCAGCATGTGTGTGGGGGGGTGTGTGTGTGGGTGGTGGGGGGTGTGTGTGTGTGGGTGGTGGGGGGTGTGTGTGTGTGGGTGGTGGGGGGTGTGTGTGTGTGGGTGGTGGGGGGTGTGTGTGTGTGGGTGGTGGGGGGTGTGTGTGGGTGGGTGGTGGGGGGTGTGTGTGTGTGGGTGGTGGGGGGTGTGTGTGTGTGGGTGGTGGGGGGTGTGTGTGTGTGGGTGGTGGGGGGTGTGTGTGTGTGGGTGGTGGGGGGTGTGTGTGTGTGTGGGTGGTGGGGGGTGTGTGTGTGTGGGTGGTGGGGGGTGTGTGTGTGGGTGGTGGGGGGTGTGTGTGTGGGTGGTGGGGGGTGTGTGTGTGTGGGTGGTGGGGGGTGTGTGTGTGTGGGTGGTGGGGGGTGTGTGTGTGTGGGTGGTGGGGGGTGTGTGTGTGTGGGTGGTGGGGGGTGTGTGTGTGTGGGTGGTGGGGGGTGTGTGTGTGTGGGTGGTGGGGGGTGTGTGTGTGTGGGTGGTGGGGGGTGTGTGTGTGTGGGTGGTGGGGGGTGTGTGTGTGTGGGTGGTGGGGGGTGTGTGTGTGTGGGTGGTGGGGGGTGTGTGTGTGTGGGTGGTGGGGGGTGTGTGTGTGTGGGTGGTGGGGGGTGTGTGTGTGTGGGTGGTGGGGGGTGTGTGTGTGTGGGTGGTGGGGGGTGTGTGTGTGTGGGTGGTGGGGGGTGTGTGTGTGTGGGTGGTGGGGGGGTGTGTGTGTGTGGGTGGTGGGGGGTGTGTGTGTGTGGGTGGTGGGGGGTGTGTGTGTGTGGGTGGTGGGGGGTGTGTGTGTGTGGGTGGTGGGGGGTGTGTGTGTGTGGGTGGTGGGGGGTGTGTGTGTGTGGGTGGTGGGGGGTGTGTGTGTGTGGGTGGTGGGGGGGTGTGTGTGTGTGGGTGGTGGGGGGTGTGTGTGTGTGGGTGGTGGGGGGTGTGTGTGTGTGGGTGGTGGGGGGTGTGTGTGTGTGGGTGGTGGGGGGTGTGTGTGTGTGGGTGGTGGGGGGTGTGTGTGTGTGGGTGGTGGGGGGTGGGGGGTGTGTGTGTGGGTGGTGGGGGGGTGTGTGTGTGTGGGTGGTGGGGGGTGTGTGTTGTGTGGGTGGTGGGGGGTGTGTGTGTGTGGGTGGTGGGGGGTGTGTGTGTGTGGGGGTGGGGGGTGTGTGTGTGTGGGTGGTGGGGGGTGTGTGTGTGGTGGGTGGTGGGGGGGTGTGTGTGTGTGGGTGGGGGGGGGGGTGTGTGTGTGGGGTGGTGGGGGGTGTGTGTGTGTGGGGGGTGGGGGTGTGTGTGTGTGGGGGGGGGGGGGGGGTGTGGGTGTGGGGTGGTGGGGGGGGGTGTGTGGGTGGTGGGGGGTGTGTGTGTGTGGGTGGGTGGGGGGTGTGTGTGTGGGTGGGGGGGGGGGTGTGTGTGTGGGTGGTGGGGGGTGTGTGTGTGGGGGTGGTGGGGGGGTGGTGGGGGGGTGTGTGGGTGGTGGGGGGGGGTGGGTTGTGGGTGGTGGGGGGGGGGTGTGTGTGGGGGGGGGGGGGGGTGTGTGTGTGGGGGGGGGGGGTGGGGGGTGGGTGGGGGGGGGGGGGGTGTGTGTGTGTGGTGGGGGGGGTGGTGTGTGTGTGGGGGGGGGGGGTGTGTGTGTGGGGGGGGGGGGGGGTGGGGGTGTGTGGTGGGGGGGGTGTGTGTGGGTGGGGGGGGGGGGGGGTGTGTGGTGGGGGGGGGTGTGTGTGTGTGGTTGGGGGGGGGTGTGTGTGTGTGGTGGGGGGGGTGTGTGTGTGTGTGGTGGGGGGGGTGTGTGTGTGTGGGGTGGGGGGGGGGTGTGTGTGTGGTGGGGGGGTGTGTGTGTGTGGTGGGGGGATGGGGCGGTGGGGGGGGGTGTGGGGCGTTGGGGGGAGTGGGGGGTGGGTGGGGCGTTGGGGGGAGTGGGGGGTGGGTGGGGCGGTGGGGTAGTGGGTGGGGGGGGGTGGGGGGGGTGGGGGGGTGGGGGGAGGGGTGGGGTGGGGGGGGGTGTGGGGTGGGTGGGGGGGGTGGGGGGAGGTGGGGGTGGGGGGTGGGGTTGGGGGGGAGGTGTGGGGGTGGGGTGGGGGAGTTGTGGGGGTGGGGTGGGGGGGGTTGGGGGGGGGGGTGGGGTGGTGGGGGTGGGGTGGGGGGGTGGGGGTGGTTGGGGGGGGTGGGGTGGGGGGGGTGGGGGGAGGTGGGGGGGTGGGGGGAGGTGTGGGGGGGTGTGGGGGGGGTGGGGGGTGGGGGGGAGGTGTGGGGGGGTGGGGGTGGGGGGGAGGTGTGGGGGTGGGGGGGAGGTGTGGGGGGGTGGGGGTGGGGGGGGAGGTGTGGGGGTGGGGGGGGTGGGGGTGGGGTCGTGTGGGGGTGGTGGGGGGGTGGGGGGGGTGGGGGTGGTGGGGGGGGAGGTGTGGTGGGGAGGTGGTGGGGAGGTGGTGGGGGGGGTGGGGTGGTAGGGGGGGTGGGGGTGGTGGGGGGGGGGTGGGGGGGAGGTGTGGGGGTGGGGGGGGTGGGGGGTAGGTGTGGGGGTGGGGGGGGTGGGGGGTAGGTGTGGGGTGGGGGGGTGGGGGGTAGGTGTGGGGTGGGGGGGGTGGGGGGTAGGTGGGGGGGGTGGGGGGTAGGTGTGGGGTGGGGGGGTGGGGGGTAGGTGGGGGGGGTGGGGGGGTAGGTGTGGGGTGGGGGGTAGGTGGGGGGGTGGGGGGTAGGTGGGGGGTAGGTGGGGGGGTGGGGGTGGGTGGGGGGGTGGGGGGTAGGTGGGGGGGTGGGGGGGTGGGGGGGGGTGGGGGTGGGGGGGGTGGGGGGTAGGTGTGGGGGTGGGGGGTGGGGGTAGGTGTGGGGGTGTGGGGGGTAGGTGTGGGGGTGTGGGGGGTAGGTGTGGGGGTGGGGGGGGTGGGGGGTAGGTGTGGGGGTGGGGGGGGTGGGGGGTAGGTGTGGGGGTGGGGGGGGTGGGGGGTAGGTGTGGGGGTGGGGGGGTGGGGGGTAGGTGTGGGGGTGGGGGGGTGGGGGGTAGGTGTGGGGGGGGTGGGGGGGGTGGGGGGTAGGTGTGTGGGTGGGGGGTAGGTGTGGGGGGGTGGGGGGGTGGGGGGTAGGTGTGGGGTGGGGGGGTGGGGGGTAGGTGTGGGGGTGGGGGGTAGGTGTTGGGGGGGGTGGGGGGGTGGGGGGTAGGGTGGGGGTGGGGGTAGGTGTGGGGGGAGGGGGTGGGGGGTAGGTGTGGGGGGAGGGGGTGGGGGGTAGGTGTGGGGGGGAGGGGGTGGGGGGTAGGTGTGGGGGGGAGGGGTGGGGGGGTAGGGGTGGGGGGGGGGTGGGGAGGGGGTGGGGGTAGGTGTGGGGGGGAGGGGTGGGGGGAGGGGGTGGAGGGGGGGTGGGGGGGGAGGGGGTGGGGGGGAGGGGGTGGGGGGGGGGGGAGGGGGTGGGGGGAGGGGGTGGGGGGGTGGGGGGGTGGGGGTGGGGGGGAGGGGGTGGGGGGGGTGGGGGGGGTGGGGGAGGGGGTGGGGGTGGGGTAGGGGTGGGGGGGAGGGGGTGGGGGGGAGGGGGTGGGGGGGTGGGGGGGGGAGGGGGTGGGGGGTGGGGGAGGGGTGTTGGGGGGGAGGTGTGTGCGGGGTGGTGGGGGTTGGGGGGGAGGTGTGTGGGGGGTGGTGGGGGAGTGTGTGGGGGTGGTGGGGGTTGGGGGGGAGGGTTGGGGTTGTGGGGGAGTTGTGGGTGGGGGGGAGGTGTAGTGGGGGTGGGGGGTGTTGGGGTGGTGTGGGTGGTTCGAGGGGGTGGGGGGGAATTATAAATTTATTTGATGCATTATTGAGGGAAAGCTACATTGTTGCAGTCTTTTAGTTGTAATGTTAAACCAAGTCAGGTGTGTGTAAAAGATTCCACACAGCAGCGCTGGAAAAAGAGCAGGGGAATTCTGGTCATTATCGTGTTGTTTATGGAAGCTTTTTGTGTGCAAATTGGCTGCTGTGTTTCCTATGTTACACAAGTGACTGCGCTTCAAAAAAGTATTGAATGGTTGTAAAGCACTTTAAGACATCTTAATTTGTGAAAGCCTTATTTAAATTGAGATTCTGTATTTCTTCACCACATCAATATCTCAGAGCTTCACATTATGAACTTTGAAGTTCCAAAAATATTATGTAGGAAAGTTGTAATTACTTGGAACTAATTTTTCTTTTATTAGACAACGTTATGCAACACAGCACTGGATAATCCCACACAAAGAACAAAAGAACAGTTGATTAGGGCGGCTCTCAAATACCTGGACACAGATACTGTCTGGTAAGTCATACTTGCTGTGGGTGAGATTGTTATATTTCTATATGCATTTATGAAGTATATACATAAATGCTCTGGACTTGAGAACTGAAAGAATAATATTCGAATGTTCTCATTGGCATCACTTCCTTTTCAGGCATGCTGACTAATTTTGATGAGAACTGTGGAAAAACTAGAAGAGAACAGAGTAGTAGGGTGGGCAGATACATGGCCAGTGCAGTTCAATGAAAAAAATTGTGAAGGAATTCATTTTGAAAGAAAGATTTGAGAAATGAAATGGATAGATACAAGAGTAGGCCATTTGATATCTAGAGCCTATTCTGCCAATCAGTTTGATCTGTACCTAACTCCATTTACTGGTCTTTGCTTCGTCTACAACTCTTGACACCTTTAGATAGCGAGAAAATACACACAGATCATTGAAAGCGTCAACTTCAAGTAGATAAGGTCTTAAAAACGAGTTTAATTTTGTATCTGGGGCACAGAATATAGTAACAGAAAGGTAGTGCTTTACTTGTGAAAGACTAAACTAGGTGGCATTTCCAACAATGTGTACAGTTTTAGGCACTCCATTATAGAAAAGAGATAGAAGGATATAATATAAACTGTTCTGGACATTGCCAGGGATATAGCTGTAGAAGAAAGACCTGAGAAATTTGGGCTTCTCTGCTAGAGGCATCAGAAGCTAAAAGGATGACCTAATACAGGTCTTCAAAATTCAAATAGGTTATGATGAAATAGACAATTGTAGATTATTTTCATTGTTAGTGAAACAATAGCAAGAGGATAAGAATTTAACATAATCACAAAAATAATTAAAGACAAAAGATGAACTCAACATTTTTACATTATGTTTAAAGTATAGAATTCCCTGCCAAAACTGTTGTTGCAGCATGAAGTTAAATATAACCTGAACCCCTTTTTTTGGGGACTACCCCAGATCAAGAGCACACCCTCAATAATCACCCTCATTTGAGTTCAAAATAGCCACTTCTCAGGCTCACTTGTTTTTGGGTCTGAGCAAGTGATCCAAGATGATAACTATCAAGAGATAGTACCTTTTCCCAGATAACCTTTTTAAATAATTATCAGCTAGTTAATAGTTACCTGGATATCCAAAGGGTCTGGAAGTCTTTCTTAACAAAATTACATCTCCTCACTTCAGGGAATACAGAGAGGGGGTTCTTTAGCTGCTTGCAGAAAACTAAATGAGACATTAGTTTGTACAAACCAATTTACAAGTTTGTTGAAGAACTATTTAACATGTAATATACTCAGAAGTGGGTAAGTACAGTGCAACTTTAAAGACTATGAAAAGATGGGAAACATCTTTGTAGAAGATGTTGTAGAATCTAATAAAAGTGACTTTAAAAATCATGCCACAGACTAAAAAAAACTCTTAAGATATCCTTCATGTATTTAAACCAAAGTGTTATCTGAAATCCTAGAGTAGCTTTTGCTGTGTATCCAACTCTTTGACAGCCTGAACTCTTCTTCATTGCTTCTGCTTTTCTGGAGAAAAGCCTGTGTCTTTTGTATGCCATTACATCATCCTTAACAGCTATGGTTGCTGCCTCCTTGTTTAAACTCCTGCTTCTTGATTATCCCTTACAATTTACTATTTAATTATTGAGGAACATTGTGAGAATTTATCTAGTTGATACATGTTTGTAATGTGTTCTAATATCAATCTTAATTAATTTTGTTTCTATGTTTTTACAAAACGATGTTAAACTTTTAACAGAAATAGTGGTTGTTAAAGTTGTTCTTTTCTAACTCAGTAAATATTACATTCCTATAGCACCTGTCTTTTATACAAGGTGTCTGATAAACTTCAATTCTGACTTTTAGAAATCCATTAATCTTTCACAATGCACTGAGCTAAATTTTAAAAATTCCTTAATAGGTAAAGACACCAAATTCTAGACCAAACTACCATTAATGTGCGTTACCACCTTTTTAAAAATGCCTTTGGTAATGAACAAAGTATTTAAATTGTGAAAGGATAGTCTTATCACTTCCTATTTCCAAACAAGGCAGTACCACTAGAATTCCAGTTGATACTGCGAATGTGAAGTAACGTTGTCTGTCTTTAGTTAAATTCAGAGTTGTTTTTAATTAAGTTCAGTGTCACTCTTGTATGTGTGTGAAAGGGGCTTCTGGGTAAAATTGCTGTCGGTTAGCCTTTAACCATTTTCTCAATTCTAAAGTATAATTGCTAATTATTAGAGGAATTCTACCCAATAACCATACAACCCATAACAAGCAAACTCCACAAATAGTTTGGGGATCAGCCTAAGAAACTCGTGGAGAAAAATATTGGTATAAACTTGATTTGGAATGGCTTGTTTTTGAGCTGTAACATTTTATGATTACACATTGTATCTTATAGCCAGGTATTTTATTTTGTGCCCTGTTTCAATATTCCAGCTTCTGGCACACTTGAATAATTTCCTGATAACAGCGATAATGAGTCGAGCAGTGAACATTATCATGTCACTCTGTGAAATTCAGGCCCAGACAATTCAGGGAAAATTCTGAGAAATCAACATCTGATTTTTTAAATAAAAGCAAAAAACTGCAGTTGCTGGAAATCTGAAATAAAAAGAGAAAATGCTGGAAAAACTCAGCATCTGTGAAGGGAGAAACAGAGTTAATGTTTTGAATCCATATGACTCTCCCTCAGGCACTCTGAAGCAGTCTTACAAACTTGAAACGTGAATTTTCAATGTGCTGTCTGGCCAGTCAGGTGTCCTATGAGAATGTGAATCGCCTCTGCCAACCTGTGCCAAGCACTCTGGACTTTTGTGCTCCTAAAGATTGTGCGTTCCATATCAGGCAAATAGGAAGTCAGTAACTTGGCTTGAAGATCTTTTTGGTGCATTTAAGCTACAGCCGTAGGCAATTGCTTGGAGAGGAGTGTCTCACTGTCCTTTGCGTTTCATGAACGTACAATTCTGAACCAGGAGACAGGCATCTGATTTACTGATGTAAATAGCACTCAACTCATGGGAACTAGTTGACCAGAATTCAGCCTGAAGAAGTGCCATGATAAAAGTGGCTGACTTGCCAGGTCATCGGTTTGAACTGTGGCCAAGGTTGACACCTACAAATCCTGTAGGGAGAATAGAGAAGGGCGAACAGCGGTGCATGCTGATGATTAAGAGGAGCAAAAAGTGGGGAAAAGTCTAACAAGCAATTGTTTCAGTACTTGAATAGTAAGAGGTCCACGAGAACTGGAAAGATTTGAAAAGTGTGGTGAAAAACAGTTAGATGCAGCAAAAGGGTGATTTCAGGACTTTAAATGGATGAGCTTAAACTTGACCTTCCTCTTCCATACTTATTGTGTTTCTTGATGTGCAGTTACAGAGTGGAGGAGCCACCTGGTTTAGTGGAGCTTCAGAGAAGTGAATGGGATCCAGTGATCAAATGGATAGAAAACAGGTGAGTATCCTGGATGCTTGATGTTGTGATGTGGATGTGCCGGCGTTGGACTGGGGTAAACACAGTAAAAAGTCTGACAACACCAGGTTTTAGTCCAACCGATTTATTTGATAGTAAACTCACAAGCTTTCGTGGGGACTCCCTCTTCATCAGGTGAATGGAGAGCTCTGGCCTCGGACAGAGCATATAAAGCACAGACAGTTTAGAGATTACTGATTAGAATGCAAATCTTTATACCTAACCTGCTGTTCAAGTCCTAAAGTGGCTGACAATGTGTGTGGAAGGAGCACTGATCACAGGTTAAAGAGATGTGTATTGTCTCCAGACAGCACAGTGAGTGAGGTTTTGCAAACCCAGGCAAGTCACGGGGGTTACAGATAGGGATCTTGGGTTCATGTCGCACTATCTGTAACCCCCGTGACTTGCCTGGGTTTGCAAAACCTCACTCACTGTGCTGTCTGGAGACAATACACATCTCTTTAACCTGTGATCAGTGCTCCTTCCACACACATTGTCAGCCACTTTAGGACTTGAACAGCAGGTTAGGTATAAAGATTTGCATTCTAATCAGTAATCTCTAAACTGTCTGTGCTTTATATGCTCTGTCCGAGGCCAGAGCTCTCCATTCACCTGATGAAGAGGGAGTCCCCTCGAAAGCTTGTGAGTTTACTATCAAATAAATCGGTTGGACTAAAACCTGGTGTTGTCATACTTTTTGCTGCTTGATGTTGGACATGGGGTGGGGTGTTCAATATCACACCTCACCTGTGACAAAATAACTGAATCTGCCAAAGCTGGTGAAAGGGAGAATGCAATGAATCATGCAAATAGTGTATTAGTAGAGTGTTTCACTGGGGAATTGCTTCAGCTGGTGAGAGGCTGTACAGAGACGCAGATCTTGGAATAGCTTTCGGCCACTGTAGTTGGACACAGACTGAGAGAATTGCCCAATAAAATGTGCTCAGACATTAATGCTCTGCAAACTTGCTGATTTGTTTTGTTTAATACTGACCTTTTTTTTTCTAACAGATATAATGTTGTGATTGGCACTTCAACAAATATCTTGGGACCAAACATTCCAAAGGAGTCTAAGCAGGTCTTTGAACAGCACCTTTCCTCATATAATTCCTGGGCACTAGTAGGTATATGATCACTTAAGTCTTTGTCATAGCCAGATATTCTGGACTAAAAGGTAACACTTAAAACAATGTTTCCTTTTCCCTTGCTATAACACAATAGCCTAATTGTAACAACTTGCATTTCTATAGTCTTTCATCTATAAAGACATATTCAAGCACATTGCCTTGCGGAGGAGAACAGTGGGTGGCTGGCAAGAGGGGGAAATTATGAAAATTATAACCATATGGACAATAACAGACACAGGAAAACCCTCTGGTTCATTTAGCCTGTTTCATGACTTGAGATGCTTCTGTCTCGTAATATAACAGTCTCCACTCCCAAATGGAAATAGGCTGGTGATATGATCAGAGGATTTTGGAAACAAGGACATAATCAGATGGGCAGGAAAAGGGTTGAGAGTAAGTTGTCAACCAGCATTTGAGGAATTGAGGTCCTTACAGATACACAGGCTGGCAGAAACCAATAAATTTGGAATGGGGTTGCTGTTTTCAAATGTTTGCACTATTCTTGAAAGGAAGAGAGTGAAGGAAAGGAAGGTGATTCAGAGGTTAGTTAAATCCGACTGTGTTATGAACACTCCATCTAAGGCCTTAACTGTCCTAATACCTATAGAGGGAGAGGCTTAAATGGATTTCCATAATCCATGTAGTGATGGAGGTTGAGGCGCAGGGCCTCAACCTCCATCACTACAGCTGAAAACCTTCTATTCGATCAGAGACACTCTAAGTGTGAGATGATGCCTTTGGGCAGGACAAACAAGGCAATGGAATACATGATGAATGACAGGACCGTGGGAAACACCCAGGATCAGAGGGACCTTGATGTTCATGTACACCAATCCCCTAAGATAGCAGGATGGAGAGTGGTTAAGAAGGCATATGGTATACTTACCTTTATTAGCCAAGGCATAGGGTTTAAGAACTGGGAGGTTAGGCTGGAACTATATAAAACATTGATTAGGCCACAGCTCAAGTATTGCGTGCAGTTCTGGAATCTACATTAGAAGGGATGTGTTAGCACTAGAGAGGGTGTCGAGGAGATTTACCAGGATGTTGCCCCAGCTAGGTTTCAGTTATGAAGAGAGATTGGATAGACTGGGGTTGTTTTCCTTGGAGCTGAGGAGGGGTATGGTTGAGATGTATAAAATTATGAGGGGCATAGATAGAGTAAACAGGAAGAAACTTTTCCCCTTGGTGGGTGGAAGGATCAATAACTAGGGGGCATACATTTAAGATAAGGGGCAGAAGGTTTAGAGGGAATATGAGGAAAATCTTTTTCACCCAAAAGGTGGTGGGAGTCTGGAACTCACTGAAAGGGTGGTGGAGGCAGAGACCGTCATAACATTTAAGAAGTATTTATATATGCACTTGTAATGCCAAGGCATTCAAGACAATGGGCCAAGTGCTGGGAAATGGGATTAGAATAGTTAGCTGGGTTTGTCTTTGACCAGTGCAGACATGATGGGCTAAAGGGCCTTTTTCTGTGCTGAATACCTCCAATTCTAAAAAAGTTTAAAGTGTTTTTAAAATTTATTTATTAGTATCATAAGTACACTTAGATTAACACTGCAATGATAATCCCCTAGTTGCCACACTCTAGCACCTGTTCGGGTACACTGAGGGAGAATTTAGCATGGCCAATGCACCTCACCAGCACGCCTTTTAGACTGTGGGAGGAAACTGGAGCACCCAGAGGAAACTCAGGCAAACATGGGGAGAACGTGTAGACTCGGCACAGACAGTGACCCAAATTGGGAATTGAATCTGGGTCCCTGGCGCTGTGAGGCAGCAGTGCTAACTACTGTGCTGCCTCAACTATACTATGGTTGGGTAAGAGAGTCAATTGAGTGCAAAGTATTCACTTCTCACTTTTCGTATACACATTGGAAATTCAAAAGTTGAGTAGTTGGCAATTAGGAGAAATCCTTGTTGAAATCACTGCCCTGAGCTGCTGCTCCCTTTATGATGGCTTTATTTTTCTAGGTCTGGAGTATGTCACCCATCAGCTGAAATCAGTGGTTCTTTCATTAAATCTAATTGACCGGAACTTGAATGTAGAGAAGGCTGTGCTGCTATCTCGACTCGAGGAACAATATCAGGTACAGGATGGGTTATGGACTGGGTGCATCTTATTTCCTTCTCCAGTCCTAAGAACTCTAGCAATCAATGCTATTGATGCCACACTCGGTCAAATGCTGCCTCGATATCATGGGCAGCCACTTCCTTTGCCTCTGGAATTCAGCGTTTCTGTCTATTTTTAGACTCAGGTTGTAATGGGCCCAAGAACTGAGTAGGCCTTGCAAAACCCAAACCAAATATCAATGAGTAGGTTATTGCTGAGTAAGTGCCCTGATGGCACTGTCGATATCTTCTGTCACTTTGCTGATTGGCTCAAGTGGATTTGTCCTGCATTTTATGGATAAGGCATCTGGGCAATTTTTCATTGTCCTGGTAGATGCCAGTATTTTAGCTGTACTGGAAGAGCTTGGCTAATGGCGTGGATAGTTTAGGAGCACAGACCTTCAGTACTATTGTCACAGTGTTGTCAGGGCCTGTAGCTTTTGCTGTTTCTCAGCCTTCAGCAATTTCTTGATATCAAGTGGAGTGAATTGAATTGGTTGAAGACTGGTAACTATGAGTAGGATACTTCAGGAGGAGACCGAGATGGATCATACACTCGGCATTTCAGCCTTGTTTTTGCACTGATGTGCTGGACTCCGACATCAATGAGAAGGGGATATTGGGGGGGAGCTTACTCATTCAGTTAGTTGTTTAATTCTCCTCTATCGCTCACAACTGGATATGACAGGAATTCAGAGTTTTGATCTGGTCAGTTGGTTGTGGGATCGCTTAGTTCTATCACATGCTAATTCCTGTGTTGTAGTTTTGCAAGGATGACGCATCGGTTTTGGGTCTGGTGCTGCTCCTGGGTGCCCTCTTGCATGCTTCATTGAACCAGGGTTGAGCCCTTGGCTTAATGGTAATGATAAACTGAGGGATATGCTGAGCCATGAGATTAGGGTTGAATACAGTTCTGCTGCTGCTGATGGTCACAGCCATGAATGCCAGTTTTGATTGAATTTATCTCATTTAGCATGATAGTAGTGCCACACATACAATGGACAGTATGATCAGCATGAAGACGAAGGGCAGTGGTCACTCCTACTGATACAGTTATGGACAGGTGCATCTGTGACAGATTACTGCGTACAAGATTTAGTAGGTTTTTCCCTTTTTCTTTAAGACACTGTGTAGGAATGACCTTGGGTCCCAAACCAGGAAGATCCCTTGACTTGTCTGAGAGTTTACCCCTGGTGGTTGAGTCAGCATGTTCCATCTAAATCATAAACATACCCAGCTGACAAACAAGTACATGTTTGCCAATGTCCTTTATCTCAAACAAACTAATCTTTCACATTGGTTGTGATTGAAATGGACATTATCAGCATTGAGGTGATTTTTTTTCGACCATTTTCTCTCCAGATTGAATTTTGGGGAAATGTTGAATGGGCACATGACTACGACCTATATGAGCTTCGATCCCGCACAGCTGCTGGCACCTTGTTTGTCCATCTGTGCTCTGAGAGTTCCACTGTCAAACACAAGCTGCTGCAGGACTAGTGACTGATCATCTCTTCAAGTCTTCAACTGTAGAGTTATCTTCCTTGATGGTTACATAATAATCCGTAATTAGAAATAATACAATAAAAATGTGCTCCGAGTGTTGAAAGAATTTGGTTCATTGAGTTTTTCAAAATTCGCTGAAGGAATGAGTTGATACCTCTTTTAAGCAAAAATTATCTGTGTGTTTAATTAATTAACTGATTTCATGAAAATATAGCAATTACTGAATCTTAAGGGAACACCAGTATTCCTTTTTCATGTGAACTTTCATGTTAAAATAGTTTTGCACAAATAAATAAATTGTTTGTCCAAGAAGAATAACTTCAGCTTCTCCAGTTCAACTTCGTAGCTAAATGCTCTTATCCTTGGAACCATTCTCGTAAATCTCTGCATCCTCTCAACAACCCACCAATCGTTCCTAAAGTATCCTAATCCATGGAAAAACTGGTGTATAATGAGATTTCCACTTGCTTTTTGCTGGTTCAAGGAGTTAACTGGAAGCTAGCTACACTGCAGCTGCTTTATCCACAAAAGCTAATACATTTTGTGTGGCACACTCCTCCTGTTTGAAGATAATTACAGAGCCATCAGGGCAGATCTTCACCACCCACATTACCACTTCAATTGCAAATTGGCTTTGGTTGAATACATATTCAGATAGTTCAATTTAGATATTTCCTACATCTCATGTTTGGAACTGTTGTGTTGACCTTATAGAGCCATTAAGGACAAATAAAAGGATGCTGCCCCAAAACAGAGCTGTACTGATTTGAGTCACACCACCTTTAGTCCTGGCCTCTGTCTAATCTGTCACTCACAATTGTGTTGCTGAGTGACACTCAAGCTGTGTATCCAGTGTCAGCAGCAAACAATGCCTTGTATTTTCATCTCTTCAGCTCCATACCTACACTGTTAACTTAATTTATCACTGTCTTTTGGTGCTTGGTTCATTCTCCCACCTTTTCACATTTTTGTAAAGTGCTTTGTGATGTTTTGATGCATTAAAATCTTGAATATAGAAGTGACTTTTTTGACAGAGATCCTGGTTTACATTGAACTTGAGCAACAAGTAGCTCCTGTACATGTTTGGGTTTATAATATTTGTCCATAATGATACAGAACAATTGTGAACCAATGACCAGAAATCATATGAGAATTACTGGAATGTTCCATATCATCAAATAATGGATCAGCTATCCCATCTTATCACTCTTTCTTTGTGTACTCTATTCCCTAGTTTTTCCCTTTTTATCTTGATGGGACATGGTGGGATTCCTTTGATACGTATCTAAAAAATACTTTGCATATGGGAATGACAATTAGCAACTACTACACTATAGGGAATGCCATTTGTCACTAAGGGTTATGCAATTTCAGGAAAATAGGAAGCTGAACTGGGAACGAACTCTACCTTTGCCTGCCATCCCCACCACCCCCTCACACAATTGCCTCCAGCAAAGAATTGTTATAGCACCTTACACTAGAACCAAAAGAGATCATCAAACTCAGTACAGACTATTGATCTTTCTGAAATAAGAACTCCATTGGAAATGTTATCAGTTTAGAAGAAGTCGTATTCAATTCAAAATATTAAATCTCTCTCTCCACAGATGCTGGTAGACCTACTAAGTATTTTCAGCAATTTCTGGTTTTTCAAATTGCCAGAATCCACAATATTTTGCTTCTACTGATCTTTCTATTCTGTGTAGCTCAGTTCCATGGATGATCATGGGAGTCAGTGTTGAGATTGGAACTTGTTGTTTTGTAGGATTTCTCTGTGCTAGGTCATGATATGACTGAAATATAAGGCAAACCAAAAACAGAAAAACAATTTTCTATTGTGTGCCATTTTAAAAATAAAGCAAATCAAAAACAGGAGAATACTTTTCCATTATTTACAATTTTAAAATTTATTCTTTCACACAACGTGGGTATTGCTGGTTAAGCCATCCCTAATTGTCCTTGAAAAGTTAGAAGTGAGTCACTGTCTTGAACCACTGCAGTCCATGTGACGTAGGTACACCCGCAGTCTTGTTGGGAAGAATGTTCCAGGATTTTAACCCAGTAACAATGAAAGAACTTCAAGTATAGTTCCAAGTCCAGATGGTGAGTGGCTTGGTGATTGTTTTCCCCATGTGTCTGCTGCCCTTATCCTTCTAGGTGATAGGGATCGTGGGTTTGGAAGGTGCTGTTGAAGGAGGTTTGGCCAGTTGCCACAATGCATCTTGTAGATGGTACACAATGCTGCCACTGCATCAGTAGTGGAGGGAGTGAATGTTTCAGATGGTGACTGAGGTGCCAAACAAGTGTATTGCTTTGTCCTGCATGGAGTCGAGTTTCGTGAGTGTTATTGGAATTGCATTGTGGAGCCAAGTGGAGAGAATTTGATCACTTCTGACCTTGTTTGGGAGGGAAGATTATTGAAGCAGGTGTTTGGGCACAGGAAACTACCTGGAGAAACATCTGATTTGATGTCTTCAATGATACTTTAGCAACGTTGGTTAGGCCCATAACTTTTCTGGTTTCCAGCACTTGATAGCACATGGAATGGATCTAAATTATCTGGAAACTGGCCTCTGTGATGCAATGGGCTTTAGGCCAAGCTGGTTCAACCATGTGGCCTTTCTAGCTGAAGATGGTTGCAAAGGCTTCAGCCCTGTCTTCTGTAATAATGTACTGGACCCCAATCATTGAGGATGGGGATAGTTTTGGAGTTGCCTCCTGCAGTTCATTCACAATTGAATGTGATGGAACTGTAGAATATTGACCTGAGTAATCCCACAACCAACTTGGTTGTGGGATTACTCAGCACTGTTTATCATTTACTGATTCTACTACTTAGCATGCAAATAGTTCTGTGTTGCAGTTTCAGTAGGTTGACACCTTATTTTTAGATATGCCTAATGCTGCTCCTGGCATACTCTTTTGCACTCTTCATTGGACCTGGTTGATGGAAATGGTAGAGTGGGGGCTAGGCCAGGCCATGAGGTTACAGATTATGGATGAGTACAACCCTTCTGCTGCTGATCGCCCACAACCTCTCAGGATGCCCAGCTTTGAGTTACTACATCTATTTGAAATTGATCTCATCTACCAAGGAGGTAATACCAAACATGATGGAGGTTATCATCAATGTGACAATGGGACTTTGTCAGTGTGGTGATTACTCCTATCTATGCTGTCATGGACAAATACATCTGCAAGAAGTCTCACAACACCAGGTTAAAGTCCCAACAGGTTTATTTGGTAGTACAAGCTTTTGGAGTCTTGCTCCTTTCAGTGAGTGAGGAATTGTGTTCAAAACAGGGCATATATGTAATATATATACAGACACAAACTCAATTTACAAGATAATGGTTGGAATGCGAGTCTTTAAAGGTATTCAAGTTTTAAAAGGTACAGACAACGTGAGTGGAGGATTTCCACTTCTCCAGCTTCCACCCTAAACACATTAAAGAAGTCATCACCTACGGCCAAGCCCTCCATATGCACAGCATCTGCTCAGCTGAGGAATATCACAACAGACACCTCCAGATGCTGAAAGATGCCCTCATAAGAACAGGATATGGTGCTCAACTCATCGATCGACAGTTCTGACATGCCACAGCAAAAAAACCGCACCAACCTCCTCAGAAGACAAAACATGGGACATGGCGGACAGAGTACCCTTCATCATCCCGTATGTCCCCTGAGTGGAGATGCTACAATATCTTCTCAGGATCCTTCAACATGTCAGTGATGAAGATAAACATCTCACCAAGGCCACCCCCACTTACCTTCAAACGACTGCACAATCTCAAACAGACCATTGTCTGCAGCAAACTACCCAGCCTTCAGGAGAACAGTGACCATGACATCACACAACCTTGCCACAGCAATCTCTGCAAGATGGCCAGATCATCAATACGTGAAAACACCATCCACCAGGTACATACTCTTGCGATTCAGCCAACGTTACCTACCTGCAGGAAAGGATGTCCCAAGGCATGGTTCACTGGGGAGACCATGCAGACACAACAACAATGGATGAATGAACACCACTCGACAATCACCAGGCAGGAATGTTCCCTTCCAGTCAGAGAACATTTCAGCAGTCACGGGCATTCATCTTCAGGTAAGCGTTCTCCAAAGCAGCCTTCATGACACACAATGCAGAATTGCTAAGCAGAAACTGATAGTCAAGTTCAGCACACATGAGGATGGCCTCAACTAGGACCTTGGGTTCATGTCACACTATATGTAACCCCCATGACTTGCCTGGGCTTGCAAAGTCTCACTAACTGTCCTGGCTGGAGACAATACATGCAGATGTATGGGATTGTGGGTAATCTAGGAAGTTGGATCAGGAATTGGCTATCAGATAGGAGACAGAGGGTGGTGGTGGATGGTAAATATTCATCATGGAGTACAGTTACGAGTGGTGTGCCTCAGGGATCTGTTTTGGGGCCACTGTTGTTTGTAATTTTTATTAATGATCTGGATGAGGGTATAGTTGGGTGGATTAGTAAATTTGCTGATGACACCAAAATTGGAGGTGTGGTAGATTGTGAGGAAGGGTGTCATAGTCTGCAGGGAGACTTAGATAGGTTGCAGAGCTGGGCCGAGAGGTGGCGGATGGAATTTAATGCGGAGAAGTGTGAGGTAATTCACTTTGGTAGGAGCAACAGATGTGTCGAGTATAGGGCTAACGGGAGGACTTTGAATAGTGTGGATGAACAGAGGGATCTAGGTGTGTGTGTACATAGATCCCTGAAAGTTGGGAATCAAGTAGATAAGGTAGTTAAGAAGGCGTACGGTGTCTTGGCGTTTATTGGTAGGGGGATTGAATTTAGGAGTCGCAGTGTAATGTTGCAACTGTACACTACTCTAGTGCGGCCGCACTTGGAGTACTTTGTGCAGTTCTGGTCCCCGCATTACAAGAAGGATGTGGAGGCGTTGGAGAGGGTGCAGAGGAGGTTTACTAGGATGTTGCCTGGTATGGTGGGGAGGTCCTATGAGGAGAGACTGAGGGATTTAGGGTTGTTTTCGTTGGAAAGAAGGCGGCTAAGAGGGGATCTTATTGAAACATATAAGATGATTAGAGGTTTAGATAGGGTGGATAGTGATAGCCTTTTTCCTCGGATGGAGAAAGCTAGCACGAGGGGGCATGGCTTTAAATTAAGGGGGGGTAGCTACAGGACGGATGTCAGGGGTAGGTTCTTTACCCAGCGGGTGGTGAGGGATTGGAATGCCCTGCCTGCTGCAGTTGTAAATGCGTCTAGTTTGGGGGCGTTTAAGAGATCTCTGGATAGGTTTATGGACGAAAAGGGATTGGTATAGGCTAGTGGGTCATTGTTTTTGTAACTGGTTGGCGCAACATCGTGGGCCGAAGGGCCTGTTCTGCGCTGTAATGTTCTATGTTCTATGTTCTGTGTTCTAATACACATCTCTTTAACTTGTGTTTGAACCTCTCTCCACTCACATTATCTGTATCTTTAAGACTTGATTACCAGTGAAGATTCGCAATCCAATCATTATCTTGTAAATTGAGTTTGTGTCTGTATATGCCCTGTTTGTGAACACAACTCCTCACTCACCTGAAGGAACAAGACTGCGAAAGCTTGTGCTACCAAATTAATCTGTTGGATTTTAACCTGGTGTTGTGAGACTTCTTACTGTGCTTACCCCAGTCCAATGCCAGCATCTCCAATCGTAAATACATCTGAACAGGTAGAATGATGAGGATGAATTCAAGTAGGTTTTTGCTTGTTGGTTCCCTCATCACCAACAGTCATGTCTTTTAGGACTCAGCCAGCTCATTTCAGTACTGGTCTTGCCAAGCCACTCTTAATAATGGACATTGAGGTCCCCCAATCAGTGTACATACTGTGTCCTTGCCTAACTGAGTTTTTTTGTCCAGTTGGTGTTCAACATGAAGTGTTGATTCATCAGTTGAGGTAAATCAGTAGGTTTTCTTGCCCATGTTTGTTTGGCTTGATGACAACTCCTAATAGTTGACTGAATACACTGTGCCAGCATGCCTGGGTCTATACTGCCAGTGAGACAGGAAAAACCCACTAATGGTGATGACCAGCTTTTAATTCTTGATTTATTAATTAAACTTAAATTTTACCAACTGCTGTGGCATTGGCCTGGGCTTCTGGATTACTAGTCCAGTGACATTACCATTAAATCACCGCCTCCCCTAAATTTTGCATCTTTTTAAACACAAAGCAAAGAATATAACAAATGTCAATATATTCAAACTAACACTAAGACACAACAAGATCAATAAAAGAGAACGATGGCTTCTTTTTTTAAAAAAAACCAGATTTTTGAAGAATGTATAGGCTTTATTTTATTCACGTTTTGTTGTATAAAGAAAACTCCAAACAGTGTCACGTAGTTTAAAATATGCACTCGTGCCACAGAACAAAATGTGAGCATTGTATGCTTTATAAATTGAGAACCAGGTAAAGGAATAAGGCACAAAATTTAAGGCTCCATCAATGCTGAAAGTGGTAGGGGAGAAGTTAGGATAAATTAAGTAGCATTTTAAAAGCCTGTAGATTGTAACAGGAAGTGAAGAGGAAGGAATACTGGGAAAGATTGAGAATAGGGAGATGTGCATGTGAAGTAACGAATGTTTGTAACACAATAACAAATGTTAATTTGCTGAAAGAATTGCAGTTTGAGGTTAGTTCCCAGGAAAAGGATATTCCAGTGCACAGCATTGGTTAACCAAGCCAGTATAATCAAGTTCCAGGGATATCCTCTATACTTTTGATGAGATGAAGCTGTTTTGTCCCATGAGATGCAATGGGGTTATTGATGAGGAACTATTAATTTTCCAATACATTAAATGTTCTATTTAAATATAAGTTGTTGTATTATAATGGTTGCTAATCATTGATCAGAGAGAAGTGTTGGGATAGAGCAACTGTACCTTTATATAGCTTTGGCAGGAGAACAAAATTTTAAAGCTTATGACAATACTCATTTTTACTTAAAAGTTAATTCTGGTTATACAACAGCCTAGACAGAAGAACGACACTAGATGTGAAAGCCACATGGTGCCATCCCACCCCTTTCACATTACATGTAAGGATTAGGTCCCTTCCTGGAGTTCAAGAAAATCCAGTTCATCCCTCCAGTGGCTGACATAGATATTAATTTCCAAAACACGTTTACGATTGCGATTTATTTCGTCTGTGTGCAGCTGTAAAAAGAAAATATCACTCTGTCGCAACTTAAATCATTTATTTATTTTTCCCCAGACTTGTTTTGAAGCATATTCTTTCTTGTGTAACCCTCCCTTCTCAGCTTGCAGGTGCAGCAGGTGGTCAGGAAGGCGAATGGGATGCTGGCCTTCATAGCGAGGGGGATTGAATATAAAAGTAGGGAGGTCTTGCTGCAGCTGTATAGGGCATTGGTGAGGCCGCAGCTGGAGTACTGTGTGCAGTTTTGGGCGCCGCACCTGCGCAAGGATATTTTGGCCCTGGAGGGAGTGCAGAGGAGGTTTACTAGGCTGATACCGGAGTTGAGGGGATTGAGCTATGAGGAGAGGCTGAATAAACTAGGCTTGTACTCGTTAGAGTTTAGAAGAATGAGGGGAGATCTCATTGAGACGTATAAGATGATGAATGGGATGGATAGGATAGAGGTGGAGAGACTTTTCCCGCTCAAAAAAGACAGTAGGACTAGGGGGCACAGCCTCAAGATAAAGGGGAGGCGGTTTAGAACGGAGTTGAGGAGGAACTTCTTCACTCAAAGGGTGGTGAATCTCTGGAATTCTCTGCCCGTTGAAGTGGTGGAGGCTACCTCGCTAAATATTTTTAAGAAGCGGGTTGATGGGTTCTTGATAAGAGAGGGGATTAAGGGTTATGGGGAGAGGGCGGGAAAGTGGAACTGAGCCACGACAGATCAGCCATGATCTTATTGAATGGCGGGGCAGGCTCGAAGGGCTAGATGGCCTACTCCTGCTCCTATTTCTTATGTTCTTATGTTCTTCTCCAATTCCATGTATTTTTCTCTAGCTGAGAAGGTGCTTAGATATCTGTTTAATCCATATGAAATCTTGGACTTGTTTTGATCACCCAAGGGGATGGGAGAGGAAATTTCCAAAGTTTTTTCTGCCTTTAGCTTTTGCCTCTCCCAGGGGATTACATGACTCCAGGAAAGACTATTTCGTTACCATGTTTGAATCATCAGAAGATTTGATGGAACAGGTTACAAAATTGCCAGGCAAGAAAAGGCATGTTCCATCTCCGACTGAAGCTGCACAGGAGTCAGCAAGAGATGCCCACGGACAGTACTGAGTTGACATTTTTCCCTTTCCTTCTTTTCCCTTTTCCCCCTAAGTACATAGCTCCCAGTTGCAGCCTGTCCAAACAGCTCTTGCTCAGACTGGAAATTAACTGGCTTATGGGAAGAACTCAAAGTTGGACAAAAAAAAATTGATGAGACCTTCTACTGGGGCCTTGTCTGCTCTTTCAAGTGGACACCAAAGATCTCATGGTGCTATTTCAAAGAGGAGCAGAGGAGTTATCCCCAATATTTATTCCTCAATCAACATCAATAAAATAGATTATTTGAGGGTTTGCTGTGCACAAATTGGGTGCCATGTTTCCTACATTACACTTAAAATAATTCATTGGTTATAAAGTGCTTTAGGAGATTGAGGTAATGAAAGGTACTCTTATAAATCTAAGTTTTTTTCTTTCTCTATTTCTAGGGTCTTCATCAACATAATAGTCCCAAATCATGTATTTACGTTTCCAGTCTGTCAGGAATTATATCTTATGTTATATAACTGAAGTAAAGTTCAATTGCCATATATTTTCACAGTATAAATCCAGCTGGATGATCTTTTAGCTTCAAATTGTGTGGTTATTCATCATAAATAGATATCATGAATAAAAGCAAGCGCAAAACAAAAGCATTCTAATTGATCTTACCTTCTCTATTATATCTGAAACCCAGGCATTTGCCCTCGTCACCATCTTGTCTTCTTGGTTGTCAATTTTAAGCAGGTGAAAGTCATGAGATGCATTAACTGTATTAATGACTGTATCTTTATCTATAAAAAGCTGTGTAAAGAAACAAAACATTTTATATGTTGAGAAAGCAAACCTTTGGAAATAAGAAAACCTTGCATTCTTAAGGTCTTTCATATGTCCCAAAATGGATCATAGCTAATTAATTACTAATTTGAAGTGCAGTTGGAACTAATGACAGCTGCAGAAATTATCTGGTTTTCCTCTTGCACTTCCTTTGCCTTGATATGAGCCGTTGACTCAATGAAAATGGGGCAGCAATTTGGCTGTAAAATAATTACCAGAATAGGAGAGGCAAATTACCCCCTGGTAATCATGGCTTATGGGAACACTATTTAGAAATAAAATGGTTACCACAGTCCAATCCAAGCTGTAGGATAGTAATAAAATCTTATAGTATCAGATCTCCCATGATGTTGCTCATCAGTGAAGGGTTGCTGATTGATAATGATTGTCATTAATACATCAATGCAAAAAATAAAGTTGTTGTAGAAAGTATGACACTTAAGGATGTTTTTGCTATATGCAAAACTTTACAAATATCCATGAAAATAATTGAATATTCCAGTGCTATAAATTGTTACATAATCATAGTACCCCTACAGTGCAGAAGGAGGGCCATTCAGCCCATCGAGCCTGCACCAACAACAATCCTATCCAGGCCCAATCCCCATAACCCCACATATTTAACTATGTTAGTCTTCCTGATAGTAAGGGCAATTTAGCATAACCAATCAACCTAACTCAACATCTTTGAACTGTGGGAGGAAACCCACACAGACACAGGGAGAATGTGCAAATTTCACACAGACAGACAGTCACCTGAGGCTGAAATTGAACCTAAGTCACTGGTGCTGTGAGGCTGCAATGCTAACCATTGTGTCACCATAAACTTATGGTTCTGATCAGAAATGAAGCCAACCCGAATCATAAGTTTTGCATTTTGAATTTGGCTAGGATAAGCATGAGATGTTTCACTTCAGTATAATTCAAGCAACCCACTAGGGACCGTTTATTAAACAAAATTTAATCAAAAATATAGTTAATTTGTATAATAAAATTAGCAAGAACCTTTATCAATTACAAACAAGAAAAAAAACCCACCATTATAATGTATAATCCTTAATGAATCTCTAATGTGTTCCAATTAAAACCAAAACCCCACGAATAACAAAAAAAACCTCTTCATAGGTTTAACACAGCACAGACCAATGCTCGGTTGAGATTCTTAGTTGAATTCTGCAGTCCAAAGCTCTTGAGACTCAGAGCAGTTTGAAGTTAAGACAGCTTTCCAAAGCACCAGAGACTGGTCCAACCCCAAGAACAATAGATTTTCACCTTTCAGGAAAACCTTCCAAAACAACAGGCAGAGAAGGAAAGCACTCCTTTTAGCTTGCTGTCCAATTCTAACTTGCAGCACCAAAATAAAACGAAAAGTAACCCTTGTCACCCGATCTGCCACAGTTTTTTTCCTCCTCCCAACAACGACATCACCTAAGGTTGTGAGTACGAGATACACTGACCATGAGAGATCATGATCTTCTTAAAAAAAATTCTTAAAAAGAGACGCTAATGTCACAATAAACACAAAAGTTCAATGTTGTAAACTATACACATGAACATTTTAATTTATGTACCTTAAAGAACATGAAGTGACATCTATTGTAAAATGAAAATAAATTACATTTAAATGATTGCCCAATGTTCACCCTGTACTGACCTTCAAATGGGAACAGGTGGATTCGCTGTTCTTGAAGTAATTTGGGTGCTGGTTGTTGCATTTTGGGACTGGCAGGCGAAACAGCTAACTGTCAAAGAGTTGAGCTTGGGATTGATTAGGAAGCGACATCTACATTTAGAATAGGGGGATGACCAAAGATGCAATATGGGAAGGAACAGATTCAGCAGGTTGGAATTTTGTAACAGGAAAAGAGGCTGGGTAGAATAAATGAAATAGGGATTGAGGTGAACTGTGTACTTCTATGGTGGCTAAAAAGGAGCTGAATTGGTTTTGTATTGATCTGTGGCATTGCAAAAGCATGGAGCATCCAAGAGTGACATTGTGTCTATGGCACAGAAACAGGCCATTTGGTAAAAGAGATCTGTGTTTGTAGACATGCTCCATATGAGCCTCCTGCCATACATCTTCATCTAAATCTCAGCATATTCTTCCATTCTTTTTCCTTGTGCTATCTAACTTCCTCTCAATTATTCACCATAACTACTCCTTGTGGTGATGCATCTGCATTCTTTCCACTCCTTGAGTAAAGACGTTCCTCAGTTCCTTGTCGCAGTGATCAATTACCTAACATATATTTATTATTTCTAGCTATTTCTAGACTCCCTCATCACACAGTACAATGGGAAAACAAGATGGTGCATCAGTCTGTGCTGTGCTCACACACCTTCATAGAACCAGCTTCAGAGGAGCATTGGCAGAAGATGTGTATATGTCGCACACTGATGCTCCTATAAGAGGAGAGAAAAATCTTTTATAAAAATTGAGTGTTATACTTTCTGAAGAATATATATTCCTCAAAGCTGTAGAAATTAAGAATTGTGATTTTCCAAATATAAACATGGAAGATCATGCAGGAAAGTCTCTTCTCTTACTGCTCGGAGTTCTTCTGGCATTTCCTCTTCCCCTTCATTCTTTCCCATCTTGTCATAACTACTCATAGCAATTTCCAACATATTCTCATTATGATTGTTCTCCAGGTCCCGACACTGAGCTATTGTAGTTTATGTTAAGGTTCAAAAATCAGAAGTTAATTTATTTCAGATTAATTTCTCCTGTAGCTGCTGACTTAATGATCTACATTCAGGGCACTAGATCTCTTGAAAAATGATTGCTAACTATGAAGGGTAATATAGGTCCTTGCTTCCCCCCCCACCTCTACCTCCTCCCCCTCCCCCCCCCCCTCCTCCCCCTCCCCCCCCCTCCTCCCCCCCCTCCTCCCCCTCCCCCCTCTCCCCGCCCCCCCCCCCCCCCCCCCCCTCCCCTCCCCTGCCCCTCCCCGCTCCCCTCCTCCCGCTCCCCCCTCCTCCCCCCGCCCCCCCCCTCCCCTCCCCCCCTCCTCCCCCTGCCCCTCCCCCCTCCACCCCCCCTCCCCCTTCCCCCCTCCCCCTCCCCCCCTCCCCCCCCTCCCCTCCCCCTCCTCCCCTCCCCCCCCCCTCCCTCCCCTCCCCCCCTCCTCCCCCCTCCCTCCCCCCCTCCCCTCCCCCCTCCCTCCCCCCCCTCCCCTTCCCCTCCCCCCTCCCCTTCCCCTTCCCCCCCTCCCCCCTTCCCCCTCCCTCCCCCTTCCCCCCCCCTCCCCTTCCCCCCCCTCCCCCTCCCCCCTCCTCCCCTCCCCCCCCCTTCCCCCCTCCCCCC
>NC_137341.1:20142600-20444176 GCF_965287045.1 Carcharhinus amblyrhynchos | reverse complement strand
CTCCCTCTCCCTCTCCCTCCCCTCCCCTCCCCCCCCCCTCCCTTCCCCCCTCCCCTTCCCCTCCCCCCCCCTCCCCTTCCCCCTCCCTCTCTCCCCTTCCCCCTCCCTCTCTCCCCTTCCCTTCCCCCTCCCTCTCTCCCCTTCCCTTCCCCCTCCCTCTCCCCTTCCCTTCCCCCCCCCTCCCCCCTTCCCCCCCTCCTCCCTCCTCCCCCTTCCCCTCTCCCCTTCCCCCCCTCCCCCTTCCCCCCCCCTCCCCCTTCCCCCCCCCTCCCCCTTCCCCCCTTCCCCCCTCCCCCCCTCCTCCCCCTCCCCCCTCCCCCTCCCCCCCTCCTCCTCCCCCCTCCCCCCTCCCCCCCCTCCTCCCCCTCCCCCCCTCCTCCCCCTCCCCCCCCTCCCCCCTCCCCCTTCCCCCCCTCCCCCTTCCCCTTCCTCCCCCCTCCCCCCTCCTCCCTCCCCTCTCCCCCCTCCTCCCCCTCCCCCTTCCCCCCCTCCTCCTCCCCTCCCCCTTCCCCCCCTCCCCCCTCCTCCCCCCTCCCCCTTCCCCCCCTCCCCCCCCCTCCTCCCCCCTCCCCCCTCCCCCCCTCCTCTCCCCCCTCCCCTTCCCCCCCCTCCCCCCTCCCCTTCCCCCCCCTCCCCCCTCCCCTTCCCCCCCCCCCCCCTCCCCTTCCCCCCCTCCCCTTCCCCCCCCTCCCCCCTCCCCTTCCCCCCCTCCCCTTCCCCCCCTCCCCCCTCCCCTTCCCCCCCTCCCCCCTCCCCTTCCCCCCTCCCCTTCCCCCCCTCCCCCTCCCTTCCCCCCCCTCCCCTTCCCCCCCTCCCCTGATCATGGTTTCAGGAGGTGACAGCAGAACCCAAACTGAGCATCAGAGAACATATTATTGTCAACTAAGTGTCGCTCGCTAGCATTGTGATTTTGCTGATGATTGAAAGCAAGGGATGGGATAGCAATTTTGACAGCACCTTCCAAGCCCAAAAGCTTTACCACCTAGAAGGACAACGGCAACACCTACAAGTTGTCCTCCAAGCTGTATTACCAGCCTGTATCTTTATTCTATATCTATATCTTTATCTATAACTATATCTATATCTATAACTTCACCATTGCAGGGTCAAAATCCTGGAACTCCCTTCCCAACACGACTGTGGATGCATCTACATCACATAGACTGCATCTATAGACATCACTACATCACATTACATAGTGGTTCTAAGCGGCAGCTCACCACTACTTTTTCAAGAGCAATTAGGGATTGGTAATAATGCTGGACTAGCCTATTGTACCCACATCCTGAAAAGACTTTTAAAAAAATGGCTAGACTGGATTTGTCCTGTTTTTGTGGATGAATTACCTCAGCAATTTTCCACGTTTTCAGGTAGATTCCAGTGTTGTAGCTATGCTGGAGCAGTTTGGCTTGGGGCATCGTTAGTTTTCAAGCACATCTTCAGCTGGAATGTTGTTGGAGTCCATAGCTTTTGCTGTATGCTGTACCAGTGTAGTCAGCCATTTCTTTATAGGCATTTGTGATGGTGCATACCTCACAAAGACGCGAGGATGGATAATCTACTCAATCCTTTTGTCAGAAGATGGTTGCAAATGCCTCATCCTTGTTCTTGCACCCACATACTGGACTTAACCATTATTGAGAAGAGGATTGCCAACTCTCCTGGCTTAGCCTGGAGACTCCAAGAATTGAAGATCAATCTCCATGACATTTCTGTTGGACCTGGAGAAGAATCGTCAGAACAAAAATTTTTTTTTGTATCTTGCCAGTGGACTCCTAGCAATATGAGTTGAAAAAATGTTAATTAACATTCAAAAAGATCAATATCTGATTATGATCAGGATTAAACGTTATGAGAAACCTCAGGAGATGCAGTGATTCCTGTAGTGAGGTGTGGGTATGGATGAATATTCTACAGTTTTGCTGGAATATCTTTTGAGTATCAAGAAGCATTTATGCAGAGTGTACATTCAGATTTCTAAATGGAATGGGTAGACACAGTGGCTTGTACCTGGTCTGTGGAAGGATATCTCTCTACTGGACAATGCTTACACCACTCAAACAGCTCCCCGCACCCCCCTCCCAATTTTCAATAATTTTATATATGATAAAAAGAGACGTTCATAGAAAATGATGTCCCAGTGATTGTTCTCATTTCGTGCCTTACGTACTTAGGTTAATTTTTTGACAGTGTTTACATCAAAGGATATAGAGCTTGTACGTTTTCAACATAAGTTGAAACAATTTCTGAAATATTTCGTTCAAAATCCCTTGTTGTTTCCTGAAAAACCAAACAAAACAAAGCACTGAAACTAATGGCTGAAACACAAGTGTTACAAACTGACTAACATTTTGCTCTCGCTCCAGAATGTCCCTAAAGAACCGACTGACATGCATACTCATTATGTTGAAATCAAGACTCAATTTTCTACTCTATCTCAGGACTTTAAAACAATGGAACTCCTTCATTTCCTTCAGTCCAGTCCCTCTTCCTCCTACGATCACCAAAATTTAATCCCAAGCTTGGTCTCACCCAATCACTATTTTCTGATTGGCATTCTTTGTTGTAATGATACTGTGCTATTTTAATATATTTTACTGTAAGGTGGGGTTGCTTTAAGAGGTAGTGTTTTGTTACAATAGTCAATTTATGTGGTAAACATGCAGCAGATGCTAAGATTGTTCGCTAATAATTGATTTTAGCTAGAAATGTCTTACTTTGGAGAGTTAATGGACCTTTTGTTTATTTAGGTTCTCCTGGGATTTCAGACTTGGTATACAGAGTCATGTGGTTAATGGGAGGAGCTAAACTTGCAGGGAAGAATTATTGTTTCAGTTTCATTTTAAAATCAAAGGGAGTTGTTGCTTGGACTGCCAGAAGAAAGCAATGGTTCTCTCTCTCTGAAAAGGCTCTCAGAGCTCCACAGCTGGTAGCCTAAGTCATAACAAGTATGCATGTGTTTTGCTAACTAATTTTAAAGAAAGTTTAAGTCTGTAAGAGGAGTATTGCTTGAATTGGAGCTCATAGTGATAGGTTAGCAGTTAAATATTGTATCTTGTCGTGTTTAAGTATTGCTAAAGGTTAAGCTAATTCATTTGTTACAATTAAACTGTATTGTTAAATAAAGCTTGATAAAGGCTTTCTAGTTTATCAGTAGAATTGAGCTTGGGGTAAAACATCTGATCCCTCAGTAATGCCAAAGTAGAAAATTGTTGGGGTCTGATCTGGCTTCATAATATATCTTGGGGTTACTGATCTGGTACCCGAAAGTTGCTTACTGTTGTATTGGGTTTTTGGCCACTTGTACTTCTCAACTAAACACATGTTTCCACTTCTTGGAGAGAAATTTCAGGAACTATGAAGGCAAAAAAAGCAAACACCCAATAATAAAACACTGCAATGTGAATCAAGCATACAGTGGCTGGGAATTTTTTAGAATGCCATGATGGTAACACTTGTTTGGGCAAAAATGGTAGCCAGTTGCTGTTCATTTTTACTGGGTATCAATTAACAAGATTCAACATAAAATAAACGCAGAATACAATGCATCAAGTACCTTTGTTTTATCTCCTGCCAGTTTCTGTTCCCACCATGAAAATGATGACTTGTGTTGGGATATTTCACAAATATCATTAACCATCTACTATCTCATTTTGTGGACATTGTTTAGGGGAAGCCCAGGAAAAGAAGGTAGCAATCCAACAACTACAACCCATCCGTATCATGGTTCCAATTCTAAGCATGCCTAAAACGCGTACATTTGCACTTTTCAGTTGGAAGTCATTCAGGAACAGGAACCCTGGCTTGTTGTTGCTCTCCCCAGTTCATGCACATAAATCACTTTCCCATCATGATCAGCTTAACCAGAACTGACTGAACTAATAAAGCCACTGGATGGTTTTAATATCATTAGACATTTGGAGTGCATACAAGATAACTTTAATATTGGGTTTCTATAATGAGAGAGAGGAGATTTCAGAGTGTATTTGTAGTTGCAAGATGCTTATTTTATAGCAGGAATTATTTACTATTTGATTCAGCAATTGAATGACATACAAGTTGCTGAATAAATTTACTGTAATTCAGAAGAGGTTTGTAATTTTCTTTACTAACTGTTTGATAACATGTGGGCTAGGTAGGATTTGATGTTTTGCCCAAAACTAGTAGATTAAATATTTGGTAAAGAGACTTCTGGGGCACAAAAGCTGACTGCCACAAGCCTCACACAGAATTTGGAACCAGATTTACATTTGCCCCTCCCCATGTTTAGCTTACAGTATTGGCCAGGTTGCCAAGGGCAAGGGTTGGCAGCTGTTGTCTCAAAATGAGTAAGCTAACTAATCTTTGAGTTAACAGGCAATTAAAAAAGAAAATATTCAGCACAAAACAAAATGTTAAATAATGGTTGAAAGCCTAGAAACTAGAGAGGAAAAACACCTGGGAAACCAATCCTTGATTGTCATCTTGCCATTCCTGCATATAACAGGAAAGGACAAGGTCAGAACTACTGTAAATTTCTATGGTTTCTAAATTAAGTTTCTTACCTCCAGCTGGTCAACCAGTTGCATCTCTAGGTTCATTAGTTTGCTCCATAGCTGTTCAATCTCTACCCTGAAGTTCTTGATCAAACTCTCCAGAATTTCTGGATCAGTAACATGTTGTAATTCACTGAATTGCTGCACAAAGAAAATAGTAGTCAGCTTTTCTTGGACCAGAATAAACTGGCTATACTTCTATCTCAGCAAGTGTGATATATCAAATTTCTGCTCTGTAAAATGGATTGGATTTGATCACAGATTTAGGGAAAAAGAGCATTACCATATATTAAGAAATACACACTGTTCATTTCCTCTTATTCCAACAACTTGTTACGGACAAGAGAGGAGCGATAAACTGAAACTCCCAATTCCCCTCTCTTCTGTCATTATCAATGTGGTTTAATGTGAGACCAACTTTTGTGTGAGATTAACTTACATCAATTGGGGCGAAGTAGAAATGGTTGAGAGTTTCAGGTTTTTAAGCATCCCAATCACCCAATCAACTTGACTTGGTCCCTCCATGCCAACACAATACTTACAAAAGCTCACCAACACCTCTACTTTCCCAGAAGACTAAGGGAATTTGGCATGTCCGCTACAACTCTCACCAACTTTTACAGATGCACCATAGAAAGCATTCTTTCTGCTTGTATCACAGCTTGATATGGCTCCAGCTGTGTCCAAGTCCACAAGAAACTGGAGGATCATGAATGAAGCCTCGTCCATCACCTAAACCAGCCTCCCACCCATTGACACTGTCCACACTTCCCACTGCCTCAGAAAAACAGCTAGCATAATTAAGGACCCCATGCACCATGGACATATTCTCTTCCACCTTCTTCTGTCGGGAAAAAGATACAAAAATCTGAGGACACGTACCAACTGACTGAAGAACTACTTCTTCTCTGCTGCCATCAGACTGTTGAATGGACCTACCATCGCATTACTCTACACACCCTAGCTATGACTGTAACTCTACGTTCTGCACTCTCTCGTCTATGTACGGTATGCTTTATCTGTATAGCACACATGGAACAATACTTCTCACTGAATACTAATACATATGACAATAATAAATCAGTTCAATAAAAAGTATCAACAGCAGTCTCTTATGGATTTAAATAAAGAGGATTGTTTATTCTCACACACCTTCCACAACTATCCTCCTATGTGCCAGGCATGACTCCAACCAACGGAGAATTTGCTCCCCGATACCCCTTGATGTCACACTCTCGGTCGAACGCAACCTTGATGTCAAGGGCTGTCACTTTCACCTCACTTCTGGAATTCAGCTCTTATGTCCATGTTTGAACCAAGGCTGTTATGAGATCGAGAGCTAAGTGACCCTGGCAAAACCCAAACTGGGCATCACTGAACAGGTTATTGCTGAGCAGATGGTGCTTGATCGCACTGTTGATGACTCCTTCCACCACTTTACTGATGATCTAGAGTAGACTGATCGGGTGGTAATTGACCGGGTTGGATTTGTCTTGTTTTTTGTGTACAGGACATACCTAGCAATTTTCCATATCGTTGGGTAGATGCCAGTGTTATAACTGTATGGAAGAGCTTGGCTAGGGGAGCGGCAAGTTCTGGAGCACAAGTCTTTAGTACTTTATCCGAATGTTATCAGGACCCATTGCCTTTGCAGTATCCAGCGCCTCCAACCGTTTCTTGATATCATGTGGAGTGAATCAAATTGGCTGGAGGCTGGCATCTGAGATGCTAGGGACCACTGGAGACTTCTGGTTTAAGTTTAAATTGATAACATAACTAGTCACTGACTGCCAATCAGAAAAAGATCCATTTATGCCAACTCTTTGCTTCCTATCTGCTAATCAGCTTTCTGTCCATCTCAAGACATTAAGTGCAATCCCACATGCTTTAACTTTACATAGTAATCTGTTATGTGAGACCTTGTCAAAAGTTTTCTGAAAGCCTAAATAAACCACATCCACTAGTTCTTTTTGGTCAACTCTACCAGTTACATCCTCAAAAAATTCCAAGCATGATTTCCCACGCTAAATTTTGTCTGATTATACCGCCACTTTCCAAATGCTAAGTTATGAAATCCTTGATAATAGACTCTAGCAACTTCCCCAATACTGATATTAAGTTCACTGATCTTGTTTTATCTCTCCCTCCCTTTTTGAGTAGTGGGCTTACATTAGCTACCCTCCAATCTGTAGGAACTATTCCAGAGTCCAAAACATTTTGGAAAATAACTACCAATTGATCTACTATTTCCAGAGCCACTTTCTTAAGTACTCTGGGATGACAATTGTCAGGACTTGGTGATTTATTTACCTTCAATCCCATCAATTTCCCCAGAGCAGTACTTCTATAGCTCCAGTTCAATTGCACCACCACATTGGCAGTTGTCTGTGGTGTCCTGCACATTCTCAAAATCATTTCAGAGTACAAACCAAAAAGTGTCTCCAGATTTGTCCACACATATGAATTGTTCCTTCAGCAATAGCTTGCTCTAAGACTACCCTTAGGTTTATATGACTCTGGTTGTACCTTTCCTCTGCATTACTAATAACAGCCCTAGCAGGCGTCACACTCTTGTCTCCAAAAGGAGGTGCAAAACCCTGTGGGCAATATGACTAGTGCAGAATACAGATATCACGGCAGCTTCCAGAAGTTCTAGTATGGACATGCATGAAAACCTTCCACTGGTCCACGTGCCAACTGAACGCTGATGGAATGGAATCCTGGCTGATTGACTGAATATTCCTGGATGATCAAAGGGTGCCTTGACTGCCATTTGAGTACAATATATGACTTCCTGTATCTGTGACCATCCAGCCACTGCAACAAAAGATGAGAGTCTGATCTGATTGGTTTATCAGTGACGAAATAGGTGTAACTGGCTGCTTTGGGAAACATGAGTCCCGCCACCTCAGAGATGTAATTGTGAAATCCTACAGATATCATCAGTAGATCTTTGAAATGAACTAGAGATGAAAAAATTCAGTAAAGTGATGACTTTGACAGTCAATGGCAATGCTTACTAACCTGGCCTTCTTGGATGAATGAATGGATGAATGAACAGCGCTCGACAATCATCAGGCAGGATTGTTCCCTTCCTGTTGGGGAATACTTCAGCAGTCATGGGCATTCAGCCTCTGATCTTCGGGTAAGCGTTCTCCAATGCAGCCTTCACGATACACAAAATTGATAGCCAAGTTCCACATACGAGGATGGCTCTCAACCGGGATCCTGGGTTCATGTCACACTATCTGTAATCCCCACAACTTGCCTGAGCTTGCAAAATCTCACTAACTGTCCTGTCTGGAGACAATACACATCCCTAACCTGTGCTTAACCCTCTCTTCACTCACATTGTCTGTACCTTTAAGACTTAATTACCAGTAAAGACTTGCATTCAAACCATTATTTTGTAAATTGAGTTTGTGTTTTTATATGCCCTGTTTGTGAACAGAACTCCCACTCACCTGATGAAAGAGCAGTGCTCTGAAAGTTCGTGGCTTGTGCTACCAAATAAACTTGTTCGACTTTAACCTGGTGTTGTGAGACTTCTTACTGTTCTTGGAAGAAGCAGCAGATGGCAGCAATGTTCTGCCTTGAAAGCCTGTGTTCCTGAGACACTGTTGCTCCATCATCTGAAGGAAGCTGATTCTCCTTCACCTCTGTACCCTGTGCTGTTTGTACCACCTCCTTTGAGCTGCAGCCCAATGTTCAACACCTCTAATCTGAGCAGCAACATGTGCCTGGAGAGAAGGCAGCTACTGTTGGTATTGTTGCTCCTGCTGGTGCAGATGCTTCTCTTGTTTCTCATTAAAAATGATGTACATGTACATATGCTTCTCCCATGCTGCAGTGAAGGCTGATAGCAGGTAATTGCAAATCAAGGTAAACAAACTCCAAGCTTGGTGAAATGACTTCCAAAAGTTGGAAATTATGCACAAGGCAGTGAAGTCTATATGCCTTTCTCATTTGCAAGGCAGCAGTTTTAAAGGCTCTCCATCCCAACAGTTTGAGATCAATGACCCTCCCCCTTCACCATGCTCTAGCCTAGTTGACCCTAGCAAGTTATACATGGTGCAAAAAAAAACCTGTACACTGACTGTTAAAACTAGAATTCTGGGTTAAGGCCACAATTAGTCGGATACTTAAATATTTAAGCAACTGACCCAACAACTTCATGAGGAATTTCCATACATCAAGAAACATGACCTGGTAAAAATTAGTTGCGGATGGGATTATGTCAGGCTTCCAACATGCCAACAATTTTTAGCGATTTACTCTGATGTCGACACTCAAGCCCTCCCAACCTCTTCAGTTAAAATTCTGCCCCAAAAGGCAGAAAGAACATCAAGCCCAAAGTGAGAAAAGGCTACTCAGCCCAACCAGTCAACTTCATTCAGATGAAGGTATGGATAGTACAGACTGTAATCCCACCCTCACATCTGTGGATCTCCTTAACTTAATTTACTCATCTCATACTATACTGCACCCTGTGGGGACAATGTTTATAAGAAAATAAAATTACACAGAACTTGCTAATTTTGTGCTTTTGCTCTCTAAACATATTGTATCTACATAGCATCATTCCTGTTCAGAGGCTGAACTAAAATGTTTACAACGAATGAAGTCCTTTTCAATGTAGGAAACACATCAGCCAATTTGTACACTATAAGATTCCACTAATAGCTATCTGATAATGTTTTTAGGTATTGATCAAGACATGAATATTGGTCAAGACCCAAAACTCCAAAGAGAACCTCCATATCCTTCTTCGAAATAGTGTCTGGGGCTTTATTTCCATCTGAGAGGGTAGACATGCCTTTGATTCAACTCTGAAGGTGAACATTCCATCGTACTGCAGTGTCAGTCAGCCTAGTTTTTGAATCTTAGTCTCTGGGGCTTGAACCCACAAACATGTAGTAACTGAGACACAGCTGAAACTTTAATTCTGTGTTCATCGTCCAAATGAAAAATCTGGTTTACTTCAACAATATCTATGCTGTTCAATATTTTAAAAGTCAACAACATGTATTCCCTCCATCTTGTTCAGTGAAAGACCAGTTCAGTATTTTGCCCCTGGTGGACTTTGGATGTCGGTGTTGGTTTCCAGGATGCAGCATTTGCTGTAGAGCTGGTTGAGAAGTGTGAGAGAGAGATGCGACAGCAAAGTCTCTCAGCTTTGTGAGAGACTCAGCTGCACAGGTTCGAACAAGACCTCTTCACCACACAGAACCCTCAACCGATCTATACACTAGGTACATTGATGACATTTTCTTCCTTTGGACTCATGGTGAATAGTCACTGACCCAACTATATAATGACATCAACAAATTCCATCCCACCATCAGACTCACCATGGACTATCCAGAATCAGCTGCATTCTTGGACACACGCATCTCCATTAAAAATGGTCACCTCAGCACTTCACTGTACCACAAGCCCACGGATAACCTCATGATGCTCCACTTCTCCAGACTCCACCCTAAACACATTAAAGAAGCCATCCCCTATGGACAAACCCTCCGTATTCACAGGATCTGCTCAGATGAGGAGGATCGCAACAGACACCTCCAGATGCTGAAAGATGCCCTCATTAGAACATGATATAGCGCTCGACATCGATTGACAATTCTAACACAGCACAGCGAAAAACCACACTGACCTCCTCAGAAGACAAACACGGGACACGGAAGACAGAGTACCCTTCGTTGTCCTGTACTTCCCCAGAGTGGAGAAGCTAAGACATCTTCTCTGGACCCTTCAACATGTCATTGATGAAGATGAACATCTCACCAAGACCATCCCCACACCCCCACTTCTTGCCTTCAAACAACTGCACAACCTCAAACAGACCACTGTCCGCAGCAAACTACCCAGCCTTCAGGAGAATCGTGACGACGACGCCACACAACCCTGCCATAGCAACCTCGACATGGATGCAATCATCTCACGTGAGAACACCATCTACCAGGTACATGGTACACACAATTGCAACTCAGCCAACATAGTCTACCTGATACATTGCAGGAAAGAATGTCCCGAGGCATGGTATGTTGGGGAGACCATGCAGATGCTACGACAACAGATGAATTAACATTGCTTGATAATCACCAGGCAAGAGTGCTCACTTCCTGTTGGGGAACACTTCAGTGGTCACGGGCATTTGGTCTCTGATCTTCGGGTATGCATTCTCCAAGGTGGCCTTCACGACACACGACAATACAGAGTCGCTCAGCAGAGACTGATAGCCAAGTTCCGCACACATACAGACGGCCTCAACTGAGATCTTGGGTTCATGTTACACAATCTGTAACCCCCATGACTTGCCTCGGCTTGCAAAATCTCACTAACTGTCCTGGCTGGAGACAATACACATCTCTTTAACTTGTGCTTAACCCTCTCTCCACTCACACTGTTTGTACCTTTGAGACTTGATTACCTGTAAAGATCCGCATGCCAACCATTATTTTGTAAATTGAGTTTGTGCCTTTATATGCCCTGTTTGTGAACAGAACTTCCACTCACCTGATGAAGGGGCAGTGCTCTGAAAGCTAGTGGCTTATGCTACCAAATAAACCTTTTGGACTTTAACCTGGTGTTGCGAGACTTCTTACTGGTTTTTTGAGTAACAGCTCTGTCTATTTAAAACATACAGCAACCAAGAAGTTGCTAGGTTTTACTTCCAGTCTCTGTTGAGTTAAGAAATCTCATTTTAAGGGGCAGAGTATTTGCCACACTGGCTTCAATAGCTCAACAGTGCAGCAGGAGAAAATCAAACAAGATTCAATCTCGATTGCTCGTGAGTTTAAGTGGCTTGGTCGAGTTCTGCAAACTCAGCATAGGCCAGGATGAAATTTGATATTTTCCTGGTTTGTATGGCTCTGTATCACACCAGTTGGTGCCTTTACTAAGTAAGCAGGCCTGTCAATCATAAAAATAATTGTACAAATTAATACATGATGACTAGTTGAAAGTTATGTCTATGCAAATAAGAACATAAGAAATAGGAGCAGGCCATCTAGCCCTTCAAGCCTGCCCCGCCATTCAATAAGATCATGGCTGATCTGTCGTGGCTCAGTTCCACTTTCCCGCCTTCTCCCCATAACCCTTAATCCCCTTGCCTATCAAAAACCTATCTACCTGCATTTTAAATATATTTAGCGAGGTAGCCTCCACCACTTCAACGGACAGAGAATTCCAGAGATTCACCACCCTTTGAGTGAAGAAGTTCCTCCTCAACTCCGTTCTAAACTGCCCCCCCCCCGCCTTTATCATGAGGCTGTGCCCTCTAGTCCTACTGTCCTTTCTGAGCAGGAAGAGCCTCTCCACCTCTATCCTATCCATCCCATTCATCATCTTATATGTCTCAATGAGATCTCCCCTCATTCTTCTAAACTCTAACGAGTACAAGCCTAGTTTATTCAGCCTCTCCTCATAGTTCAACCCCCTCAACTCCGGTATCAGCCTAGTAAACCTCCTCTGTACTCCCTCCAAGGCCAAAATATCCTTGCGTAAGTGCGGCGACCAAAACTGCACACAGTACTCCAGCTGCAGCCTCACCAGTGCCCCGTACAGTTGCAGCAAGACCTCCCTACTTTTATATTCAATCCCCCTCGCTATGAAGGCCAGCATCCCATTCGCCTTCCTGACCACCTGCTGCACCTGCAGACTGGGTTTTTGCGACTCATGCACAAGGACCCCGAGGTCCCTCTGCACCGTTGTATGCTGCAGTTTTTCACCATGTGTAGGTTAGGTGGATTGGCCATGCTAAATTGTCCCTTAGTGTCCAAAGATGTGCAGGTTAGGTGGATTGGCCATGCTAAATTGCCCCTTAGTGTCCAAAGATGTGCAGGTTAGGTGGATTGGCCATGCTAAATTGCCCCTTAGTGTCCAAAGATGTGTAGGTTGAGTGGATTGGCCACGCTAAATTGTCCCTTAGTGTCAGGGGGGGATTAGCTAGGGCAAATGCGTGGAGTTATGGGGAGAGGGTCTGGGTGGGACTGTGGGTCAGTGCTGACCCAATGGGCCAAATGGCCTCCTTCTGCTCAGGTGCCGAGGCGGAACTCCATAGGAGGAGGTGGGGAGATTGACAAGCTGGGCAGCGATCGGGGGTGGGGGGAAAACAGTCAGGGTGATGCTTGGGGACAGGGCCATGTTTGTGGGGGTGGGGGAAGTGGTCAGGGTGGGTAATATTTGGGGCAACGAATGGGGGGGGGGATCAGGGGAGAGATGCTCGGAGTGGTGTTTGGGGAGTGCAGGGGCAGGGTGCGATGTTCTGGGTGGCAATCGGGAATGACGCGATCGACCAGGACAGTGATCGGGGGGGGGGTAGTGATTATCAGAGTGGCAATTGGGGAGTGTGGGGAGGGGGCGTTCAGAGTGGCAATTAGTAGGGATGCGAGCAGCAGGGTGGTAATTGAGGGGGAGTGATGTTCGGAGTGACGATTGGGGAGTGCGATCAGTTGTAGGGGGGGGCAATATCCATGGGGCGGGGTAAGGGGAGTGACAGATCTCCCACTATTTTATGTACAAACAGTGAGTGCAATGGGAGATGGGCGCGCAAGTACAATTGCACCCCAGGACATCAGCAGCCGGCTTCTCAGTCGATTGAGACTCCCACCGTCCCTCCTCCCCCCACCAACTCACTAAATTTCTACCTGTCTTGTCTGCAGTGATCCAATGGTTCTGTCTGATCCTGATGTACATCAAAGAACAGCTGTCTAAGCGAGTCGGAGAACGTGAGTGCCATCTTGTTCCGTCCTCCATCACACCCTCCACCCGCCCTTCCCCGCGAGGGGCTGCCTCGTGCAGAGAGAAACCTTGCATTCCACACCCCACCCCCCTCCTCCGACAACTGCTGCTGAGGCGGGGAAGGGCGGCCGGGCAGCCTGCGCACAGCAAGATCCCACAGTGATCTTCAATCCTGCAGGGGAGGGGTGGGGGAGCAAGCTATGGGGGGTGGGGTAATCCCGGCCCCTTGGGAAGAACGGAGCAGGTGAGCCGAATGGATTCTCGCTGCTCCCGTGTCGAGGGGTCTCGGCGCCTGTGTTTGGTTCCTGGTGGGCAGGGGGTCGGGGGGTGAACGTTGGCCTAGAATTGGGCTCAGACGTCTGGACACCTCTGGTCACCTGGGACTCTGCCCACTTGATCACTGTTGGTCCCAGGACCCCTAGGGGAACTCCCTCCCAAACGCAGCTCCTTCCCCACCCCCCCTCTTCCACTCCCAGCCGTGAGAAGTTTGGCAGAGAAAGGGGATGCCTCCACATTAATCCCTACCTCACTCTCCTTTTCCCCGTCTCTCCCTCTCTCCCCATCCCTTCCTCTCTTTCCCTCTCTTCCTCCTTCTTTCCCTTGCCCTCCTGTTTCTCCCTCTTTCTCTCTGCCCTTCTGTCTCCATCTTTCTCTCCCACTCTCTCTGTTTCTCTCTCCCCTTCTCTCCCATTTCCCTCTCTCCTTCTCACTCTCTCTCTCCCTCACTCTTTCCCCTTTTTCTCACTCCCTCTCTTTCGTTCATTACGTTTCATTAAAGGGAAGTCATGTCTGACAAATTTACTGGAGTTCTATGAGGATGTGTCTAGGGCGGTGGATAGAGGAGAGCCGGTGGATGTGGTCTTTCTGGATTTTCAGAAGGCGTTTGATAAGGTACCTCACAAGAGGTTACTGCAGAAGGTCAGAGGACATGGAGTTGGGGGTAAGGTGTTAGCGTGGATAGAGGATTGGTTGTCAAATAGGAGGCAGAGAGTGGGGGTCAATGGGTGCTATTCGGATTGGCGGTTGGTGACTAGTGGGGTGCCCCAGGGGTCGGTGCTGGGGCCTCAGCTATTTACCATTTACATAGATGATCTGGAGGAGGGAACCGAGTGTAGGGTGTCGAAATTTGCTGATGACACCAAGATTGGGGGAAAGGCAAATTGTGCGGAGGGTGTGGAGAGTCTGCAGAAGGATCTAGATAGGCTGGGCGAATGGGCCAGGAAATGGCAAATGGAATTTAATGTTGGCAAGTGTGAGGTGGTCCACTTTGGTAGGAAGAATGGTAGGAAGGACTATTACTTACGTGGCGAAAAACTGCAGCAGGCGACGGTGCAGAGGGACCTCGGGGTCCTTGTGCATGAGTCGCAAAAACCCAGTCTGCAGGTGCAGCAGGTGGTCAGGAAGGCGAATGGGATGCTGGCCTTCATAGCGAGGGGGATTGAATATAAAAGTAGGGAGGTCTTGCTGCAGCTGTATAGGGCATTGGTGAGGCCGCAGCTGGAGTACTGTGTGCAGTTTTGGGCGCCGCACCTGCGCAAGGATATTTTGGCCTTGGAGGGAGTGCAGAGGAGGTTTACTAGGCTGATACCGGAGTTGAGGGGGTTGAGCTATGAGGAGAGGCTGAATAAACTAGGCTTGTACTCGTTAGAGTTTAGAAGAATGAGGGGAGATCTCATTGAGACGTATAAGATGATGAATGGGATGGATAGGATAGAGGTGGAGAGACTCTTCCCGCTCAAAAAAGACAGTAGGACTAGGGGGCACAGCCTCAAGATAAAGGGGGGGCGGTTTAGAACGGAGTTGAGGAGGAACTTCTTCACTCCAAGGGTGGTGAATCTCTGGAATTCTCTGCCCGTTGAAGTGGTGGAGGCTGCCTCGCTAAATATTTTTAAGAAGCGGGTTGATGGGTTTTTGATAAGAGAGGGGATTAAGGGTTATGGGGAGAGGGCGGGAAAGTGGAACTGAGCCACGACAGATCAGCCATGATCTTATTGAATGGCGGGGCAGGCTCGAAGGGCCAGATGGCCTACTCCTGCTCCTATTTCTTATGTTCTTATGTTCTCACTCACTCTCTTTCTCTCCCTCCATCTCTCTCTCTACCCCCCTCTCTCACTCACTGCCTCTTCCCCATCTATCCTTCTTTCTCTATTGTCTCTCTCTCCCCCTTTCTCTCTCTCTTTCACTCTCTGTCTCTCTCACTCTGTCTCTCTGCTTTTCTCTCTCTCTCTGTCACTCTCTGCCTCTCTCTTTGTCTGTCTCTCTTTCTGTCTCTCTCACTCTCGCTCTCCCTTTTTGTCTCTCTCTCTCTTTCACTCTCCCTCTGTCTCTCTCTCTCTCTGTCTCTCTCTCTCTCCTTGTCTCTCTTTATCCCTCTCTCACTGTCTCTGTCTCACACTCTCTCTCTGTCTCTCTCACAGCCATTTCTGAAGCACTCGACAAGGTGACGAATGAGTTTAAATTCAACATTTCGATCCAACATCATTTCCACATCTACGCCAACCAATCCAAGAGCCTGTCCCATGTGGCACTGGACATCATGGAGGAGATTAGACAGCGACTGGGGGTAGTCTATGAGGGAATGGGTCTCCTGGGATACATCACAACACTGATGATGATTTACCTCTACATCCAGTGAGTCCCACGTCGCTCAGTATCTAACCCCGTGCTGCACCCGTCCCGGGAGCGCCCGATGGGGACAGTGCAGAGGGAGCCCCACCCTGCATCCAACCCTGCGCTGCACCCACCCCAGGAGCGCCCGACGGGGGCACAGTGCAGAGGGAGCTCCACCCTGCAACCAACCCCGCGCCGCACCCGCCCCGGGAGTGCCAGATGGGGGACAGTGCAGAGAGAGCTCCACTCCGCACCCAACCCCGTGGTGCACCCGCCCTGGCAGTGTTTGATGGGGGACAGTGCAGAGGGAGCTCTCTACAAGGTGGAGCTATATAGGTAATACAGGGGCAACACCAGTCTCAGTGACAATGATGATAACTCACCATTCCTTGTTATTTAAGGTTCTTCTGTTCCATGGTCATATACTTCATTTAAAATACAGTTTAACACATCAGTTCCACTTTTAAACATCAATAATATTGCACTATTTACAAATGCTAACTGATTTGTTCCTTTTTTTGTTTTGACTTTGATTCCTTCCTACCTCTTTGTTCGTCTCCTCAAATTCCTTGATGATTTTTACTCCTTTTTGCTGGTTATCTTCAATTGCTTCCTGCAGGCATTCCAAAAAATGTTCCAGTTCCTTCTCACGCGTGTCAAACCCTTTGAGACCATAGTCAAAGAGCTTCTGGCAAATGTTCGTAAACTCAGCCTTATATGTGATAAATCGTCAAGGATATAATAGCTCTATTATACTTTACTGTAATCATGCTGCTTATCTTTGAGTTTCTGTAATGTTGGTTCTGTTGTTAATAGTATGTTAATTTTATTATCAAGGTCAAGGATATACAGGTGAAGGACACTGATTAAGTACCTTGAACGCATATTAAAAAAAGTATCTGGGGTGCATTATCACCCCTGGTACTGACACTTCGGTTTGATTCTGTAAGTTTGCTTTGATATCTTTGTTACAGTGCCCCACCTCTGTCATTTCTAATTATTTAATTTATTGTTTGATTGAAAGTATATAAAGGGTCATCAGAGGCTGTAACCTCCTCTCATTTGTTTAACTTACTGCTTATTTTTCATTAAAAAGAGTATAAATAGGGGCTTTCTGTGACCATGGGCACCATTGGTCATCATTGGCCCCAAAACCATGTTTTAATTTAGTAAGTTTCCTTTAAGATTTGTCTTTTGTTGCAGGGCCTTTTTAAGGGGCTGTCACTTTAATTTTATAATTTACCCACCTGTATTGTTTAACCTCAAAAGAGTATAAAGAAAGGGTGACCTAAAGGCTTTGGTGAGGGAACATGCTGTGTCCAAGGGTAGGCTTCAAACCTTCCATGACCAGTGGGCACTGTGGGGGCTGGGCGAGCATCATCACTGCTGAGAACAACGTTTTAATTGAATTAGTTAAGTTTCTTTTTGACACATTATTTTTATTGCTGTCACTTATATATTTAAGTAATTGCATGATTGTTTTAATCATGGTCATATGATTTGATGATGATATTGTTGGAGTGTTAGTTTCATTTTCTATTCTCTACAGGCAACAGCTCCTACAACAAATGTGTCGTTATTTTGAATATATTTCTTCAAACTGCATCTCTTTTTTTTGTTCAAAACCTATATTCCTTAACATAGTTAAGAAATATTTCCCCTTTTAAGGGGCTGTCAATTTAATTAGTTTATTTGTTCATTTTGTTTTATTGGTTCCAAAAAAAGTGTATAAAGAAATACTGTCATGTGTGAGTAACCCTCGAGAGGGAACATATGGTATTCACTGGTATGCTTGAGGCCTTCCTTGATCAGTGGCGCCAACGGAACTGGAGTGCATTATCTCCCCAAAAAAATTATTTTAACTTAATTTTAATAAGTTTCCTTTTCAGTACTGTTTTTGTTGTAATGTCCTTTTATTAGTTAATTGGTTATTTAATTGTTAAGTTGGTATATTCAAATATAAAGCAACTCATGGAGGTCTTGTGGTGTAATGGGTAGTTCACCTGCTACTGAGCCAGAAGCTATGGGTTTGAATCCCACCCAGTGACTTGATGGCCAAAGAAGTTACATGGCCAAACAGATTAATAATCAGGCTGCAAGTCCTTTGAACACATACTATTCGTAGGCAGTAACAGCAGGAGAAATACTTGGTCAACGATGTGATGCAAAGAAAGTTGAAGCCTCTACTCTCATTACTTGTAGCTCCAGACTACAATATGCCTGTAAAAGTGCATGTTGCCACATCAACTTAGACTCCCTGAATGATCTGTAACACAACACCACCACTGTCTCGGTTACCTCCTCAAAAACTTAGTAAGATTGGTCAAGCAAGATTTTATAAGGAAAGACTTCCGGGTCACTGGATGTCGGTTAGGGAGGAGGCAGATATGTGTAATGATGCTTTCTATATATAAATCTAGTATTAAAAAAAAATGTCTGGTTTCCCACTATGCCATTTTGGCCCCAGAATGAATTAACATCTGTGTCACAACAAACAATGAACAGCCAAAGATCATTGTCAATTAATCATTTACTTAGGGTGCAACAGCACATTTAAAAAGCCCTCCTTGGAACATGTTTGTCAATCATGTTTCATGGTTTGGGTGAAATTTAATTGCTCCCTACCAGGAATGGGTTGAGTGGTGTGTGGACTATCTAACCAAATGGGAAGATGCAGTTAGAGAGCCCTTCACCTTTCTGACTCACCCCAATCAAGTAAGGGATGGAGAAGTTCAATGTTAGCTTTCCTGTCCAGAGGCCAATCCGATGACATCTCCTGGTGTTGGAATCTTCAACGGCAGAAAGTAGTAGAGTATCTGATAACTATTTAATAGATTTTGTCTCCATCTGCCATCCATATGCACCCACTTCTAATGCGGTTCTGCAGACAATGATTAGGAACTGGAGCCTTGGCTGATTTTCTCCTCCCTAATCCAGGACACAGAGACATCCAGCCCGAGCTGAGATCGGTTAGCTCTGCACATAATGATTATCACGTGGTGTTTTCCTATTTTTCTGCTCAGTAAGGCTTGGCTTTTCCCTATCTTAACCAGATTCTAAAAGTGAAGTTTAAGGAGATGCTGGTTTATTTGTAAGTTTCTAATTTTTTAAAAAAAGACACAAGTTTATATAGTGCCTTTCACATCCCCGGGCATACAAAATACTTAATAGCAAATGAAGTAGTTTTGAAGTGCAATTACTGTTGTCATGCAGCAGCCAATTTGTGCAGAGCAACTTCTCATAAACAACTGTATGATCAGGACAAGTTTTTTTTGTTGACTAAGGGATCAACATTCACTTGGTTAATTCCTTTCAACATTAGAAATTTCACCAGTGGAGACTCCCATAATGACTCTGAGTTAATTCAATCAGCAGCTGAGTCATATGAATCAATTAAGCAGGAACACAAAACAACAATCCAGGAATTATAATTGCTCTCAGCGGTCTTGATCAGGGAATGTGCAGTGATGCCCTTAGGAAGTTGACATGGTTGGGCTGGAATTGTTTTGAAGGTTTGGGATTTACTAAGCACTAGCACAAAATTGTTCTGGTGTGTGACTTTGTAAAGTAAATACTAAATTAAGATGGAGCAAATGTAATAAGGTTGGAGGTAACAATGGTGCTGCATTAATGTGCTTAATCCACATATGATACGTGTAAAGGGATATATTTCCACAAATTCTGGCACTCCAGGTAACATTGAAATCTTTGGTGCTTCGGGATCTTCTGAAAACATAGTGTTAAACAGACCAGGTCCATTCAGATATTCTACATAGGCGGCCTTAAAGAAAGAAAGAAGTTATTAGATCAAAAAAACACATGCTCTAGCACACAAGATGCTGTGGTCCAATTCTGAGCACAACTTCAAACTCCAATGGAATGATTAAAGAATTGCAGAACTGTACAAATGTTTGCATTAGCAATCTAAGTGTTCTTCACTTGTAGAGCAATTTTAATACAGTGAAAAATGCTTACCTCAGCTGAGCAATAACACAAAACCACTGGACCTCTTGGCATGTCCTGTGTGCATAATTCTGTCACCAAATTTAAAGTTTTTGTTCAGATTAACGCAATTTAATTCTTTGGGATTAATGAGCTACCCAAATGATTCATTTATACAAAGTGGGAGGTTTATTGAACTGTTTTGTAATTGGATCTCTTTATGGAACATTTTCTACGCTTGAATTTTACTTCCAATTCTTATCACCACTTTCTTTTCCTTTGACTTTTAACAGTGTAGGGAAGGCACAAAATGGAATTTAGAAAGGAGAAAATAGAGTATGATGTACTTCACCTTAATTTTCACAAAGAAGTTGGATATTGAAATTTTAGAACAAAACGTTAGAACAAAATATTGTTCAAGAATGATGACAATAACTTAAAAAGTTACAATAACTTAAGGGAACCAACTTAGGAACAAACCACAGATGTTATTTGTCAGTAACAAATCATGCCACACATTTATCTACACACGAATCAAGTGAAATCTTTGTAACTATCTGAGCTGACACATGCATTCTTTTCGAAAGTGTCCAAATCAAACTGCTGAGGAATCCAGGCAAAAGTTTCTGTTTGTCTGATGTGAAACACGTTCTCTCCTTTACTACCAAAGTTTCTGTACAAGTCAGTAGAAAGTGCAGATTTAATGACCTGGGAGGGCACTACTGGGCTTTAACCTAATACAGATGCTGCCAAATTTCCCACTACTTCCCAGGTAGGATACCTACCCACACACAGTCTTTGTCTGGTAACAGGATTATCTGAAACTGTGTGGAAGGAATCCCAGCAAATGTTGACAAGTCTGCCCTTCCGTGGTTCCAATAGAGAACAACATTGACTAGTCAATCAGTTGTGCCCTGGTGCATTGCAGACCCACCAGGTTCAGATACCAGGTTTTTTTAAACCTATCACAGAGAGTGGTCTTAGTTCTCAAATTTTGTGGCTAGATGTAACATCTTGGGGAATCCCAAAGACGCTATTCCCCCTACCCCAACTCAATTTGCGACAAGTGAGTATGCAGGTAAGGAAAGAGCATTGGGAGTTACGTCTAGTGGACTTGACAATTTGAATTTCCAATGGAATTGGAGAATCTGCAAATGTTCTGTAGCTTGTTCTGTTTTTATCATAATCTATTTTTTTCCCCAATTTGCAGGATTACGGTCAGCAACAACACTTATTTAAATACTTAAGGAATTTTTAGACATTAGTTGGGAAAAATATAAATGATCAAATGCAAAATTAAACATGTCTCCAATCTTTCCATTATATTTCTAAACGCTTGATGATGTTTGGAATGTTCTGTGACGATGTGGATATGCCAGCATTGGACTGGGGTAAACACAGTAAAAAGTCTGACAACACCAGGTTTCAGTCCAACCAATTTATTTGATAGTAAATTCACTAGCTAGTGAATTTACTATCAAATAAATTGGTTGGACTGAAACCTGGTGTTGTCAGACTTTTTACTATGTTCTGTGATCACAGGGAATGCAATAATGCCTGGTAATAAATCTACCTTCATCTTCCCAGGTTGGAAAATGGATGTGCTACCTCCAAAATGTGCAGCAGTTATCCAAGTGAAGGAATGGGTGATATATTTCCAACTCAGATTGATGTGTGAGAAACTTGCAGATGGTGGTATTCCCAAGCACCTGCAGCCCTTGTTCTTGTGGTGGTGGAGGATGCAGGTTTGGAAGAAGGAGGCTTGGCAAGTTGCTGCAAGGCATCTGATAATATGGTACACATTTCTGCCACTGTGTGATGGTAGGGAGTGTGAATGTTTAAGGTGCTGCTTAGGATGCCAATCAAGTGGATTGCTTTGTTCTGGATGTTGTCAAGCTTCTTGAGTGTAATTTGAGTTGCACTCATTCAGACAAGTGGAGAGTATTCTTGTATGTTCCACACCCTCCTGTCTCCATTTGAATTGAGGTGGAGGAATGGGAGAAGGGTTTTTTGGATTCACAAAATGATGTGTCTAGCAATGAAATTTGAGAACTAAGACCAGCCTTTGTGGTAGGTTTTTACAAAAACTGATATTTGAGAATATTCTCTGACTTGTGTCTTGTAAAAGGTGACAGGTTTTGACAGCAGGGCAAGTTACCCACTCCCAAATCCTAACCTCTGACTTGCTCTTTTACTGCAGTACTTATAAGGCTGATCCGGTTATATATCTGGCAATGACAATCCCCAGGATGCTGACGGTCAGGGATTCAGCTATGTTAATGTCATTGTAGATCAAAGGGAGATGGTCAGATTTTCCCCTGTTGCGGCAAACACATTACTTTCCACATCAGCCCTAGCCTACATGTGATCCAGGTCTTGCTGCATGCAGGCACAGGCTACTGACATAACTAAAGAGTTGCGGAAGGTACTGCACAATTTGCAATCATCAGCAACCAACCCCACTTCTGAAGGTTAGGGACTCCTGTGGCAAGGTCCTAATGTTGAGATGACTGGCCTCAGACACCCACAGCCACCTTTCTTTGAGTTTGATATGACTTATACCAGTGAAGCGTTTTAGCCCTGATTCTCATTTACCAATTTTGCTCAGGTTCATTGATATCACATGCTGTCTAGATGTTAAGGGCAGTCATTCCAACATTGCCTCTGGAATTCAGCTCTTTTGTACATTTATGAGATCAGGAACCAAGTGGTCCCAGTGAAACTTAATAACCAATGCTTAGTTTAAGTAAATGGCTCTCCACAGTCAAATACATCTATCAAAACTTTACTATTCAACTGTGGGGAGGCATCACAATAGTGTCAGACTTTGTTCTCACATAATATCCTCACATATACATGTATTTTCTAGCAGCTGGCACTGGACAGGGCTTAGGCATGAAAAATGCATTTGATTTGATTTTTCCCTTTGAAGCTAATTTTTGTGCCTTCTTGAACAATATCAGTTGATTCAATAAATAATCTAAAATAAAGTAACAATTACAAGGAACTAAACCTCTGCTAAGAAAATATTTGAATGAAAATCATTTGCTGGTTGCAGTGCTTGACTTATAATACAAGAGGTTTGCTTACCTTGTGTAAAGCCAGTTCTTCTTCTTGCAACCTAATTTTCTCAAGGTTTTTAAATGTCTGCTCTTCTTGGTACACCAAATTCGCAACAGCGCTATAATGCATTTCCAAAGCCATTTCTTTCTTTAACAAATAAAAATTCTCAATTCATGATTTTTGCAAACTATTTTTTCTTCCCTTCTAATTTCTTTGACCTCTGAGTTGGTTACCATCAATATCAAACATGTGATAGATAACTGCTCCCAACGCTTTGTGAAGTCAGATGTCTCAAAATTTTTTAAAAATAATTTAAGTTGAACTTTTCATGATCTCAGGATGTCCTAAGATGCTTCATTGTCAATAAGTTGTTTTTGAAGTGTAGTCACTGTTATAATTCAGGGAATGTGGCAACCAGTTTGTGCACAGCAAGATCTCAGAATCAGCAATATGATAAAGACCAGATAATTTGTTTTTGTGATGTTGGTTAAGGGATAAATGGTTGCTAAGACGTTGGGGAGAACTTTTCTGCTCTTTTTGAAATAACGGTCTGGGTCTTTGGTATCCATTTAAGAGAGCACATGGGTCCTTGGGTTAGCACATTCAAAAAACGGCACCTCTGACAGTGCAACACTCCTTCCGCACTTCGCTGGAGTGTCAGCCTAGACTTTGTGCTCAAGTCTCTGGAGTGGAGCTTGAACTCAAAACCTTCTGACTCAGAGGCAATGATGCTGCCATCTGAACAGCAGCTGACACTTGGAACGTACAGGATGGCATTCTCTCCTCTTTTGTGTTGAGCTAAGTCTGTACCTGCACCACTCCACAGGGGCATGGATGAGGTCTGGAATTCTGGCTGGCAGATTTTAACCTGTTTGTCCACATTCCCCAGGATCCCTGAGCACAATATGGTACATCTCTAATAGTCTACATCCTTTCAAAAATATGTTCTATTTTTCCCTTCTCTGTCCTGCTGTAATAGTGATGGTATATGGAAAGCATAATTTACTTACTTAAAGTCAAGAATACAGTATGGCTGACTTTCAAAAACAGTATTCCTGTTGCTGTTAACTTTTCCTCTCCTTTTCATTGCTGATAGAAATGGGTTCTTTGTGGGGTTATGGGTACATGGTGGCCATCGATTTGAGCCTAACCATTGATTGTCCAAAGATGTGCAGGTTAGATTGATTGGCTATGTTAAATTGACCCTAGTGTCAGAGGATTAGCAAATATTGGGGTTATGGGAATAGGGCCTGGGTGGGATTGTGGTTGGTGCAGACTTGATGGGCCAAATGGTCTCCTTCTGCACCGTAGGGATTCGATGATGCATATGATACAAGCTATTTGATCACAGAATGCCTCACTACCAATCCCATTTTTGTTTTTTCTTGACAATTCCCAACCCTGGGATTGTTAGAGAGCAATCAACAACTAGCACTCAGGTCTATTTCATTCTTCCTTAACTAAAGGTACTGAGGCCAACCAGAATATTCCATCAGTGCTATTGCTGAGATCAGCTAATTCGACATAGTCCAAGGATGGAACGTGAGCCATTTTGGTTCCATGTGGTTCATTTATTTACGGACTTAACCACTGAGGCATTGGGGAGATTTTGTTCTCTTCTTAAAAATAATTTGTGCTTGGTGGCCCCTAAATCTTCATGTTAGGAAAGTATTTGAATGTAAAGAAAGTATTTATATTTATTACATATAGCCTGCAGGTTGGGCTTGCCTGAAATAGCTTCTACACCTAAATGGCTGATAAACACTTAGGATTTAGGCTCACATATTGTTATGAACGCTGGCCATTTAAACTGTCTCCTTTAATTCAATATGAAATAGAATAATTGGAGACATGCCCAAGAAATCTCCAACTGCATCTGCCATGAGACAAACCCATGGGACCCGCCTGTAATGCAGCCAGAAACTCAAACTGAAATGTATTCAAAGTAAGATGGAAACTTCAACACCAGGACACAAAGAAAGAAGCACTGGCCATGTTACATCCGGCCTCAGAGACTTTCAGCGACTTTTCGGCTCTGGCTCTGCCCAAGACTGCAAGAAACTACAAAAGGCCGTGAATGATGCCCAGTTCATCACCCAAACCAGCCTCCCATCCATTAACTCTGTCTACACTTCCCAGTGCCTCAGAAAAGCAATCAGCATAATCAAAGACCCCATGCACCCTGGACATATCCTCGTCCATCTTCTTCTGTCAGGAAAAGATACAAAAGTCTGAGGTCATGTACCAACCTACTCAAAAACAGCTTCTTTCTGTTGTCATCAGACTTTTGGATGGACCTACTTTGCACTAAGTTAACCTTTCTCTATATCTTAGTTACGACTGTAACACTATACTATGCAGTCTTTCGTTTCCTTCTCTATGAACGGCGTGCCTTGTCTGTATAGCATGCAAGAAAGAATACTTTTCACTGCATCATAGTACACGTGAATATAATAAATCAAATCTAATTTGGGGAAGACAGAGCAAATGCTGCTATGCAGCCAGAGGAAAAGGACTGTTTTTATGATTGAAGTGCTGGTCAAGGTGGAGCCCCTAATCAAAGAAACAAGGATTATAAAGAAAACATGGTGCAGGTTTTTGGTTGTGTTAAGATGTTAATAAGGAACGCCTTTTCCTGTAGTTTAATGTACTGGTTGCCAACTAATTAATGTTGGTCAGTGTTGATTTTAATTTGTTTGTTACAGTAAAAGTTTTTTTAAAAATGTGAAATCATGTGTGACACTATTAAGGTCACTGGGAAATTCATATCTCTTTTTAAAAGTTTTCAGTTGCTACAATGATCCTAACAATATGTAGAATAGCCACTAGAGTATAATATTGGAGAATGGCTACCATTGTTAAAATCATACCTCAGCAAGAAGTCAATGTAGTTAGGAGAGGAGGTGGTCAGGGGAAAAAAAAAAGGGTGAAAATTCAGAGCTCTAAATATTTCTTGAAAGCTAAGGGTGCAGCACATATAGGGTTAATGTGCTACTGAATACAGTACCAGCTACACAGTAATCTAAGAGAATGCATGACCGCACCAAGAATTCTGTGTGGTGCTGGACAGAGCCATGTGTACCAGCAGCACGGACTCAGCCCCTAGCTTGTACCCTTCTCTGTATATATGTAAATAGTTGTAAGAGTACATATGATCAGCACAAACAAAATCAGGAATTAAAAGTCTAATGATAATCATGAAATAATTGTTGGTTGTTGTAAAAGCCCAACTGATTCATCAATGGCCTTTAAGGAAGAAACAGTGCCAGAACTTACCTGGTCTAGCCTACAAGTAACTCTAAACCCAAAGCAATGTAGTTGACTCTGAACTGGCCTTTGTAAAGGCCTAGTAAGCCATTCAGTTTAAGGGGAAATTAGGGATGGACAGCAAATGCAGCCCTGCCAGCCATACCCACATCCCATGAAAGAAGAAGAAAATACTTCACAGCTACTGTAACCAACATTTCACAATATGGTGGCAGCTTTCAGAAAAACACCCAAAACCCCACTAAAATACAGGAGCAAACCAAAATACAGGAAGACAGAGGCAAAATGCAAAGAAACATTCTGACTGGAAAAAAGCTCCAGAAGCAGAGGCTCAGAAAAAAAAAATTGCCAGGAGAAAGTGAGAAGAGTTAGGAAGCTGAAGGTAGAAATTCAAAATTCCTTACAGCAGCAAAAGACTTCACTGAATCTCCTTTGGAGATTCAGCTTCAGAGTTCAGAGTCGGCTTCTTGGGTGAGGTCAAAGATCTTGGTTTCTCATTTCAGAACACAGGCATTTCAGTCAATGGCCATTTAGCAAATTTTAAATTAGATACAGCAGACAGCATACCAGTCCTGTCAGAGAAAGAATCTGGCTCAAATACCTCAGGTTTCAAACAGGTACACTACTTCCTAGGCCCAGAGGAATCCAACTTCCAATCATTGGGATGATCCTGGAACCATGAAGATATGATGGAAAACAGATTTTCAAGCTTATGTACATCATTTGTAACAGTCTCCTTCTCCCCTGAGTAGGGATGCCTGCTCAGCCTTGTATCTCCTCAAATCAGCTGTTGATGCTTGCTGTCCAGAATCACTATTGTTAACTAAACAGAATTGCGAGTTTCTGACCACTCAAACAAAATAATTGTCCGATGAAACATCTGCTGTGAATGGACTTCTCTCTCTCTCTATGGTTTATAATTGTCTTTTCTCGTTATAGGTGCCAGAAAACCTTCAATGGTCACACCAGCCAGCTACACATTAGGAAACCACAATGCATCCAGTGGAGGGTGTAAAAGAAAGTGATCAGCAGCCTGATGACCATCAATCTCTGGCTCTGAAGATGGCATAATAGGATAACGCTACAACCATCAAACATATGCTGCAACTCCCAGGCAGCATACCAAAGCCACAAAAAGATGCTGGAACCTTGTAGCAGCTGCCCAGCAAAGTGCAGAGGTGAGCGTACCATTAAACTTCAATCTAGTCACAGGAATGCTCATCCTCTGCCATGGAGGACATGACCACGATCCACAATTGTGGATATTCACCCATCCTGCAGGAAATGAGTTAGGATCGCAACCACTGACCAGCGCAATACCAAACTAACCAAGTATGGTTCAACTCAAGAACGAAAGAAAAGATGAAAATATACCCAAATGTCAGAATGACCTCCAAACCTACAGGATCAGCAGTGACAGAGCTTCTCTGACAGGAGTGCAAACAGGATGTTGGAAGGGTTAGAAAACCTCCAAGCCACCTGAACCATTGAATTCAAGGATTTGAAGGAGAGAAATGGAGTAGTAATGATATAATGTAAATGTATGATAGTAACAATAATGTAAAACAATAAGGCAAACTATGATTGCTTAAAATACATTTGATAGAAACTGAGTGGGGGGAATGTAATATAAAGGTCTGGCATATAGCGGGATTATGTGGGACAGGGTGTAATACTACCCACACAGTGCATGAGAACACAAGACACAAACTTATGAATCAATGTGGCACTGAACAGAGCTGCGTGTACCAGCAACATGGAGACAGTTCCTTAGATCATACTCTCAACTATCCATTTGTAAATACCAAGAGTCAAAAAGATATGCAGTTAATTCACGTATGACTGCTAAGACTTCTTTACACTGAACTTAATCAACACCATCGAACAATTTACAACATGCCCTCAACACAAAGAAACCTGAGAAATGGGCATTAGCAATACTTGGGTGCTTAAAATATTCATTAAATGGTTGAAGTGGAATTTTTTAAAACTAGAGGAATTCAAAAGTTTGTTTAGCTTAGTGGTACAAAACGATTGGGGTTCATGGAGGGAGTCATTTACCTGAAGCGTTTCATAACACTGCATTAAATAAAACATTGGGGTTATTTAGCTATAATTGGTTGTTTGTGAATAATTCACTGATCTTACACAAGTTGGGTACCAAATGTGCATTATGTCTTCAACTGTAATCAAGAAGCATATAAATAAGCATTTATATAAGCACAATATCAGTTCCATATCTGGTCCATTGCTATTAAACACTTACTGTCGTCTTATCTATCAACCTGAAGTCCAAGTACATCAGGTTAGGCAGGTAGGCAGGAATGTACATACTATAGCGCTCATCTTCACAGATAGGATTGCCAGCCAGGTTCACTGTGCGCAGCTTCTTAAATCTCCTTAGGTAGATAATCTACAAAGAACAAAATTATTGTAATATGGATAACTGCACAGATATTTAAGCACTAAAAATTCAAGGGAAGACATTGACAATAAAGAATACTGCGGATGGTGGAAGGGAAGGATGATCTCCACTTAAATCAAATTGCTTACACTTTCCAGCTTACTGATGTGATTTTTCCCAATAGAGAAGATTTGCAGGTTTACTAATGTATCCATGTTTTCAAAATTGGCAATTCTGTTACTGAACAGACTGAGGTCTTCCAGCTTAACTAGTTTATCCAGGCCTTCAATTATCTCGATGTTATTAAAGGACAAATCTAAAAGAAGAAAAAGTAAGCTGATTTTTTTCCCAAAAGATTCCTTTTCTCTCCTTTGTGTACAGTTCCAGTGTCAGCTTTCTACTTCTTCGTCCAGCTATTCATTGTTTGTGGGTTTAGACAGTTGCAGATCTGCACATTGTTAAGCAGCAGGATTGTTTTTGACCTTCGAGTTTGCAACTGCTTGCTCTTTTACCATCAGAAAGCAAAAACACCCAAGAATCAGACTAATAAAGAAAGGTGAATTAAAAAGTGGTCTATTTCTTCTAAATTTCCTCTTTTTCTCTCAGAAAACATAGTTTTGTGATTTGCTTTAAGGGTCCTTCATACCCAAGAGGACTTTGTGCATGAACCTGAGCATTTGTTTGGCTTCTCACTCTGGAGGACAATGTCCAGCATGAACACATCAGTGGAATGGGTTCTCTTGCTCCTGACTCATAGGAACAGGTGGGAGGCCATTCAGTGCCACAAACTATTCTGCCTTTTAATTAGATCACATCTGATCTGTCATGTCTGGGCTGAATATATTTTTTAAATAGTTAAAACATAGCTGAATTAAAAGGCTAAGATGTGTAATGTACTTATTTCTTCAGTACTTACCCAGCCACACCAGGTTGATCAGCATGTCCAGTCCCTCAATTTTTTCAATTACATTATTGTCTAACTGGAGTTTGGTCAGTGTTTTGAACCGCCATAGATTGTCAATCTTCAATATATCTGTATCAGGAAGATCAGAGATTTCGGAACAACAAAAGTCACAATGATAAAATGAACATCCATGCAAATGTTTTCTTTGAGAGTAAGACTTCATTTCAAGGTAATTTCTGATTAAAAATATGGAAAATATGAGCAGAAATAGGCCATTCAGCCCTTCAAGACTGCTCCAACATTCATTACGATCAAGGATGATCATCCAAACCCAATAGCCTGTTTCTGTCTTCCCTCCATAGCTTTTGATCCTGTTTTCCTCAAGAGCTATATCTAACTCTTTCTTGAAAACATACTGGCCGTAATTTTACCACCTCGCCCACCATGGAATCAGTGCAAAGATCCAATAACAGAAATCTCTGTTGACCTCGGGCAGAAATTTCCAGTCTCACCTGAACGAGGCCATAAAATCCTGCCCATTATGTTTTGGTCTCAACTACTTTCTGTGGTAGCAAATTCCACAGGCTTACCACTCTCTGGATGAACCCCATCCTAAAAGGTTCATGCCCTGATCCTCAAACTATGACCCCTAGTTCTGGACTCCCCCCACCGTCGGGAATATTCTTTTTAAATTTATCCTGTCTAATCCTGTTAGAATTTTATAATGTTCTGAGGTCTCTCTCTCCCCTCTCTCCGCCACAAGCAAATATATCAATCTCTCCTCATACGTCAGTCCTGCCATCCTGGGAATAAGTCTGGTAAACCTTCTCTGCACCCCATCTATAGCACAAGCATCTTTTGCCAAAACTGCACACAATATTCCAGTTGTGGTCTTACCAAGGCCATGTATAATTGCAGCAAAATGTCCTTGTTCTTGTACCCGAATTCTCTTGCTATGAAGGCTAACATACCATTTGTCTTCTGTACTGTTTGCTGCACCTCCATGTTTACCTTCAGGACACCCAAGTCCCATTGCACATTCCCCTCTCTTAGATTATTATCCATATGGCTATAAATTATCTTCTTGTTTTTGCTAACGAAGTAAATAACTTCAGATTTATCTACACTTATTGGGTCTTAACATTGATCCCCGAGGCAGCTCAGTTGTCACTGCTTGCCATTTGGAAAATTATTCTTACTCTTTGTTTCCTGTCTGCCACTCAGTTTTCTATCCATCTCGATACACTACTCCCAATCCCATTCGCTTTGATTTTACATGGCAATCTTTCATGTGGGACTTTGTCAAAAGCCTTCTGAAAGTCCAAATTAACCATATCCATTGGCTGCCCTCATCAAGTCTACTAGTTACACCCTCGAAGAATGTCAGTGAATTTGTCAAACACAATTTCCATTTCAAAAATCCATGTTGTCTCTGTCTAATTCTACCACTGTTTACCAAGTGCTCTGTTATAAAATCTTTGATAATGGACTCAAGAATGTTCCCCACTAATGGTGTTGGGTTGATTGGTCTATAATTCCCTGTTTTCTCTCTGCCTCCCTTTTTAAATAATGGGGTTACATTAGCTACCCTCCAATCTGTAGGAACTGTTACAGCATCTATAGAATCTTGGAAGGTGACCACCAATGTATCCACTATTTCTTGGACCACTTCTTTAAGTACTCTGGCCTGTAGCTTATTGGGCCCTGGGGATTTATCAATCTTCAATGACATCAAATTCCCCAACACCATTTCTCTACTATTACAGATTTCTTTCAGTTCCTCCCTCTCTAAACTTTGGGTTCACCAACATTTCTGATATGTTATTTGTGTCCTCCTTTGTGAAGGCAGGAACAAAGTATCTATTTAATTGGTCAGTCATTTTTTTGTTCCCCATGATACATTCCCCTGCTTTTGACTAAGGGACCTACATTTGTCTTCACCAATCTTTTTCTCTTCACATCTCTATAGAAACTTTTACAGACAGCTTTTATATTACCCACAGTCTTACTCTTATACTCTATTTTCCCCTTCTTAATCAATCCCTTGGTCCTCCTTGGCTGAATTCTAAACTGCTCCCAATTCTGAGATCTGTTGTTTTTTCTGGCCAATTTGTATGCCTCTTCCTTGGATCTAATACTATCTCTAATTTCCCTTGCAAGCCATTGTTTGGCCATCTTTCTTGTTTAACTTTTGCACCAGACAGAAATAACCAAGTATTGCAGATCACCCACATGCTCTTTGAACAGTTGCCATTGTCTATCCACCGTTAGCCCTAAGTAACATTTCCGAAACCATCAGAGCCAACTCGCACCTTTATTAAAATTCAGGACTCTTTTCAGAATCAACTCTGTCACTCTACATCTTGATGAAAATTTCTTTCACATTATGGTCACTCATCCCAAGGGGTCTCATAACTAGATTGCCAATTATTCCTTCCTCATTAAACAATACCAAGTCTAGGATTGCCTGTTCTCCAGTTGGTTCTTCAATATATTGATCCAGAAAACCTGTATACACTCCAGAAATTGCTCCTCCACAGTATTGTACCTAATTTGATTTGCCCAATCTATATGCAGATTAAAAAGTCACCTATAATCACAGATGTTCCTTTATTGCATGCAATTCTAATTTCATATTTAATGCCATTCCCAATATCAACAGGACAGTTTTTGGGGTCCAAATATAATCGCCCCTTATTACCTCTCAGCTCCACCCATAGATTCCACATCAGCGGGGCTAATATCTTTCCTCACGATTGCGTTAATTTCTTTTTTAATCAGCAATGCAACTCCACCACTGTTTCCTTTTCGTCTGTCCTAAGTACTCAATAACCCAGATGCTCAATTCTCATCTATGATTGCCTTGCAGTCATGTTTCTGTAATCCAAACTATATCATACCCATTTACATGATAAATTAATTCACTTTATTGCAAATGCTCCATGGCTTAAGGCATAAAAGCCTTAAGGCTTGTCTTTTTAGCATTACTTGCCCTGTTCCCTTGATTTTTCCCTTTAATTCAGACCCTTGATTTCTCTGCCTATCACATTTTTATTTCCGTTTCTGTATTTTTTTCCTTGTTTTTGATTCTCCCTCCTCTGACTTCTTGCATACATTCCCATGCCCCTGCCATTTTAGTTTAAACCTTAGCCAACCACTCTAGCAAACTCCACTTTGTACTGTTCCCACCTCTCCAAAACCAATCCCAATTCCCCAGGAATCAGAAACCGTCCCCCTCAAACTATCCCTTCAACCATGTATTTATCCAATATATCCTGTTATTTCTATTCTGACTGGCACATGTCACCGGTAGTATTCCTGAGATCACTACTTTTGAGTTCCTAGATTGCTATTTTTATTTCAAATATCCAATTGTTCTAAACTTATTTCAGTTTTCACAATTCATCATGGCCTTGCAAACTTTTCAAGTTCCCACCAATGTCCCAAGTCCTTCATCACTGGCCTGCCTTCTTCTCACTGCTTAGCTATGTTGGCCCTACTACCAGAGATGCCCCCCCCAAAACCCATTTCTTACATCAAGCTTTCAGTCACTGCCTCTAACTCTCTAACTACGTTCCTTCTCCCTCAGACTTTCTCTCTGGGACTTTTCTTTTACATTAAATATACCTTATTAGATATGTTATTCTTACCAATCACATACATGAACCAGATTGCTTAAGTACAGAGGAATACATTATATTCTCAAGCAGTCAACTGTGGACTGCTTATCAATACATCTTTCAGTGATTATACCTTAACCTATCAACATTGTGTTTATCAAGATCAAGAATGACAGTGCAGATCTAAAACATACTTCGGTAATCAAGCTGAAGACTGTGTACATCTTTGAAAGCAATTCCTTCCAACTGGGCTATCTGTCCAGCCCTTCCTGATGGTCCCTGTTTCTTTACTGCCTCTTCAAGCATTTCATCATCAATGACACTGGGCTCAATTGTTTTATACAGCTGGCTCATTTTGAATAATTGTATTCACTTAAAAAGAAAAAAACGTTTTTAAGATACCATCAGAATAAATATTTTTTTTGTTTAACATTACAATGAACAGACTGCAAGTGATTAGCGCTGCTGCAACTCTCAGTGGTTGTTGCATAGAACAAACTAATTTCTTACTGTAAAGAGACAAAATGAAAAGGTATGTTGTTGTCAGCTACTCTCACACACCTTTCAGTAGATGATTGCACAACGCCCTTTGCAGCGGTTTCCCTCTCCACTTGCTTGTGGGTGGAGTTGAGATTTATTTTGAAAACAAATGAACAAACAAACATACATTACAAAGAGCTTCAAATGCTACTTGAAGTTTTTATATATTACTAAAAACATACATCAGATTTGTCTGTTTCAATTCCCTGAGTTATCTTGGTTAGACAGTAGAACAATGTGTCCTTTGTTGAGGCCTTGCTATTGAATTTTAGTAAGTATTTACTGGTTGATAACTGCATCACATATTGTAGCACTGAAACAAGTGCAAAATACTGCAGATGCTAACAATTTGAAATAAAAACAGAAAGTGCTGAAAATATTCAGCTAGTCAGATAGCAACTGATCTGGGATTTCTGTCTCCGCAAACTCGATCTGATCTGCTGAGTATTTCCAACATTTTCTGTTCTTTTGACACTACTGGAAGAATTCAAGAAATAAAACAAACAATGGAGCAATCAACTTTTGAAGCAAGATTCTTGACAATATGATCAATATCAAATGTAGATCAGAATGAGGTAATAATATTAGTACATTGAAGAGTTTAGATGAGATCATAAATGTTATTACTTTGTACATTGTATCCATAAATATATGCTTCAGACAAATGGAATGAGGCGAGACCTAACTGAAATAATTAAAATTAGGAGGGAGGAGATGGAGTGGATAAGAAAACCCTAGCCCTTTAGTTGAGATGCCCATAATTGGGGGAGGAATAGATTCAGAGGAAGAGATTGAGGGTTGAGCAAGACCAGAGACTGGTGGAGGTCTGGAACTCAGTGCTTGAAAGAAGGTTGGTGAAATCAGAAAGCCTAAATCCTTATAACATTTAAAAAGTACTTGAATATACATTTGTATTTCTGGGTTATTACCTGAAACACACTCATATTGGTATAGGAATAAGTGGATAATAGAAGTATACACATGGTTAAATGTAAACAAGTGGTGTTGGGAAGAGGGATTTCATTTCATTGGGCACTGGCATCAGGACTGAGCACTTGGACAGGAAGGAACTTTATTATCAGGACAAGCTCCACCTGAATTGAGCTGGAACAATAGTCCAAGAGGAAAGGAGAAATAAGGCAACCACAAAGACTTTAAACTACTAAATTGGGAAGAGAGAACTCAAATGGAAAAGATAAAATAAATGATTGTTCCAAATCAAATTAAAGCAAAGAATGTGGAGTAACAGTCAGAAATTATGCTTTAGGTATTACAAGTAAAAGGAAAAATGAATAATGTAAAATAATTATGCCAGGAGAGAGAAATTAATAAAAATACATCAGTGGAACATTAGAGCAGAAGGACAGGCAAGACTTTATGGTCCAAATAAGTCTTCTTTATACAGAAGAATGTAATATAAGGAACAAATCGAATAAATTTCAAGCACAAAAACAATTTGGAAGGTTGGTAGCCAATATAGTGATATAGCTGCAAAACAGTTAGGATGGCTATATACCAGGTTCTTCGGTCATAGAAAAGGTAGGAAAAATTGTGGTGGAGGGGATGGTGGAGGAGTATTAGTTATTAAGGATTAAATCACTGTAATGATAAGAGAGGGTATAACAGGCTGTGAACAATTTATGGGTAGAATTAAAAAACAGAAAAACGACTAGAATTGTGGATCAATTCCCTGGTAGCAGCCATGATTGGTAAATATCAGTCATGGATGTCGTAAAGGCTGAATGATTTTAATAGAAGATCTTAACTTTCACATAGATTAAGGCAAGTGGACAAGCACATGTCAGAAAGATAATTAACTTCTGAGTTTGTCTGGATTACTCTTCTGTGATGTGGAGATACCGGTGTTGGACTAGGGTAAGCACAGTAATAAGTCTCACAACACCAGGTTAAAGTCCAACAGGTTTATTTGGTAGCATAAGCCACTAGCTTTCAGAGCGCTGCTCCTTCATCAGGTGAGTGGGAGGTCTGTTCACAAGCAGGGCAAATAAAGAGACAAATTTAATTTACAAAATAATGGTCTTTACAGGTAAGTTTTTACAGGTAATCAAGTCTTAAAGGTACAGACAGTGTGACTGGAGAGAGGATTAAGCACAGGTTAAAGATATGTGTATTGTCTCCAGCCAGGACAATTAGTGAGGTTTTGCAAGCCCAAGGAAGTCATGGCGATTACATGTAGTATGACATGAACCCAAGATCCCGGTTGAGGCTGTCCTCATGCGTGCAGAACTTGGCTATCAGTTTCTGCTCAGCGATTCTGCATTGTCGTGTGTCATGAAGGTTGTCTTGGAGAATGCTTATCCGAAGATCAGAGGCTGAATGCCCATGATTGCTGAAGTGTTCCCCAACAGGTAGAGAACACTCTTGTACGGTGATTGTCGAGCGATGTTCATTCATCCGTTGTCGTAGCATCTGCATGGTCTCCCCAATGTATCATGCCTCGGGGCATCCTCTCCTGCACCGTATCAGGTAGACAACGTTGGTTGAGTTGCAAGAGTATGTACCGTATACCTGATGGATGGTGTTCTCACGTGATGGCATCTGTGTTGATGATCTGGCACATTGTGCAGAGGTTGCTATGGCAGGTTTGTGTGGTATCATGGTCATTGTTCTCCTGAAGGCTGGGTAGTTTGCTGCAAACAGTGGTCTATTTGAGGTTGCATTCTTGGACACATGCATCTCCATCAAGGATAGTCACCTCAGCACTTCACTGTATGCAAGCCCACAGATAACCTCACGATGCTTCACTTCTCCAGCTTACACCCTAAACATACTAAAGAAGCCAAACCCTACGGACAAGCCCTCCGTATACACAGGATCTACTCAGCTGAGGAGATCGCAACAGAAACCTCCAGATGTTGAAAGATGCCCTCATAAGAACAGGATTTGGCGCTCAACTCATCGATCGACAGTTTCACCACAGCGAAAAACCGCACCGACCTCCTCAGAAGACAAACATGGGACACAGCGGACAGAGTATCCTTTGTCATCCAATACTTCCCCTAAGAGGAGAAACCACGAAATCTTCTCTGGAGCCTTCAACATGTCATCAATGAAGACGAACATCTTGCCAAGACCATCCTCACACCCCCACTTTTTGGCTTCAAACAACACACAACCTCAAACAGACTATTCTCTGCAGCGAACTACCCAGCCTCAGGAGAACAGTGACCACAACACCAACAATTTGCCACAGCAACCTCTGCAAGAGCAACCTCATCGACATGGATGCCATCACCTCATGTGAGAACACCATCCACCAGGTATGCAGTACATACTCTTACAACTCAGCCAACGTTGTCTTTCTGATACGCTGCAGAAAAGGATGTCCTGAGGCATGTACATTGGGGAAATCATGCAGACTCTATGACAATGGATGAATGAACACCACTCAACAATACCAGGCAAGAGTGTTCTCTTCCTGTTGGGGAACACTTCAGCAGTCACGGGCATTCAGCCTCTGATAAGTGTTCTCCAAGGCGGCCTTCATGACACACAATAACGCAGAATCGCTGAGCAGAAACTGATAGCCAAGTTCCGCACACGAGGACGGCCTCAAATGAGATCTTGAGTTCATGTCATGCTATCTGTAATCCCCACGACTTGCCTGGGCTTGCAAAGTCTCACTAACTGCCTGCCTGGAGACAATACACATCTCTTTAACCTGTGCTTAACTCTCTCTCCACTCACATTGTCTGTACGTTTAAAACTTGATTACCTGTAAAGATTACATGTCGCTTTCCAACCATTATTTTGTAAATTGAGTTTGAGTCTTTATATGCCCTATTTGTGAACAGAACTCCCACTCACCTGATGAAGGACCAGCACTCTGAAAGCTTGTGCCTTGTGCTACCAAATAAACCTGCTGGACTTGGTTGGACCTGTTGAAACCTGGTATTGTGAGAATTCTTACTGTGCTTACGTTTCTGCAACAATATGTTCTGGAGCCAACAAGGAAGCTTTCTGTGTTAGGTTTAAGATTGAAGAAGATTTAGTTCATAGCTTAAAAAGGTACATGAACATTTAAATATCAAAATATGAATTAATGTGATGTAACATTTGTATGGGAGAAACACAAAACAGCTACAAAGATTCCAGGTTTTGATGAGGTTAACCTCAATGTGATGAAACAAAAACTGTGCACAATAAAGTGGACAAATCCATTAATGGGTAAAATTACAGAAGATCAGTGGGATAAAAAAAATTCAATGCATATAGAATCAATTTGTACTCCTAAGGAGCAAGCATTCTACTTGCCAAAAACTATCCATTATGTCTGAAGAGATAAGAGACAGCACAAAACTAAAAGAAAAATGCATACAAAATACAAAAACAAGCACAGATACTGGAGAAAGATATCTGAAATAATGGCACCTATGCGACCATGTGAACCATTGCTCAGGTATTTCCATCCAGAGGAGGTGATGGCCGAATGGTATTATCACAAGACTATTAATCCAGAAACTCAGCTCATGTTCTGGGGACCTGGATTCAAATCCTGCCATGGCAGATGGTGAAATTTCAATTCAATAACAAAGTCTGGAATTGAGAATCTACTGATGACAATGAAACCATTGTCAATTGTCAGAAAAAACATCTGGTTCACTAATGCCCGTTAGGGAAGGAAATCTGCCGTCCTTATCCAATCTGGCCTACATGCAACTCCAGAACCACAAGAAAGTGGCTGACTCTCAATTGCCCTCTGAAATGGCCTAACAAGCCATTTACTTTCAATCATCAAAGCAATGCAAGGTGTCTAGTAGCACTTACTCAGCAAATAACCTGCTCAGTTGTTTCCACCAAGGTCACATAGCTCCAGATCTCATTACAGACCTGGTTTAAACACGGACAAAAGGGTTGAATTCCAGAGGTGAGGTGAGAGTGGCTGGCTTTGACAGTCACTTTCCAAGAATCACTCTCAAGGCATCAAGGAACTCCAGCAGAATTGAAGTAAAGGGGGAATAAGTATGTGGGGTTACAGGTATAGGGCTGGGGTGGGATGCTCTGTTGAAGTATTGGTGCAGACTTGATGGGCCAAATGGCCTCCTTCTGTACTGTGAGGATTTTCTGATTCTGTGATTCCAAATGGGAATCGGGGGAAAACTCTCCACTGATTGGAGTCAATCGAGCACAGAGGAAAATGATTGTCATATTGGAAACCAATCATCTCAGTCCCAGGATATTACGGTAGGAACTCCTCAGAGTAGTGCGAGGCCCAATTATTCTCTTCTGCTTCTTCAATGACCTACCCTCCAACACAAGATGAGAAGTGAGGATATTTGATTATTTCACTATGTTTAGTACTATTCACAATTCCTCAGATGCCAGAGTAGTCCATGCCTGCATGCAGCAACACCTGGACAACATTTGGTCTTGGACCAACATGAACAAGTGTGCCACAGAAATGCCAGGCAATGACCAACAAGACAAGAGAATCTAACCATCTCCCCTTGATATTCAATTGCATTACCATCATGGAATCTCCCACCATCAATGTTCTTGGTGGGGGAAGGGATTAGTGTTGGCAGTGGATGTTACCCTTGACCAGAAACAGAACTGAAGCAGATATATAAATTCTGTGGCTACAAAAAAAGGTTGGAGGTTGGAAATTCTGCAGCGAGTAACGCATACCCTGAATCACCAAAGCTTGTCCACCATCTAAATGGTACTAATCAAGAATGTGATGGAATACTGTCCACTTGCCTGGACGAGTTCAACTCTGCCAAGAATGATGAAACTCAACGCCATCCAGCTCCAAGCAGCCTGTTTTATTAGCACCCATAAGACATCAGAGCATAAGTAGGCCATTCGGCCAAACGAGTTTGCTCCGTCATTCAATTAAAGCATGACTGATCTGATATAATAATCCTCAACTCCATTTTCCTGCCTTATCTCCACAACCCCATCTCCCTACCATCTTAAATATTCACTTCCTCCTACACCTATGCACAGTAGCAACAATATATACCATCTTCATGCACTGCAGGCTCCTTCCAAACCTACAGATGCATCAGAACTCCCATCCAAGTTACACACCATTCTGATTTGAAAGAATATCACTGCTGCTTCACTGTTGCGGAGGTCAAAATCCTTGAACTCCCAGCCTAACATCACTCACTGTAGGTGGGCCGACACCATGTGAGCTGCAGAGGCTAACCACCATTTTCTGAAGGCAATTTGAGCCAGGCAGTTAATACTGACTTTGCCAGTGATGCTCACTTTCCATGAATAGATAAAAAAATGTGTAAAGGTACAAAGAACAGCATGTGGTAACAAAACAGTTATTAAGAGCAATGAAAAGTAAGTATACTTGCAAAAAAATCAAAATAAAGGAAAAATATTTTACAAATGTATAAGAAAAAAGGTATTGTGAGTCCCTTGAAAATGGATAATAGTTATTTTTGTCAATGAAAATTTGGTTCTGCTGGTTGAATAATTACCTTGCATCAGTACTCAGTCAGGCAAAAGTTCAACATACTGGACAACCAAGGAATTTAATACTGAATCAGGGGGTCACCAAAATTAATTGCAAGCAAAACCACTGCAATGAAGAAAATGGCACTAAAGACTGACAGACCTAAGGGCCAGATGGTTTCCATGCCTGATTTCTAAAAGCAGATGAGAACATTGCAAGCACCCTAAGCGTAATTTTCCAAAGTTTTCACAATTTGCAATTTCTTCAGATTGAAAAATTGTGTATGTCACTCTGCTATTTAAGAAAGTTTATTAAGAGAGGAACTAGGGAATTATAGACCAGTCAGTCAACCAACTCAGATTCTAATTAAGACTAGAGTGATAGAACAACTTGTAAAACTGAAAGAGAACTTGGATTTGTAAAAGATCCAAAACTGAGTACAGAGACAGCTGCAATGTGGCCGTCTCAGACCACAGTTTGGTCTATCACTGGCTAGGAAGGTGACCGGTAGACCTGAGGGAAAGGGAGTTGTAAGGTAATCATTGTGGGGAGGGAGTTGAAGGGATAATAGGGGAGGGGGGGGAATAGTTTCTGTAAGAAGAGGGGCCTGAGAGTGGAGGGTCTGGGAGGGGAGTGGGGAGATGGGTAATCTGGGTACGCCATTCTCTTAGCCCCACACAGATAGTAAGCAATTATTAATTAAATCAGCAGGAAATCCAACCAATAACGATGAATTCCTGGGGAAGGAGAGAGAAGGCTAAGGAGCTCGACCAAGCTAGGTCGCCCACTCCCCCAGGCTGTCATCAGCACCCCCACATCGTGCTTCAGAACTCTGATCAGCCTCCTCCTCGCAATATTTACTGTCTTCAGCACCCCACATTCCTCAGGTACAATCAGCAACCTTCCCACCCCAGTCCCCTGGCGAAGTATCCCATATTTCCCTCCAGAGTTAGTCACCATACTCCTCAGGGGGTGTTTTGAGGACATTCCTACAGCATTCCCGTTGTTCTGCCGGGAGTCTCCTGTTCCCAGCAGAGTAGTTGCTTCAGGAGTCTGGTATGAGGCGACATGTCTGAGAGACTAACATCGACCACCGGACCCGAAAGTTGAAAAGGTAATCAATCTGACATTTCCAATCTATTGGAGGCAGAATTAACACTTGCCTTCGCTGTTGTTGTAGGTTTTTATCTGTATGGAATTAACCATCTATAGTGCATTCATTCTGCAGCAAGCTGGCTTGGTCAGGCTTCGTTCTGTTGCTAGGATAAACATCACGTGCCTTTGGCCTCCTCTCTCTCCCTGGCAAAGAATAACATCATCATTGGATATTTCGTTTAATTAATAACTACTTAGCGTCATGTGTTAACGGATTTTTTTAGGGAAAAAGACGCAAATCTATAAATATAAGTTTAAGGGCGAGGAGATGGGCAAAATAATTATCCGAAAGATAACGACGCACAAACGTGATTAAAAGGATTGATTGACATAACAATCAACCAATGGCTGGACGGAATGGAGGGCGGGCGTCACGGTGCACGGGATTTCAGCCAATCAACGGGAAGGGAGAGGCGGGACATGCTCTTGCTATCAAAGTAGGTTGAGGCGAGGCTGACGTCACCTGCATCCATTGGATGTTTGTGGAGGAAGAGTCAAGATGGAGTTCTTCATCGGGAATCCGTACAGCACTCCAGTGGGACAGTGTATAGGTGAGTGCTTCACATTTCGGCCCCCCATAACACAAAATACTCTACCACGCTTTATCACCGCACACTTTATTCCTCAAGTCCCGTCAGCATTTTTTTCGTTGTTTTTAGATCGGTCTCACGGGGGTGCCGTGTCAACGTCTTGACGTTTAATCTCCTTCAGGGTCTTCTTCTTTGATTTAGTTTTTATCTTTTTTAAAAATCACGATCACTTAAGTCTTTTTTTAATGAAGAGTGTTTTGTGTGAAATTTTTTTTCAGGGTGATGCATGGTGTAAGGGTGGAAGTTCCGCCCCCAAAAAAGTGTTTGTTTACATTTTTGCAATGTCATTGGAAAGCTGTTCGGCCCAAGGATTCCCCCCCCCCCCCCACTAAATTTTACAAATGGACGTGTTCACCTACTTGCGCGTTGCAATTTTAGGAGCTGTCAGAGATTGCCCTAACCGCTTTGGTCCTGTTTGTAACTGCTTGCGACTGACACCAGCTTGAACCGTTTTTGATTTTATTTATTATTGTCACATGTATTAGTATACGGTGAAAATTATGCGCGATACAGACAAAGGATACTGTACGTAGGGAAGGAGAGAGTTTAGAATGTAGTGTTACACTAATAGTTAGGATGTAGAGAATGAATAACTTAATTAAGGTCCATTCAAAAATCTGATGGCAGCAGGGAAGAAACTGTTTTTGAGTCGGTTGATAGATGATCTCAGACTTTTGTATCTTTTTTCCAATGGAAGAGGGTGGAAGAGAATGTGTCTGTGGTACGTGATTATACTGGTTGCTTTTCTGAGGTAGTGGAAGCGTAGACAGCAATGGGTGGGAGGCCAGTTTGAGTGGTGGACTGGGCTTCATTCACAACACTTTGTAGTTTCTTACGATCTTGAACAGAGCAGGAACCATACCAACTTGTGATGCAAGTAGAAAGAATGCTTTCCATGGTGCATCTGTAAAGGTTGGTATGAGTTGTCGTGGACATGTCAAATTTCCTTAGTCTTCTGAGAAAATAGAGGCATTGGTGGGCTATCTTAACTATAGTGTCGATATGGCAGGGACCAGGACAGGTTGTTGGTGATCCGGACACCTAAAAACTTGAAGTTCTCGACCATTTCTACTTTGTCTCCATTAATGTAGACAGAGGCATATCCTCCACTACGCTTCCTGAAGTCAATGTCTGTCTCCTTTGTTTTGTTGATGTTGAGGGAGAGAGTGTTGTCATCACACTTGATTCTCTACCTCATTCTTGTGTTCTGTCTTGTCATTGTTTGAGATCTGACCCATTACAGTGGTGTCATCAGCAAACTTGAAAATCAAGTTGGAGGGGAATTTGGCAACACAGTAATAGGTGCATAAGGAATTTAGTAAGGGGCTAAAGACACAGCTTGTGGAGCACCAGTGTTGAGGATGATCGTGGAGGATGTGTTGTTGCTTATCTTTACTGATTGCGGTCTGAGGGTTAGGAATTTCAGGATCCAGTTGTAGAGGGAGGAGCTGAGCCCCAGGCCAATGAATTTGGAGGTGAGTTTCGTAGGAATAATCGTGTTGAAGGCTGAGCTGCAGTCGATTCATAGGTGTCTTTGTTATCTGAGTGTTCCAGGGTTGAGTGCAGGGTCAGGGAGATGTCGTCTGCTGTGGACCTGTTGTGGCAGTAGACAAACTGTAGTGGATGCAGGCAGTCTGGGAGGTCAGAATTGATTCGTGCCATCACTAACCTTTCAAAGCACTTCAGAATGATGGATGTCAGAGCCGCCGGACGATAGTTGTTAAGGCGCGCGGCCTGGCTTTTCTTTGGTACCAGGGTGATGGTGGGGGTCTTGAAGCAGATAGGGACCCTCAGATTGTTGTACAGAGAGGCAAATATCCCCACCAGTTGGTCCATGCAGGATCTGAGTGCTGGTCGGGTACCTCTTCCAGGCCAATGGGTTGACCTTTCAGAAGGCTGCTCTGACGTCTGCAGTGGTGATCTTGGATCCAAGTTCATCTGAAGCTTCCAGGTTGGAGGGCGTGCATTCGCTAACTTCTTGCTCAAAACAGGCGTAGAATGCACTGAGCTCATCAGGCAGGGGTGTATTGGTGCCAGCAATTTTACATGCTTTCATTTGTCGAGCCTATTATGTCTTGCAGACCTTGCCGCAGTTGGTGGGGGTCCATGTAGCTAGCCTGGGACTCCAGCTTGTCCAATGCATTCCTTTTGTTGTTTTGATTTTATCCTTCTGGTAATGTCAGCTTTATGGCAAATGAAAGAGAATGTCATTTTAGAAACTGAAGCTAAGTGCTTATCTCAGGTTTGATTTGTTTACTCCCAATCTTGATGCAAAATGTTTTGTTGGGTGACCCATGTGTTTGCTTGATTTGACTGGATATAACCTAATGAGCAGATCCAAAGAGCCTAAAGCAAAATGGCTGTACCAATTGTGATGATTTGTTTTGGTTGATTGCTCAAAAAAAACACCAACTTCCCAAGTGGTTTTGATTAGGACTACAAATCAGCATGCAGACTTGTTATAAGTATCATTCTTTTCCTTTCCCCAAAATTGAAACATTAAAATCTTTTAAGTAATACCAAATGATGACTTGCTGTATTTATATGATCAATAGATAACTGATCTAAATGTGGGCTTAGGGTAGTGTAGTTTAATGGTCATACACGTTGTAGATATTAAATGTTTTTTAAAATGCAAAATGGGTGTCTAAGGATTTGTCAACCTTAGTGCTGATGTTTTGTGCTGGGTAAGAAGCTTTAAGCTTCTTGGTCTTCCTAAGCTTATCTTTTTCCTTTTTGGGGGGGCTGCCCCTCTTAATTTGTCCCTAAGTTAATTTGAGTTGGTTTTTACTCGTTTTGCTCATAAGAACTACCTAATCAAAATTTTAAAGTACGCTAACTTACTGAAATATTGCTAAGCAGAGATCCACCAAAAATAACTTGAAGGCTACAATTTCAACAAGTCATTTATATTTGTCTTAGTTAAATATAGAGCAAACAATTTATTTAGCGATATACAAAAATTATATTGCTCAAAATGAAAATTTCTTAAAGCACAAGATCTCCCAATATTCAGCATGAATCCTCATTAAACTGGCAAGTATCTTTAGAGACATTAAAGTTGCCGATTGTGAGAAATGGGGAAATTCCTACTGATGGAGTTTTGTAGACGAGATAATCGTCAAAGTGTGAAGTTGTTTTTTCATTGCAGAGGAGTCCTTTGTGATCTTGAATCCATTGAGGTTGTGTAGTTGACCCATAAGCTTGATATTGGCACTGGACACCAAAATGGACTACAGTATTTGATATTTACTGAGGTACAAAAGCGTATTGAAAAAATATTCCCTGAAGGTGGTTAAGCAAAATTTGATCCATCATTCAGTATATGCTACTTCACATTGAACAGTTGTGCTTAACACATGACTCAAAAGGAAAGTTTTGTACAAAGTATTTGATCCTGTCTCCACAAGTTAATTAACTTGTATTTACATAGTTCATTTTGCGATCTTAGTATTCACCAAAAAATGCTGTGCTAATGTAGGAAATACGAATCAATCCATGAGCAGCAAGGTCACACAAACACCAGTTGAGATAATTACCAGATGTTTGTGATACTGGTTGGGGTATAAATATTGAATGGAACAATGGGAAATCAGTCCTGCTTTGCTTTGAACAAGATCCATGGAATCTTAAGTCCACTTGAGAGGACAAAGGATAACAGATTACTGTTTCCCGTTTCATCCAGAAACTGGTACTTCCCTGATGTATAACCTGGATTTTGTACTCAAGTGACCTCTGGCTCAAAAGGGAAAGCCAACATTGTGCTGCATCTGACATCCAAATCTTCAATTCTCTTAAAATACGTTGGTCTGTAAATGGCCACAAATTTAATTTTAATAGTATTAATGATGTGAAGCTGTGCACCTAGACATAAGAGGTGTAGTTTTTTGGCAACTTCATAGCAACACCACCCTTCTCAAATATACACACTGCTGGTGATGATGGAAACCACTTTAATTGGACATAGACAAGCTGAAAGTTCAAAAATGCTTGTTTTTTTGGTCCCACTTTGGTCCTTTGGCATATGCTAATGGCAGTGACTGTATATAGTTTTCTAGAATATGCAGATTGCTAATTTCCAAGGGTGACTGTACTTTAAAAAGTTAAGACTGGTGCCATACTATTGTGTAACAAATCTCACCCAATAAGTTTGTATGTAGTGAGACACATGGATCTCATTAGTGACAGTGAAATTAAATGCTTTTAATTTTGTTGGATGATGATTTGCTACTTTGTCAATTCTGTAGTTGACTGCATCTTTAACTTGCTATATTGGTTTCATAATCATCATAAAAAGCAAATTACTGTGGCTGTTGGAATCTGAAACCAAAAGAGAAAATACTGGAAACTCTCAGGTCTGGCAGCATCTGTAAGGAGAAAAGAGCTGACATTGAGTCCAGGTGACCTTTTGTCAAAGCTGTCAAATCATAATTGTCATACCTGCCATGTGAATGGCCTTATTGAGAAGTCTACAAGGTTGAAGTTGTTGCCAGATAATGAAGGTTGATGTTTAAAATTAAATTTCTAGCAATATTAAGAAGTTCTGCTGCAGTGAATTTGGGAGTGTCCTGTATTTCAAATTGATCATGCCAATGACAAAATGCTTTTTGAGTGAAATCCTATCTGAATTGCTTCTAATTCTAATCTATACTGTCTGACCAGCATGATAACCAGGCAGATCCAAATAAAGGCAGTCGTAAATGTACATAATTTTGTTACTGAAGCAATTCTGACGATTTGTGCATAGCAGGTTGTTGCAAACAATAACTCTGGCCAGAAATTCTTAACGTCAGCACTAAATTACTTGGTCTTGTAAATCTGCCCACTGTTTTTTATAGGAAAAAAGGCAACAAATAATGGATCCGTGCACGGGCTGAATTCAGTTTAAATGATTGTACCTGCCATGATGCTATTATATCTTTTGGATTTTACATAGCTTACATTAAAATAAGTGTAAAATTAACAGCTTTGGAATCTTAATCCCCCCAAAGATGTTTTTGCATCTTTATTTTTAGACACCACTTATTTCAAAGGATCTTGGTTGCTTAATTTAATACTGCAGTTAAAATGGGTATTTGTAAAAATTTAGACTGGCTTTAATTTAACTGCATGCAGTCCAATTACTGGATCCCAAATTACTAAAAAAAACTTAGTTTGATATAGATAGAAACATGAGACAAAGCATTGAATTAGCAAATACTACCAGTTTATTCAATACAAGCAAAATGGAACAACCAAAGACTAATCAACTTAATGAACTAAAATGTAAACTAGTAAGAGGAAACAAAAGGTAAAATATACTTAAAACCCCACAGTTTTCACACCTTCATATGGTTGACCAATCCAGAAGTGGAAAACAACCTCAACCTTTCACACCAATAGGTCTTCACATCTGCCTTCAATTTAAAAACTGCATCTTCCTAGGATCTAAGACGATAGGAATGCATTGCTGTTCCAAAACATCACAATCTGCACTGAAAATAATTTCTCCTCTTCCTTCATAAGGTGTACACAACCAAGATGATTCCCATTTTTTACCTAAAGACAACTGTTGGCTTCTTAATCCATGTCAGAAATGGCTAATAGGTTAATCTTGGAAGGGGTAATTTAGTTGGTTCGGATTTATTACACACATTGCAACCAATTGGTATTAAGTTTAAGGCAAAGATACTTCTAATGCAATCATCTGTTGCCAGTTGGTGATTGTTACTACTGTATCAGATTAGTTTGTAGCAGATGGCTAACAACACCACATGGCTTCTTTCCTGCCCATATGTTAATTAAAAATGTCCTTTAAGATTAAATAGTCAAGCACACTAAATCCTAAAGTAAAATCTATAAATTATGCTAGCTTGCATTTAATTTTCTAATGCCTTTTGTTAGAGACCAGATTAGAAACTCCATGTTATGAAGTTTCATTCCAGGTGTGAGTCTGTTGACTCACTGGGAAGTTCTTATTTAAAAAGATTTTCACAAGTTTCATCATAACAAAGAATTACTGTAACTTTTACCAATTGAAGTATTTAAATATGATGTGATATAATTCTTAGCTGCTAGCTATCCCTATTAGTTTCAATCTAAGCAAAACCCTGAGGTAAACTCCTCTTCAAAATCCATCAGTAAAAATGCACAGACTTGCATGAGTTGCCAGTCCTCTAGAATTTTAATACCTCTGGTCAGAGATATAGAGAGATACTTGTCTTCTGAATCTCAGAGAATAGCCTCCAGAGAAAGACCTGTCTTCAAACAGAACTGTCTTCAAAGTGAGTATATTATCAAATAAATAGGTTGGACTAAAACCTGGTGTTGTCAGACTTTTTACTGTGTTCAAACAGAACTCCAGAAACGGGGGGGGGGACAAAACACCTCTTGCCTTTTGCAAACCTCTGATAAGTTCCTGGAGGAGGAGAACAGAGAGAGAGATGCTGCTTGCCTGCTCGTCTCTCTAAGCCTAGCCCATTCATAAGAACATAAGAAATAGGAGCAGGAGTAGGCCATCTAGCCCTTCGAGCCTGCCCCGCCATTCAATAAGATCATGGCTGATCTGAAGTGGCTCAGTTCCACTTTCCCGCTTTCTCCCCATAACCCTTAATTCCCTTGCCTACCAAAAACCTATCTACCCGTGTCTTAAATATATTTAGCGAGGTAGCCTCCACCACTTCAACGGGCAGAGAATTCCAGAGATTCACCACCCTTTGAGTGAAGAAGTTCCTCCTCAACTCCGTTCTAAACTGCTCTCCCCTTATCTTGAGGCTGTGCCTTCTAGTCCTGCTATCCTTTCTGAGCGGGAAGAATCTGTCTACCTCTACCCTATCCATCCCCTTCATTATCTTATACGTCTCTATAAGATCCCCCCTCATCCATCTAAACTCCAACGAGTACAGACCCAGTCTATTCAGCCTCTCTTCATACTCCAACCCCCTCATCTCCTGTATCAGCCTAGTGAACCTCCTCTGCACTCCCTCCAAGGCCAAAATATCCTTGCGCAACTGCGGCAACCAAAACTGCACACAGTTTTGGTCATTTTGATACTTTGGAGTGTGGGATGGAAAAAGTAGAGAGGAGGTTGGACATGAGTTAATGGAGATGAGCATAGATTTATCTCCAGTGATCTGCTGTTAAACAGTTCTCACTACAGATATTTACTTTCTCACTATCCTCAATGTCACCAGTGTCCTCTCCGCTCTGTACTGGAGTGCTACTTTGGTCAGCAGCAGAGCGCTTAAGTTGGAGTTGGTGACTGAGGATGTTCATTGAAGAGGGCAGGAGATGCTCCGTTCCTTTTCTACCTTTCATAGGAAGAAGAGCACTGGTCTTGGTAAGTAGGACCTGATGAGTATTTCTACTGTCCTCAACATACCCTAAACTAGAGGAAGTAACCCTTAACTTAAGGGTTAAGTAAAATATATAATGGAATAGAACAATTAAACAGTTAATTAGAATACATTAAGGATGGCAGGACAGTTGAGTTGCAGCAGCATTTGGGAGCTCCAGAATGCCAGGGTAAACAAGTCCGCAGTGAATGTTTGAAGTTTGAGCAGCTTTGGCTCAGAGTTTATGAGCTGGAAACTGAACGACTAACTGTGATGCACCACAGTAGGGGAAGGTTGTGCGCCATGGTGCTTTTTCCCCCCTGTTTTCTCTGTACAATAAAGGGTGATTGATTTCAGATGAGAGCAATACCCTGCATACCTGGCTTATGACTCTTCTTGGGAACTCAAAACCACAATGGTAACAGTGGTTGAACTATAGCCTTCATTGAGCAGCCCATTGGTGTCCTAAAAAAACAACTGAGATGAAAGGACAGGAGTGATGGCCTGTCATAATATGGGCTTGGATGAGTGTCCTCCTTGGCTGTGTGTGCTCAGCCCTGCATAACTTAGCATTGTGCTAATATTAGAGAAGGGCTGTCTGCATGATGGAGGAGGCCATTTAGTCCCTGAAGCCTGTTGTGCCATTTAGTATGATCATGGCTGATCTGACAGTGATCTCAAATCTGTATCCCACCTATTCCCGATAATCTAGCACCCTCTTGCTTAGCAAGAATCTATCAAACTCTACTTTAAAAATATTCAAACACTGCTTCCACCACTTCTTTAGGAACTGAATTCCAAAAACTCGTGATGCTCAGAGGAAAATTGCCACGTCTCTGTTTTGAAAGGGCAATCTCTTATTTTTGAGCAGTGACCCCTAGTTCTCCCAGAAAGGAAAACACCTTCTCCATATCCACCTTGTCAATCCCTTCAGGATTTTGTATGTTTCAATCATGTTGCCTCTTCCTCTTCTAAACTTGAGTGGATGTAAGCCTAGCCTGTTCAACATTTTCTCATAAGACAACCTGCCCATTCCTGCTATTAGTCGAGTATACCTTTTTTGAACTGGTTCCCACACATTTACATCCTTCCATAAATAAGGTGACCAATACTCTAAATGTGGTCTCACCAGTGTCCTGCATAACTGAAGCATTTATATTCAATTACCCTTGCGACAAATGACAACATTCTGTTAGCTCTCCTAATTGCTTGCTGTACCTGCATACTAACCTTTTGCGATTCGTGCACTAGAACACCCAGATACATCTGAACCTCGGAGCTCTGTAATCTCTTCCAATTAGACAGTTGGGTTCTTTTTTAAATTCTTCCTGTCAAAATGGACAGCTTCACATCTCCCACATTATACTCCATTTGCCAGATTCTTGCCCACTCATTTAACCTATCTATATGTTTTTGTAGTTTCCTTATGTCCACTTAGAATCATCATAGAATCCCGACAGTGCAGTAGAAGGTTATTCAGCCCATTGAATCTGCACCGACTCTCCAAAAGAGTGTCTTATCCAGAACCTGCCTTCCACCCTTTACCTGAAATCCTGTACATTTACCCTGGCTAATCCACCTCACTTACTCATCTTTGGATATTAAAGGGCAATTTATCATGGCCAATCCACCTAACCTTCACATCTTGGGTCTTGGGAGAACCTGGAGGAAACCCATGCAGACACAGGAAGAACATGCAAACTGCACACAGACGGTCACCCAAGGCCAGAATTGAACCAGTGTCTCTGGCATTTGAGGCAGCAGTGTTAACCATTATGCACTGTGCCGCCATAACTTACTTCACGATTTACTTTCCTACATATTTTTTCTGTCATCAGCAAATTTGGCAACCATCCTTTCAGTCAATCACTTATTCAAGTATATAAATTGTAAACAATTGAGGTCCCAGCACTTCTCCCTGTGGTACACCACTCATTTCATCTTTCCAACCTGAAAAAAGATCTATTTATGCCTATTCTCTGCTTTCTGTTAGCCAGGTAATCTTCTATCGATGCCAATATGTTGCCCCCTATAAAATGAGCTTTTATTTTCTGTGCTAACCTTTGTTGTGGCAAATGCCTTCTGAAAATCTAAGTACAGCACATGCCTTGCTTCTGCTTTATCCAATACATATGTTACTTCTTCAAAGAACTCCAATAAATTGATTAAACATGATTTCCCTTTCACAAAACCATGTTGACTCCTCCTAATTATGTTGAGCTTATCCAAGTGCTCTCCGATAACTTTAACAGCTTCTAACATTTTCCCTATGTCAGATGTTAAACCAACTGATCTGTAGTGTCCTGCTTTCTGTCTCCCTTTTTGAGTAATGGAGTTTTATTTGCTGTCTTCAATCTAATGGAACTTTCCCTGAATCTAGGAAGTTTTGCAAATTAAAATCAATGCATCAGTTATCTTACTGGACACTTCTTTTAAGATGTATGAGTGAAATTTACAAGGATGCAGAATCCTGCCAGACCACAGCTCCAACTATTTGCTTAGCACCAGTTCTCTGACTGTAATTTTCCTGAGTTCCTCCCTCTCTTCCATTTCCTTTTTTATAGCTGCTTCTGGGATGTTACTTCTATAGTGAAGACTGTTGTGATGGTACTTAAGAAGTGGCCCCAGAAATAGTAGATCCATTGATGGTTATTTTCCAAAATTCTTTGGACTCTGGAGGCTAGCTAATGTAAGCATGCTATTCAGAAAGGGAGGGAGAGAGAAAACAGAGAACTGTAGACCAGTGAGCCTAACATCAGTCCTGAGGAAGTATAGATTTCACAACTCGGCATTTGGAAGGCAGTGGTATACTCAGACAAAGTCAACATGGATTTGCAAAAGGGAAATCATGCTTGATGAACCTACTGGAATTTTTTGAGGACGTAACTTGTAGTGTTGATTGAGGAGAACCGATGGATGTGATTTGTTTAGACTTTTAGAAGGCTTTCAACAAGGTCTCACATAACAGACTACTATTAAAAGTTAAAGCACATGGGATTGCAGGTAATATCTTGACATTGGATAGAAAGCAGGTTAGCAGATAGGAAGCAAGGAGTTGGCATAAATGGGTCTTTTTCTGATTGGCAGACAGTGGCTAATCTTTCTAGATTTTCAGAAGGCGTTTGACAAGGTACCTCACGAGGTTATTGCAGAAGGTAAGGGGGCATGGAGTTGGGGGTAGGGTGTTAGCGTGGATAGAGGATTGGCTGTCAAATAGGAGGCAGAGAGTGGGGGTCAGTGGGTGCTATTTGGATTGGCGGTTGGTGACTAGTGGAGTGCCCTAGGGGTCGGTGCTGGGGCCTCAGCTTTTTACCATTTATATAGATGATCTGGAGGAGGGAACCGAGCGTATGGTGTCGAAATTTGCTGATGACACCAAGATTGGTGGAACGGCAAATTGCGTGGAGGGTGTGGAGAGTCTGCAGAAGGATCTAGATAGGCTGGGCGAATGGGCCAGGAACTGGCAAATGGAATTTAATGTTGGCAAGTGCGAGGTGGTCCACTTTGGTAGGAATAATGGTAGGAAGGACTATTACTTACGTGGCGAAAAACTGCAGCAGGCGACGGTGCGGAGGGACCTTGGGGTCCTTGTGCATGAGTCACAAAAACCCAGCCTGCAGGTGCAGCAGGTGGTCAGGAAGGCTCATGGGATGCTGGCCTTCATAGCGAGGGGGATTGAATATAAAAGTAGGGAGGACTTGCTGCAGCTGTATAGGGCACTGGTGAGGCCGCAGCTGGAGTACTGTGTGCAGTTTTGGTCGCCGCACTTACGCAAGGATATTTTGTCCTTGGAGGGAGTGCAGAGGAGGTTTACTAGGCTGATGCCGGGGTTGAGCTATGAGGAGAGGCTGAATAAACTAGGCTTGTACTCGTTAGAGTTTAGAAGAATGAGGGGAGATCTCACTGAGACATATAAGATGATGAATGGGATGGATAGGATAGAGGTGGAGAGACTCTTCCCACTCAGAAAGGACAGTAGGACTAGGGGGCACAGCCTCAAGATAAAGGAGGGGGCGGTTTAGAACGGAGTTGAGGAGGAACTTCTTCACTCAAAGGGTGGTGAATCTCTGGAATTCTCTGCCCGTTGAAGTGGTGGAGGCTGCCTCGCTAAATATTTTTAAGACGCGGGTTGATGGGTTTTTGATAAGCAAGGGGATTAAGGGTTATGGGGAGAGGGTGGGAATGTGGAACTGAGTCAAGACAGATCAGCCATGATCTTATTGAATGGCGGGGCAGGTTCGAAGGGCTAGATGGCTTACTCCTCCTATTTCTTATGTTCTTATGACTAATAGGGTTCTGCAGGGATCTGTGCTAGGACCCCAACTGTTCACATTGTCTTTAATGATTTACAAGAGGGAACTGAATGTATTATCTCCAGATTTGTATATGATGCAAAGTTGGGTGGGAGGGTGAGCTGTGAGGAAGATACAGAGATGTTTCATTGTGATTTAAGCAGGTTGAGTGTGTGGGTATCTGCATGGCAGATGCAGTATAATGTGGATAAATGTGAGGTTATCCACTTTGGTAGCAATAATAGGTAGACAGATTATTACTAGAGTGAGTGTAAATTGAGAGAAATGGATACTCAATGAGACCTTGGTGTCCTTGTGCATCAGTCACTGAAAGTAAGCGTGCAGGTACAGCAGGCAGTAAAGAAGGCAAATGGTATGTTGAGGATTTGCGTATAGGGAACGGGACACAATTGTAAAGGGCATTAGTGAGGCCGCACCTGGAGCATTGTATGCAGTTTTGGTGTCGTTATCTGAAGATGGATGACCTTGCTAAAGAGGGAGTACAGCACAGGTATACCAGGTTGATTCGTGGGATGGCAGGTCTGTTATATGAGGAGAGGCTAAGTCATTTAGAATTATATTCACTGGAGTTCAGAACAGTGAGAGCAAATCTTATGGAAACTTATAAAATTCTAACAGGCTTAAAAAGAAAGAATGTTCCAGTGGTGGGGGAGTCCAGAACTAGGAGTTATAGTTTGAAGATAAGGGGTAAACCTTTTAGAACTGAAGTGAGGAGAAATTTCTTCACCCAAAGGGTGGTGAATGTGTGGAATTCACTATGACAGAATGTAGCTGAGGCCAAAACATTGTCTTACTTCAAGAAGAAATTAGATATCCCTTGAGCCACAAGAGTTATATCGGAGGCAGTGGGGAACAGGATATTGAATTCAATGATCAGCCATGATCAAGGTGAATAGCGGAGCTGGCTCAAAAGGGCCAAATAGCCTACACCTGCTTCTAATTTCTATGTTTATATGTGAATTAAAATCTCATGATTATCATCTTGCCTTTCTGACAAACTTTAATTTATCTCCCTTTATGCTCCTATCTACCATGTGGTTATTGAGGGGGGGGGGGGGGGGGCTGCACATGACTTTCACAAGTGGCTTTTTGCCAATACCATTTCTCTTCTCTAGCCAATTGTTTCTAAATTTAATTTGTGTCCTGGTTTCCCGAACATAGGCATTCTCTATATTGTGCTAAGACCATAATTAACTAACAGAGCCACCCCTCCATCTTTTCCTCACTTCCTGTCTTCTTAAAACTACTTTTCAATATTCAGGTCTCACTCCATGTCCTCCTGCAGCCATGTCTCTGTAATGGCTATCAATTTGTACTTATCTGTTTATATGTGTGCTATGTGCATTCAGATACCAAAATTTTAGCTTTATCCTTTGATTCTTTTTATAACTCTAGTTTCATTTGTTAGTTCACTGTTAGATTTGTATTGTCTCCTTCCTGTAGTGTTCTGTTTTTTGTTTCCCCGAATATCTTTCTCCTTTGCCTGATTTTTACTCTTTGATTTACCACATCTTCTCAGATTTGGTCACTTACCTCCACTATTTAATTTAAAACCGTGTCTACTTCCTGTCTTGTCAAGCAGCCTAATTAAACTTTACTGTGAAATCCCAGGGGACAACCCAAAAAACAAAACCGCATTAACTCAGATTAAAACAAACATCCCAGTACTTAAGAGCAATTATTCTTTTGCACGCTCAACAAGTGGACCACCATTTTCAGACATATTGACACAATTTAAACAATTGAATCTTAAGATTGCCTTCAGGAAACATGACAACTACATTTCTTAAAGACACAGTATCATCACATTCTTACACTTATGACCAGGTAAGAGTGTGAGAATTACTTCTGTCTGTTCACCCTTGTTGATTAGTTACAACTGTTACAAGTCAGGTTGAAAACTTCAAGGTGATCTATGGAGCTCATCTGACCTGTAACATTTTACATTGAATTTGGCGAGGATGAGCATGAGGTTTCACTTCAGGATGTGATTCAAATGATCCACAGAGCTTTTATCAAAAAAGTTTAATTAAGAATATTGTTGAATGTATAGTAAGACAATTAGCAAGGACTTCTAACAATTAGAAACAAGAAACACAACAATCACAATAATGTATAACTTAAGGAATATTTGTGTTCTGACCAAAGCCAACATCCAATACACAAAACCCTCCAAATAAGCACAATACTGCATAGGTTAATGTCCACTTGTTACAGGAATCCAGCCTCCGAGGTTGAATGCTGAAAATTCCTTGTGAAGAAACTCAGAAGAGATTGTAGTTTAATCTATTTTCCAAAACACTTCTTTAAGGCAGGAAGACAATAAGCTTCTCCTTCAGCAAACTGATAATTTCAGAACCAAAGAGGAGAGAGATTGTTTTTTTAGCTTGCTGCTAAACTGCTTCCAACACACTTTCCAGGACAAAACTGAAAGCCCAAAGGAAAAAAACTCTTATCATCTGACTGCCACAGCTTAGCTCCATCCCCTTATGACATCACTGAAGCTGTGAACTGCATGATTTAAATTAAACCTTTCTTAAAGATACACTCACATGATACAACAAAGGCTTAAGTATCTTTTTTAAATGTATTTAATGTTTAAGCTGGTTTCTTTTTGCTCAAATTTTATCTGAATTAGCAAATTTACTAACTGTCAAACCTGAGAGGAATAAGTAATAAAAATGTAACATCTCACACACTTTGGTGTCAGAAATGTGGGAAGTTAAGAATTGAATTTAAAGAGTGCCCTCTTTTCAAGCCATAGATTTAAATATCACAGCAGATTTGGATTAGCTGGTTTCATGGATGCAGTCAGATGTCGAAAATGTTGCAATTATTACAAGACCTGGGTTTGCTAGTAGATTTCTAGTAAAGTTGGATTCCAAATCAGGTAATACACTTGCTCAAAGAGAAAGAGAGAGAGTAGCAGCCCTCCAATTATTTTCTCTGCTGAAAATGTTCCTGCAAATGCTTTGCAGTGGCTAGCAGTCTTGCCCTGAAATACTTCACCCATTATATATTCCAAGGACTTTTGAATGGACTTGACATCTCAGTCATTGTTTCAATATCCAGTTATTACATATTAGTCTCTCTTAGTGACGAATTTCGATGGGTTGCTGAATTGTAGAAAATGTGTCTCTTCTCACATCCCAACGGTAATTTTGTTTGCTTTCCACCTTTACCTCAGAAGGTGACCTTGCATTTTTAAGTGTTTATTTTGTCTCATTTTAAATTGCAAAATTCCTCGTCAGTTGAAAGCTGAAAAATCACAAAGGAGCAAAGCCTCGTGACAACATGGATCCAGAAATTAGGTTTATTCTAATGAATATATGCTACTGTTGCAATTTTACAATTGGTTTGTAGGTTGATACTAGAGCTGCAGTAGCAAAAATTAGAAGCTATTCTTTTCAGCCATAATAAAACTTTTTGTTCTGATGGGCTTCATTTGATTAGATCAGAAATTCCTCAGACGTAGTAGTATGCTACAAAGCATAATTTTCATTGGCACAAAACATGGCTGTCAAGGTATTATACTTTTTATGTAATTTTTATTCACGCTCAGTCATGGCTGTCCCCTCATCATATCAACATTAGTGTAAAATCAGTAGCAGGAGAGGCAGTGCTGTAGTATACCACTTGTACAACAGTAAATCATCTCATCCTTCATGTTGAACTGATTTTTGATATACAGTAATTTGATTTGAAGAGCCTAACAAATGGCTAGTGGTAATTGTATAATGTGATACTAAGCTGTACAGACCAGAAAGTCTACGATTAATTAGTTAATTGTTACAGTTGGATTGCTGGAGATCGCATCCACCTCCTGGGATAGAGATGGGTAAGAAATTTTTTTTTTTCACCCTTGCTTAGTATTCAGTCACTCCAGTTAGATTTTATGAATTTCAGGCGAGGGAAAACTTTTGTTTGGTTGTAATGTTTAGCGGTAAATGGACCGCTAACATACAAGAATTTAAGAGACAGGAGCAGGAGTAAACTGTTTGGCCCCTTGAGCCTGTGCTGTCATTCAGTACAATAATGGCTGATCATCAGCCTTAACTCCACTTTCCTGTCCTACTCCTCATATCCTGTGATTTCCCCAAGACCAAAATCAGCGACATTAGCTCTCATTCTTCTAAACTCCAGGTTTTATAGGCCCAATTTGCTCAGTCTCCCATCATAAGGCAACCTCTTGCCCCTAGTAAATCTTCACTGCAATGTCTCCTTACAAGGATATCCTTAAATTATGGAGACCAAAGGCATGCACAGCACTTCAGGTGTGGCCTCACCAAAGTTCTACTCAATTGTAGGAAGACTATTCTTATTCTTGAACTCCGTTATGGGCATGTGTGAAGTGTGCACAGCAGTGACCGAGAGAGGGGGGAATGTGTGTATGTGCTTACAGTGCATATGTATGACTGTGAGCGAGAGAGAGGGGGCACACACGTGTGTGACTGAACAAGAGAGAGCAGAGTGTGTTTGGAGTACACACACGTGACTGTGAGCGAGAGAGAGGTGTGTGTGCGTGTGTGTTATGAGAATACAGTTCTCCAGCAGCACTCCTAATGTTAATTAAATTTGCAAGCCTATTCAATTGTAGGGTCAGCATCACTCCTCCCATTAAAATTAACAAAAAGGTAAAACTTAAGTATTGTTGAATAAGAGAACTTTTTAATTTTAATAAATGTATTTAAGAAATAGAAAATATTTTGTTTTAGTATGTTTGACCTATTGTGTGATAATTCTTTGTGGTTCAACACTTCAACATAAGAATATTTCTGAGGGCTTCTGTCAATGTTGTTTGGAGGTCGAAGAGGTTCCATGGCTGGAAAAGTTTGGGAAATCCTCTCCGGACCATTATAGAATCGAGGGAACTTTTTTTTAATTTCATTTTGAGTCTGGATGACCCTTCGTCAGCTGTGAGCAAAGAGAATGAGTGGCGGTTTATACTCTTTGGGCGGGGGGGGTGGAGTTGATGGATGGATCGATGGAATGAGACAAACGGAATGTAAATGAGAATACAGAAGGAGCTAAAAGTTGTCCATTAAGTGATCAGAATGCATGAATGGCAGAAAAGAGATGCAGAGAGAAATGTGGCAGTTGCCCTGAAGGTGGGGGGGGGGGGGGGGCACCTCTGTTCTCCCATTCATGCATTCCGATCACTTAATGGACACTTTTAACACCACCTCAGCCCTCTGTATCCTCATTTACATTCCCTTTGTCTCATTCCACAACCCCTACCCTCATAATATAAATCTCCACTGATTCTCTGATCTCAGCTCTTGATCAAGGGTCATCTAGATTCAAAATGTTGGCTCTATTCTTTTCCCACAGATGCTATCGGACTTGCTGAGATTTTCCAGCATTTTCTGTTTTTGTTTTAGATTCCAGCATCTGCAGTATTTCGCTTTTATTTTATTATACAAGGCACTAGTTAGACCATGCCTGGAATACTGTGAACAATGTTGGTCCCCTTAACTAAGCAAAGATATACTGGCATTGGAGGTAGGTTCACTAAGTTCATCCTGGATATTGTTATGAAGCAGAGGTTGATCCCCTGTCTGAGAACTAACACTTAACCACTCAAAGAGGAGTACCTTGCTTCATAATCTTATTAAAAGTGTGAGAGAGGTAGTACAGTCTGCTCTTCAGCAACTCTTGTGGTTAAATCAAAAATAACTACCTGAGACTCTCTCTTTAAAATCAACAAGTAACACTTTACTTATCTAACCAACAGTGAACAGGTTAACAAACTATTAACAAACCAAATAAAACACTATTCTAATGGAAAGCTGTTAGAAACATAGGAGCAGGAGGAGGCCATTTGGCCCATCGAGCCTGCTCTGCCATTCATTACGATCATGGCTGATCATCCAACTCAATAGCCTAATCCTGCTTTTTCCTCAAACTTTGATCCCATTCTCCATCCCCCTCCTGAAAATAGAATTTTCAGTCACTCTCAGAATTTTAATCAGGTTTGTCATCTTCTGGAACCTTCTGTCTTTCTTCTGTCTGGAATCTCTGTTGTCTTTTGGTACCTTTGCTATTCAGATGAGGCTTTGAACTAAAACTATTAGCTGTGGCAGAGAGCAGTTGCTGTGTCTCCTCTTGACCTGCGAGCTGTCTTTTATACCCCTGATGACACATCAACATCCCCACAATAGGATTAGTTCTCAGGTCACCAAAACATCAAATTTAAATCTAATAGGCTGCTGTTATCCAAGTCCCTAACTTAAATTGACTGGCTAAAATTCAAAAACAGCCTGTTGTTTTGGCAACACTACTGTTAGGCCTTTGATACAATGTAACAGTCAGTGCACTGCATATGCACCTGCATCTCTTAAACTCAAAAAGGTAGTGCTTTTTCTGTACTTTAAACAGACAATTTTACAATCACCAACTCTTCTTGTGAGAAGAGTTTGAGTAGGTTGGGCCTGTATTCATTGGAAGAATGAGAGGCAACCCTGTTGAGACATACAGGATTCCTGGAGGCTTGGCATGTTAGATGTCGAGAGGTTGTTTGCCCTTATGAGAGAGTCTTGGACAGGATGGCATAATCTTAGAGTAAGTGATGAGGAGGAATCCCTTCTCTTGAAGGGTAGTGAATCTGTGGAATTCTTTACCACAGAGGGCCGTAGAGGCAGGGACATTGAGTATGTTCAAGGCTGAGATGGACAGATTTGTCTATCAGTAAGGGAAATCAAAGGTGGTGGGGATCAGGCGGGAAAGTGGAGTTGAGGATTATCATAAATCAGTCATGATCTCATTGAATGGCGGAGCAGACTTGGTGGGCCAGATGGCCTACTCCTGCTCCTCTGTCTTAATATACAAATTCCAGTAATACTGCAAGGTACCCACAGTTGCTATACAGGGGAGGGAGGTATTTCAGAGCTTCTCTCTCCCTTGCCAATGGAAGTCCAAGGGTTGTAACAAAACCTTGCTTTCTGGAATACTAGAACAAAGAGACCTGGGACTGGAGGATGCTTACTTTACTGTCCCAGCACAGTACATTCTTCAAGATATCACATGGCCACCTCTTACATACCACTTTCAGTCTTTCCTTAAATATGTTTTTCTCTTTTACCGTTAAACCCATTGTTCTTTACTTTCTTCGTAAGTTAGCTTTCCAAGAATATAAACATCTTTCATGCTGTCTTTGTGGCCACCACTTGCCAGTAAAATAACTTTGCTTTATTCATTTATCATTTTTGCCAGTTAAACCTTCATTTTATTTGACATTGAATTTCAACAAGTGAACACAAACAAATCCTCTATCTCCCATCAAGGTTGCTTACTTGTGTCCCATCTGAGCTTTGCTCATCTGCACTTCAAATGCTTGCCTTCGCACCTAGGCCTTTTAGTCTGATTTTTTTTCTTCAGTTTAATTAAACTTAATCACACACACAGTCCTCATTGTATCCCATAGTAGTATTGGTAAAAATATGTTTTCTTTAAACCATTGTGTTCATTTATTCCGTTTTCTTGTTTTGCTAGTGGACTTGGGAGTATTGGTGGTCTGTTTGTAAGTGCAATTGCTGAATGTGAGGAAACAGATTGGTAGCCTACCCCATAGTCAGGGATGGTGCATGAAATGACATGATAACTGAAAAAACTTTTGGAACAAGGATATTTCAACAATAAGCATGATTAATTTTTCAATGCATTGGAACTAATCTAATGTTTCATATGACCTAGATTTTCCATTTCATTAACAACCTTTCCGAGAGAGATGAGGGGTTTATTTGATAGCATATTCAAGACCAACTCAGTTCAAATTTTGTTGAAAACACTTTGCAACATTGCAAACCTGAACTCAATTTTAAAATTGCTTTCAGTGTGCTTATAGTAAATAAACAATCTACAGGACACTATTTCTTCTAGATTTCTGTTACACCAGAAATCATAGAATCCCTACAGTGCTGAAGGAGGCCATTCGGCCCATTGAGTCTGCACCGACAACAATCCCACCTAGGCCCTATCTCCATAATCCCACATATTTACCTCGCTAATCCTGCTAACCTGTGCATCTCAGTCCATTAAGAGCAATTTAGTATCACTAATGCACCTAACCTGCACACCTTTGGACTGTGAGAGGAAACTGAAGCAGCTGGACGAAACCCACAAAGACATGGGGAGAACATGCAGACTCCGCACGACAGTGACCCAAGCTGGGAATTGAACCCAGGTTCCTGGAGCTGTGAGGCAGCAGAGCTAATCATTGTGCTGCTGTGAAGGAGAATTACAGCTTCAAAGATATCAGTTTCTTTGACCGTGATTTGTTCTTCTACATATGTATACAGACACTATCCTTCCAAACAGTTAAGTGCTTTCTATTTATATATGAGGTTTATGACCTCTACCTGCTATAAGAAATTCTGTCAAATCTATTTACAACCATGCATTTTTAAATATTCAAGGACTTCTGAGGGCATAGACTTGATCTCCAGAGTCCAGGTGTTGTATTACTAAAGGCATGCAATCTGTGTATACGGAGTCATATATTATTGTGCCAAGCAGTGCAATATGTCTCGTTACACCAATATGAGAAGGTGCTAAAGGGTAGCTAACCCTGTATCACAGCTAATCCACGTATTTAATTTCAGAATTTGGATGGTACAGAATAGAGGCATTCCAGATTTGATTCAGTTCTGTTGATGACAAGTCATTCAGCCATAAAGTTGTTGGTTCAAGCTCCATTCTTTGACATTAACACGCTTAGCTTAACACTTCATTGGAATAATAAGTTTACTGTTGTCAGAGGTGCCACCTTTTGGATGAGACATTAAGCTCATCTGCCCACATCATTAAAGGTCCCATGACTGAAAAACAGGATGTGCTGCCAATATTTATTCTATAACCAAAACAATGTAACTGGTCAAATACCTAATTATATCTGTGTAGGACCTAGCAATATGGAAATTAACTGTCATGTTATCTGCAAAACTGGTGACATTTAAAGTAATTAATTGACTGTCAAGTGCTGATGAGAGAGTTTTAAAGAATTTCAAGTTACTTTTTCCTTTGTGTTAACTGATAGCAACATCTTTTGGGTAGGAGAGGAAAACTGATCACTGCTGATCATGATCAGATATCCTATGGTGAAAAGTACACATGTGTGAATAGAATTGAAGGTTCAAGCACAGTGGCACAGTGGTTAACACTGCTGTCTCACATAGAGCCAGGGATCTGGGTTCGATTCCCCACTTGGGTGACTGTCTGTGTGGAGCCTGAGTCTCTCTGAGTCTACGTGGGTTTCCTCTGGGACCTCTGGTTTCCTCCCACTGTCTGAAAGGCTTTCTGATTAGGTGTATTGGCTATGCTAAATTTTCCCTCCATGTATCTGAACAGGTGCCAGAGTGTGGTGACTAGGGAATTTTCACAGTAACTTCATTGCAGTATTAATGTGAGCCTACTTGTGAACACTAATAAATAAATTTAAAAAATGGTGCCCTACTGTAAGCTGTTGTTTAGGTCTGACATGAAATATTGCTTCTCAAATGAGTTACAGAAATATGTGTTTTCTCCTGGAACTGTACCCCATTAAAAGCCTGTGCCTTCTGAAGATGAGAAGGAAAAAAAGAATGCAAAATTAATTCCATCCACATTTATTCTACAGAAAATTCTGTGTCTTGGTTAATCCCTTAATGACGTTGATGCATTTATTCAAGCCTCTCACTGATTTCATGTTGATGTTAAAATATCTCTAAATTTAGCTGAATAAACTAAAGAAAAGCTAGCATTCACCAAACTGAAATATACCTAAGCAGTCCTGGCCAATGTTGTAAATGACATCCTATCTGACTGTAAGAAAGGTAAACCTTTCTTTATCACCTTGACATATCTGCAGCATTTCACACACAGTTAGCCACGCTCTTCTAAATGATCTTTTTGGCCACATTTTCGTCATCCTGGACTAATCTCTCCCTCCGGGTTGTATTCCTTTCCTTGCCAGTTTTTGATTGTAAAATCCCTTGGGACATTTCACTTCGTTTAAAGATGCCTTTTGCATGTTAACTTTTGATTTGATATTTGGGTCATTAATTTACTAATAGATTGAACTGACAATGCACCTTTAAATGTTGATATCGTCATGCACGCATATGAAATGTAAAAGGGTATATTTTAGTAATGAGAATGTTACATGATGTATAGATTTTCTTATTCTGGTGACATCAAAAGTTAGATTTTTAAACAAGTATGAAATCCCTGAATTTCTTACTAAATTTCTCCTAGTTTGCATTATGGCACTGGGAACTATCATGCCTTGCAGGCTACCTGTACCAATTAGCAATGGGACCCTGGAAAAACCAGGCTTCTGTGTATAGAGATTTACCACAGGATCGGTTGCAGGAGGATGGAGGAACCAGTCAGTAGGCATGGCAGTCTCCCAGAGCCATTGGTTAATATCTGCAGCTGGGAACAGTTGATACTACTTCTGTGCCAGACCCTGCAAACCCATTTCTGTGATGTAGAGATGCCGGCATTGGACTGGGGTAAGCACAGTAAAAAGTCTCTCAACACTAGGTTAAAGTCCAACAGGTTTATTTAGCAGCACAAGCTTTTGGAGCACTGTTCCTTCATCGGGTGAGTGAGGACTTGTGTTCACAAACAGGTCATATACAGACAAAAACTCAATTTACAAGATAATGGTTGGAATATGAGTCTACAGGTAATCGAGTCTTAAAGGTACAGACAGTGTGAGTGGAAAGAGGGCCGAGCACAAGTTAAAGAGGTGTATATTGTCTCCAGCCAGGACATGCTGAGGTGACCGTCCTTGATGGGGATGCTTCTGTCCAAGAATGCAACTGCCTCCAGAGAGTAGTTCACGGCGAGTCTGATACTGCCTCCCGAAGACATACAAGGCCAGCACATCTGGTCATCCCATCGTATCAGACAATGAGACCTGGGTGAGAACCTCTCTGGCTACGTCAAGGGCATCCTGAAACCTATTGTACAAAGAACCCCCAACTTCCATTGCTACACTAAGGACTTCCTATAGAAACTCAGCACACATGGAGCAGTTCAACCAGGAGCACTCCTTGTCACAATGGATGTCTCAGCACTCTACACTAGCATCCTCCACAATGACGGCATTACTGCAACTACCTCAGTACTCAACGCCGACAACTGCCAATCTCCAGATGCAATTCTACAACACAACTGCTTAATCCTGGACCACAATGTCTTCACCTTCAACAACCAGTTCTTCATCCAGACACATGGAACATCCATGAGGACCAAATTCTCACCTCAATATGCCAACATCTTCATGCACAGGTTCAAACAAAACCTCTTCATCGCACAGGATCTTCAACCAATGCTATACACTAGATACATCAATGACATTTTCTTCCTTTTGGATTCATGGTGAACAATCATTGAAACAACAATATGATGATATCAATAAGTTCCATCCTACCATCAGACTCACCATGAACTACTCTCCAGAATCAGTTGCGTTCTTGGACACACGCATCTCCATCAAGGACGGTCACCTCAGCATGTCCTGGCTGGAGACAATACACACCTCTTTAACTCGTGCTTGACCCTCTCTCCACTCACACTCACATTTCAACCATTATCTTGTAAATTGAGTTTGTGTCTGTATATGCCCTGTTTGTGAACACAAGTCCTCATTCATCTGGTGAAGGAGCTGTGCTCTGAAAGCTTGTGCTGCCAAATAAACCTGTTGGACTTTAACCTGCTATTGTGAGACTTAATACTGTCTTGCATCTCTAGCCAGGGTCTCACACTCTGAGGAAATCACCAGCACTTTGCCAGGCAAAAAGCCAATTAAGTTCAGGTAATGGTTGCCTCGTCCAGATGGTTAGACTTTAAATCTACTGTTAGAAAATTCCATCTTGTCTACCCCGCAGAAATGTTGGGTGTATGTTTACTAGAATTTAGGAACACCTATTCTAGAACAGCAGAGTCAAGAAGATGAGAAAATGGGATGATGAGAAAGGGAAAGTTTTTTTTTTAGCCTTTTCTCAACAGGCCTATTATGTCATGGACTGCCCAATCTGTTTAGTCTCCTTGACACAGTGCACTGGTAATGGCTGGTTTGAGTTGCATTAACAAGATGTGAGTTTAATTTGAAGTATTTCATATCTGTTTTGCAGTGTAACCAGTGTATACATCCAAACTGTTCTTTCAAATCAAAATCTTCTCTCTTCAATTTCGCTTATTAGGCTGATGTTGATTTTTTTTTGAGCACAGACAACTTTAAGACAAACAAAATTTCGGATATTTGGTCTTATTCCATGTGTAACATGCACATCCTGTGTTTTGTTATTCTTTGTTAACAGAACGAGCCACAGATGGATCCCTACAGACAGAAGACTGGACTCTAAATATGGAAATCTGTGATATTATTAATGAAACTGAAGAAGGGTAAGAATTAAACGGTTGCAGTAAAACTTTATGGTTCTTTTGTGTATAAAGCAGAGAAAGTAAAATCTTGTATATGAGTAACTTGGCAGAAGGAATATACAATACAGTACCTAAGTGGGATCATTTATTAACTGGTGTGATCTTTATCATCTTTTCAAATCCCTGATAGAGTCAGAGGTGCTACCACGCGTGTTCCATTATTTCACATTGTTTGCATGTTCTGTACTGAGAAAAGTAGCTTTAATATTTCATGTTGAATGGAAAATTAATTACATGTGGAGTGGAGAGGCCAGTGGTTGGGGCAGCGGGGGTAGAAATGCATGGGTAGAGATGGTTGTGGGTTGGGGAGGTGGTGGTAGAGGCCGCAGGATGCAGAGGAAGGGAAAGTTGGGGAGACTGTATTTGGAGTACTGTACACAGTATTGGTCACCTTTTATTTTAAGTAAGTCCAAATGGCCTACTCCTGCTTCTAGTTTCTATGTAGGGATGTAAATACATTGGAAGCAGTTCAGAGAAGGCTTGCCAAATGGGTGGGCAGTCTTAAGGTTGGACAGGCTAGGCTTCTACCCACTTGAATTTAGAAGATTAAGGGGCAACTTAATTGAAACGTACAAGATCCTGCGAGGTCATGACAGTTGTTGTAGGGAAGATGTTTCTTCTTGCGAGATAATCTAAAACCGGGAGTCTCTGTTTAGAAATATAACAGCCCATTTAAAACAGATAAGGGAAAATATTTTGTCTCAGAGCACTATGAATTGTTGTGCTCTTTTCCTGAAAAATGGTGGAAGCAGCGTCCTTAAATATTTTGAAGGCAGATGTGGCTAGATTCTTGATAAGCAAGGGGTAATGGACAGGATGCAGATTTGGGATTACTATCAGAGCAGCCATGATCTATTAAATGGCAGAGCAGGCTCCAGGAGCTAATGGCTTACTCCTGTTCCTTGTTCATGTATCAGGAGAGATTGCAGGTTGGAGGGTCAAAGAGGAGGAGAGGGGGGCCCACAGATCATAGGATCAGGGAGAAGAGGTTCTCATAACAAGGCCAAAGAATTCAAATCTGTTGTTATAATTGCTCAAAACTACTTCTAATTACCCTGATCACTTTTAAGTTCTTTCCAGGTAGGGAAACCAAATTATAACCAATAGCAGAGAACAACTCCATTCATTATTCTGTCTTTTATTTCATCGTCTGTTGGTGGACTGGGTTCCACCAGCAGCATGGAGACCCAGGGACTGGCTTCTTTTCAATTTCTTGAATTTAACACGTATTTAGAAATTTCCCCATTTTGGAGCCCGTATTCAGGCTCACGCATAAAAAATTTCAACTGGGTAAATAAAGTACTGGAACATTACCCTTGTGCAAATAGACCTCAGACACAAAAAAAAGTTGTAAATGTTATTCAAATCAAGAATTTTAAAAAAATTTCTAAAATGCTCTTCCTGTTATTAAGAAAACAGCTGATGTTAAACACTAGGGTAATCCAAATCCTAGAAGGGAAACTTGAAAATGCCTACTCTCAACTGTATTTTACACTTTGGTGTAACATGAGGAAAAATGTGAAGACCGGTGTAGGATATCGAGACTAGTGAAGTATGTCTCAGGCATGCGAGATAAATTTTTAAAACAAAAATGTTTATTAAACAATAAAACACAACAAAGCCAATTAGAAATACACTTAACTGCAACAATTGCTATACACAGTTGCCAGGATCCTTAAGTTCCCAACATGTGTGAAAATGGGAGTAAACCCCTCTGCATTTTTCAGTGTGATTTCCAGAATGAATCTCCAGTGTTCTGCGCATCACAGAATGCCCTAGCGTGATTCACTCTGAAAATTTGTGGGCAGGACCTATTCTCGCCCGAGAGGCCGGCAGCATAGTGCCGAGTGGGCCACTGCACCAGTGCCAATTTGTCAGCACAGAGATCGGCATATGGCCCTGCATTGCCCTCTTTCCTCCCTCTGCCAGCAATCCCAATGTAGAGTGGCAGCAGAATTCCCTGCCTTCTTGGCACTGGTCAGCCTGGAGAATACAGTCCCAGTCTCGCTAATCAGATGGAAATCATGATTTCCATATTGAAATCAGCTCTGATACAGCGTCATCAGCTCCGTGCTGGAAAACCTGATCCCAGAGACGTACAGAGGCTGTGACGCCCAGCGGGTAAGCCAAAAAACAGCCCCTGCAGATGTTTCTCGGCCCACTGCACTACTCAGGCAGTGCAGTGGCTGGGAGAATTGCCTCCAGGATCTTTAAATTTACCTTGTTCCAAATCCCTATTTTTATAACTTCACAGGTAAACCTCAAACTTTTAAAACTATATGCAAAACCAGACACTTGCATCTCTCAGGATAGAACAACTATTTTCTCAAACAGGCTATTCTCCAAGCGCAGCTTCCTGCTGTGGGCCGAATCCTCAGAACAGCTAGCTTTGGAAAGATGAACGTACCCCTGATATACTGGTTTTCCCTTTTGATCTTCCCTTGTCTGAACTAACCTTCTCAGAACTTGCTCTTAAGTACGGGGATGTAATCACTGGAAATGAGAAAATGGCTGCATTGAACAGGTAATTTGTGTCAGTCTTCACAATGGAAGATACAAATATCATGCCAAAAATTGATGACAGGAATGCTATGGCTGATGAGGACCTAGAAACTATCATTATCACAAAAGAGATAGTGTTGGGCAAGTTAATGGGACTAAAGGTAGACTAGTCCCCTGGTCCTGATGAAACGCATCCCAGGGTATTAAAAGAGATGGTGGAAGAAATAGCAAATGCACTAGCGGTAATTTACCAAAATTTGCTGGACTCTGGAGTGGTTCTTGCAGATTGGAAAAACGCAAATGTGACGCTGCTACTTAAAAAAGGAGGTAGACAAAAGGCGGGTAACTATAGGCTTCTGTATTAGGGAAAATGTTTGAATCTATCATCAAGGAAGAAATAACGAGATATCTGGATATAAGTTGTCCCATAGGGAAGACGCAGCATGGTCTCATGAATGGAAGGTCATGTTTGACTAATTTGGTGGAATTCTTTGAGAACATTACCTGTGCAGTGGATAATGGGGAACCTGTGTATGTGGTGTATCTGGATTTCCAGAAGGCATTTGACAAGGTGTCGCACCAAAGACTGCTACATAAAATGGAAGTGCACGCTGTTAAGGGTAATGTATTCACATGGATTAGAGGATTGGTTAACTAACAGAAAGTAAAGAGTGGGGGTAAATGGGTGTTTATCTGGTTGGCAATCAGTGACTAGTGGTGTGCCTCAGGGATCAGTGTTCGGATGGCAGTTGTTTACGATTTACATTGATGATTTGGAGTTGGGGACCATGTATAGTGTGTCAAGGTTCGCAGATGACACTAAGATGAGTGGCGGAACAAAGTGTGCAGAGGATGTGAAAGTCTGCAAAGAGGTATAGATAATCTAAATGAGTGGGTGAGGGTCTGGCAGATGGAATGCAATGTTGGTAAATGTGAGGTCATCCATTTTGGTAGGAATAACTGCAAAATGGATTATTATTTAAATGGTAAAAAATTGCAGCATGCTGCTGTGCAGAGAGTCCTTGGTGTCCTTGTGCAAGAATCACAAGGAGTTGGTTTGCAAGTGCAGCACATAATTATGAAGGCAAATGGAATTTTGTCCTTCATTGCTAGAGAGATGGAGTTTAAAAACAGCGAGGTTATGTGCAGCTGTATAAGGTGCTGATGAGGCCACACCTTGAGTACTGTGTACAGTTTTGGTCTCCTTACTTGAGAAAGGATATACTGGCACTGGAGGGGGTGCAGAGGAGATTTACTAGGTTGATTCTGGAGTTGAGGGTTGGCTTACAAGGCGAGACTGAGTAGACTGGCACTATACTCAGAATTCAGAAGAATGAGGGGAGATATTATAGAAATTATGTAAGATTATGAAGGGAATAGATATGATAGAAAGCACAGAAGTTGTTTCCACTGGCAAGTGAAGCTAGAACTAGGGGGCATAGCCTCAAAATAAGGGGAAGCAGATTTAGGACTGAGTTAAGAGGAACTTCTTCACACAAAGGGTTGTGAATCTGTGGAATTCTTTGCCCAGTGAAGCAGTTGAGACTACCTCATTGAATGTTTTTAGGACAAGGATAGATAAATTTTTGAACAGTAAAGAAATTAAGGATTATGGTGAGTGGGTGGGTAAGTGGTGCTGAGTCCATGAAAAGATCAGCCATGATATTGAATGGCAGAGGAGGTCCAAGAGGCCAGATGGCCTACTCGTGCTCCTAGTTCTATGTTCTTATGTATCTTTCGTGAATTCACTTTGTTTGAACTTCTAACAACTTTACTAACACCTTTGACCGTTTAACCTCCTTTTAAACAAATGTTTACATAAGGCAAGTTGGTTCATTGTATGGCTAGGATTGTCAACGTATCAAAGCACTAGTTTCACCGACCAGCCAACTTGCCATTAAAATCTTTTTTTTTAATATACAGCCACCAGAACACATTTCCAATGACTGGACTTCCTTGCTTTTCATTTTATCATGATTTCTTAACACTGTCGTTGAAAGTACAGTTGTGATATTTCAAGGTAAAAGTTGGGTGAATATTAGAATCCAAGGCTTTTTGCTTTTCATCACATTTATTTCAGACAATTATTTATAAGGCATGTTCAAGATTTTAAAACTGACACAAATGTATCGTTAAACTAGTTTAATGATATAAAATAATCACAATGTGCAAAGGTTTGTTTCAATTATCAAACAGTTCAACTATAAAACTATGGATTTTGCTGTCACCTAAGTCACTCGCTCCTGTAGTATCTGTTATCTGCCACATGAGGTCATTGCTGCATAGGCACATAAAATTTCTTTGTTTCAAGGATAGGATGAGTTGAAGTGATGGCCATAATTTTTATTTTTATCAATTGCTTCTGTTATTAAAATTGCTGTCTACACCCTGCTTCAATGAACTGACTATCTTTTTTCTAAAAGACAAAAATCTTCCCTTTTGTAGGCCAAAGGATGCAATCAGAGCTCTCAAAAAAAGACTGAGTGGAAACAAAAACTACCGGGAGGTGATGCTTGCTTTAACGGTGAGTGGGGGAAAAAAAAAGCTATTCTATTTTACATCTGAGAAATACCTTCAAGTATTTGTCAGGTACTTTTGGAAAAGCTGTTGTTATTGTCATGTAGACAAACATACCAGTTAATTTGTTTAAAATTCTTGTATGACCAGTAAATGAGCTTTTGGTGTTACTAATTGAAGAACAATTGATGGCAAAAGCACTGTGAAAACTCCCTGCATTACATTGAGTGGAGCCCTAAGATCTTTAACATCTACCTGCATTGGTATATGTCACTTTAATGATGGATGAGTGGTCATGCTTTGTCCAATCCACTCGCAATTCCACAAGTTGGGAAATATTTTCTACTTACGCAGGTGGCACTTGCACTTAAATAATATAAGTACACTACAGTGCTAGTCAGCCATTCGTCTCCCCTCCAACTCTGTATCAGCAGCTACTGTTTTTCCCACATAGCCCTTTGTAATGTTGAACAAAGGTGTTTTTGGATGGCATATGAGTCAGTACTTGTTTGGATAATTACCTCCACCAGTGAAGTCAAATTGTGGTAATATTTTTTTCCCGTTCGTCTGTTTGTAAACAGTATGGATGTGATTTTCCCGGCCTGCTGCACTGTTCGAGTAGCTCAGAGGGCCGTGAAATGTCAGTGGGGGTAGCTGTGGGGGAGTCATGAACGGCATCCAGCTGGAAACCACGCAAGGCTAATTACAATATGGAAATCTCAATTTCCATGTCATTAGTGAGCCTGGGACGGTATCATCTGGGCTCACTAATGTCTCCCACTCCACTAGGAGAGGTTCGCACCAGCAGGGATTAAAACTAATCCCTGTCAACAGAGACCAGGCATAAGCATCTTGCTGATGGCGCCACAGGCCATTGAGACCCTCTTTTTGGTGGGGGGGGGAAGCAGTGATTGGGGGGAGGGTGGGGGAGCAGTGATTGGGGGGTGGATGGCTGTCGGATGACATTGCGTGGCAGTGATTGGGAAGGAGGGTCGGGGATGACATTGGAAGGCCAGTGACCAGGAGGTCAGCAGTTGGGGATGTGCGTGTGCGCCTATCTACCTAATGACTGATCTGTGCATGCGCAATGCCCCACTTGGCTTGCTGATGCCAGTCTCTTGTGGAAAATTGTCTCCTATAGCTCTCAAACTAATGAACAGATTTCAACAAAATCTGGTGCAAAAAGACCTGATTAGTTTTTGGAGAAGATAGACATCTAAATTCTGGAATTTTTTAAAGGATCCATTGGGCAAATTATTTTTTCTCCCAATGTGTGTTTTTTATTTATTAATGTCACAATTACTCTGAAAAACACCTAGTCACTGGTGTCTGGGAGAATTTAGCATGGCCAATGCACCTAACCAGCACATCTCTTAGATTGTGAGAGGAAACTGGAGCACCCAGAGGAAACCCACGCTGACATGGAAGGAACGTGCAGATTTTGGGAAGCTGGGATCGAACATGGGATACTAGTGCTGAGAGACAGCAGTGCTAGCCTGTGTTGTCCATGCCACCCTATGAAAGAATAACCCCGTGTTTGTGGTGCTATTTGTCACAGCTGTCAAAGTATGAGTGGAGAATTCAGAGCAGTTGTTGGATATGATTCGCCTGTAGCCTCTTCGGGTAGTACTCTCAATAAAGAATATTTTTTGTAACATTAGTATTAGAGCATCAGGCAGCAGGGAAATGCCTTGAGAAAGAACTATGTAATTGTAATAATGGTGAGTTAACACAGTGTGGTGGAGGTATGCATTCTGTTGAGTACCCTCTTCACTTTACTACTGTGGCCAAAGATAGAGTGACTATTTTGCATGCTTGGGATTCCTAGAACTCTGATTTTAGTCTTTTAAAGATTAAATGTGAGCGTCCGGGCTTTAGGAATTCAAGCTCTTGCGGTATTTGCCACAATTGTATTCCTATTCTTTCGTGGGCTGTGGGATCATCCCAGCATTTGTTGCCCATCTCTGACTGACCTTGAACTGAGCAGCTTGCTAGGCCATTTGTGGGCCTGGAGTTACAAGTCGAGACTGAGTAAGCATGCCCTAAAGGATCAGATGGGCTTTTATAAAAAAATTCCAGATTTGTTAATTGAATTAAAAGCTACCATGGTGGAATTTGAACCCGTGTTTCCTGGACCTCCCGTTTCTAGTCCAGTGATCTTAGCACTATACCGCCATCTCCTCTGCGATTTAACAGCCTTCATTTGTAATGTCCTTAAACCCAGTTAATGAGAAGTTGCTTATGTAATTAATTTGTCAGGGTTTTGACATGTTGCTTAAGAGTGGTGTTGCAACGGCTAGCTAACAAAACTAATAGCTAATTCTACCATCAGTGATTTCAAAGAGGAGCTTGGAGTATTTTATAAAGAAATAAGGTCCTACTACGTTTATAGGGGAAGGACAGAAAACAACGTTCTATCATATTCTTGCTGTCTCAGATTAAACTGTTGCAAGGAATGTCCACATTCAACAAATAATTTTATTTCACTTTCGTAATTAGATTTTGGAGACATGTGTTAAGAACTGTGGTCATCGTTTCCATGTCCTCGTAGCCAACCGTGATTTTGTTGATGGTGTATTGGTAAAAATTGTCTTGCCCAAGAATAATCCACCAGCTATTGTACAAGATAAAGTCCTTGGATTGATACAGGTAACTGTTTTTACAATTTTAAAAATACATTTGTTTCTCCATTTTGTAAATAACAATGCATATAAACATTTTGAAAACAACCTTCACATTCAAGATATTGTATTTGGTATAAGGTAAGCAACTTCCTTATAAGAAATCGTGATTTTTTACTAGAAACATAGAAAATAGGAGCAGGAATAAGCCAATCGGCCCATTGTGCCTGCTCTGCTATTCAATATGATCATGGCTGATCCTCCATCACAAGGGCTTTGGTTAGTTCAGTTGGCCGCAGAGTGATGACAGCAGCAAAGGTTCAATTCCTATACCGGCTGAAGTTATTCATGAGGGCCTGCTTTTCAACCTTGCCCCTCGCCTGAGGTGTAGTGATCCTCAGGTTTAATCACCACAAAGGGAGAGCAGTCCATGGTCGTCTAGCACTATGGTGAAGGCCATCCATTTATTTACTATCTTGGTGCCATACTTCAACTCTTTCCCCATTCCCCTTGGCACCTTTAGTAACTAGAAATCTATATATTTCCTCCTTAAGTATATTCAGTGACTTGGCCTCCATAGCTTTCTTTGGTAGAGACTTCCACAAATTCACTCATTAAATGAAGAAATTTCTTCTCATTTCAGTCCTGAGTGGCCTGCTCCCATATCCTGAGACAATAAGAAGTCATAGTTCCCCTTTATCCACATTGCATGTCACATCCTTGAAGAATTCCAATAAATGAGTCAAACACAATTCTCCTTTCACAAAACCATGTTGACGCCATCTGAATATATTGTGATTTTTTTTTTGAAAAAAAATGTCCTACTAGTACATCCTTAGTAATAGATTCTAGCATTTTCCCTGTACAGATATTAGGCTAGCTGGCATATAATTTCCTGCTTTTTATCTCTTTCATTTCTTGAATAGAGGTGTTACAGTCCCGATTTTCCAATTCACTGGAACCGGTGGGGGGGGGTGCTCTGGCTGGCTGGCTGGCACCACTAACCCCTCAGTGAGAAGGAGAAGCCTCTCTCTTTCCCTCCACCCTCAAACCACTCAGGCCCTCTTCCCCCTCAGATTCTGTACACAGCCCTCTTCAGTCCAGCGCCTTGGCCAACAGTGCACTGAAATCCTGGCCTGGTGCCTTGGGTCCTGACGGAGCTCAAGGAGGTCGGTCAGTGGCCATTTGCTCTTCTGCTGCTGACAGGCTGCAGAGGAAGGGTCCTTCGGGGATCCTGGGGGATTGGGTGGGCTCAGGCTATGTGGGAAAGGCCGATGATTTCATTTCCTCTTTTTGCAAGCCACAGTGATTTTGAAGAAATCACAGGCTTAGACTCTGTCAACATTTTGGTCAGGATCAATGAGGTACTTGAGATCCACCAGATATGGAGGGAAACAAACATAAACACAGGTAGCTAGAGGATGATAGAAATCCATTAAGCTGTCAATGCAACATTTCTCAAAGCACTGCACATTGAAACTGAGATCAAAGGGTTCCATTGGAATGGAGAGGGTTTCAAAGAATTCAACTTGCAAGGCAGCCTCACAAACTTCAAATCAAAGCTGTGTGCATACATTGGGTCTGGTGAAATTGATATCTCTACTCTATCAGAGGACTTCAAAAGGATCTGCTCACACTTGCAGATTCTGACAGGGAGAAAGGAAAATCTCTGCTGCAGAATAGAGTGCTGTAATGATTTAAATGCACGGAGTGCTGCCAGGTGACCACAGTGAGGGTGGGGACAGGGAAATTAAAATGACCCGGCCACTTCAGCAGGAATGTAAATGATCATAGGGCTGCCAGAAATCATCATGATGTGGATGTGCCGGCATTGGACTGAGGTAAACACAGTAAAAAGTCTGACAACACCAGGTTTCAGTCCAACCGATTTATTTGATAGTAAATTCACTAGCTTTCGGGTTAGCCCCTTCGTCAGGTGAATGGAGAGTTCTGGCCTCAGACAGAGCATATAAAGCACAGACAGTTTACAGATTACTGATTAGAATGTGAATCTTTACACCTAACTTGCTGTTCAAGTCTTAAAGTGGCTAACAATGTGTGTGGAAGGAGCACTGATCATAGGTTAAAGAGATGTGTATTGTCTCCAAGACAGTATAGTAAGTGAGGTTTTGCAAACCCAGGCAAGTCATGGGGGTTACAGATAGTGCGACATGAACCCAAGATCCCTGTTGAGACCGTCCTCATGTGTGCGGAACTTGGCTATCAGTCTCTGCTCAGCGACTCTGCGCTGTCGTGTGTTGTGAAGGCCGCTTTGGAGAATGCTTACCCGAAGGTCAGAGGCTGAATGCCCATGACCACTGAAGTGTTCGCCAACAGGAAGGGAACAGTCTTGCCTGGTGATCTCTTTAACTTGTGATCAGTGCCCCTTCCACACACATTGTCGGCCACTTTAAGACTTGAACAGCAGGTTAGGTGTAAAGATTCGCATTCTAATCAGTAATCTGTAAACTGTCTGTGCTTTATATGCTCTGTCTGAGGCCAGAACTCTCCATTCACCTGACGAAGGGGATAACCCGAAAGCTAGTGAATTTACTGTCAAATAAATCGGTTGGACTGAAACCTGGTGTTGTCAGACTTCTTACAGAAATCATCATGCCAGAGGTGATCTTCAGGTTTGCTAGGGCTACAAAGTGCAGTCCAACTATAATACCTCCATCCTGGTGGAGTGACGAGGTCAACCCCTTGCCCCCAGCCTGAGCTTACCCAACCCACAGAATGCTTGAAGGACTCTTTCTCTGCAGCCTTTCAGAAGCAGAGGGGTAAAAGGCCACTGGACCTACGCCCTTGAGCTTTCTCGGGAGCCCAAGGCATCAGGCCAGTGTGTCAGTGGCAAGGGACAGCACATTGTTGCGTGTGCACTGTGTGACTTGTGATTTGAGTAGTTGAAGGGAGGATGCTTTGAGGGATTGGTGGTAGCAGAAGGCTGGTAAATGGCCTGTCAAACCTGCTGATGACATTCAAATGAGCAGATTTGAATATTTATCGGGTTACTACTTGATCAGGTCCGGCAGGTTGGGCTGGGTGAATCCCAAGAGCCCTTGTGCCCTTTTTTTATTTTTCAGAGAATCGTCCCCTCATCTTTCTTCACATAATCCTTTGCCCACAATATTTACTTTAAAAACCCTGCCTACCACCTTTAGTTGTAGCACTGTCCAGAAAACTAGTCCCAGCGTGATTCAGATGAAGACCATGCCAATGGTACAGATTCTGTTTGCCCCACTACGGGTGCCACATGAATCAAAACCTATTTCTCCCACACCAACCTTTTGAACAACACATTGATCTCTCTAATATTATTTACCCTATGCCAATTTATTTGTGGCTCAGGTAATAAACCAGAATTATTACCTGTTGAGGCTCAGTTTTTAAATTTCACGCCTACCTGTTCACACTTCCTCTGCAAAACATCTTTCCTTGTTCTATCTGTGTTGGTGGTCCTGTTATAGACTAAAACAATTGGATCCTCTCCAGTCTTGAGCAGATGTCACAAGATTTAGCATTGGGCAGGCAACATAGATTTCTGGATTCTCTGGCTACAAAGAGGTGTCTCTATTCCCCTGACTATACGACGATGACATTCCTATTTACCCCCCCCTGCTTGAATGGCTTTCTATACCATGGTGACTTTGCTTATCCACCCTGCAGCCCATTCTGTCATCCATAAAAGCTACAAGAACTTTGAACCACTTGGACAAGTGCAAGGACTGGCTCCTACTGGATCCCAATACCTACCTCTCCTGCCATCACAGTCTTGTGTTCCTTCACATGGACCAAATCCGATGACCCTCGTCTAAGGAGTCTAATTGCTGTTTGGAACAAAATATTCAAGTTACTTTTCCTGATGCATCGTAGTATCTGCAGCTTGGCCTCTAGCTCAGTAAATCAGAGTCAACACTACCCAAGCTGCAGATATTTACTGCAGATGTATTTGCCTGGGATTACACTGCAAAACACCTGCCTTGCAATCTTTATTGTGTTTTAATTAACTAAGTATTTCATTATGTTTTTAATTGGTGCCTCAAGTCTTGTCTGTGTGTATATACTTATTATTTAAAGGTTATGTTCTACTCCCTGGGTTTAAATTCCTTTGTTTAGGTGAGATGAATGGGAAATGCTTACCAGCCACATTTACCTGCTTCCCTGTGATGTCACATCTCACGTTTTTATTTCCAAACATGGATTCTGGACCCAAAGACTGTGTAATGGCCCCACTCTCCTTGGAAATCTCACTGCTTTTATGACCCTGAACCTGTCCTCAAATCTCACCGCTTTTTAACTTGTAATTTGACTGCTCTTTAGTAAGTACCAAATGGGTAATAATAGAGGTAAAAATAGCATTCCATTAACCATTTGCAAACTTTTGATATTGTGTTTTCTCGGTGTCTTAGTGAGCAAATGTGCAATATAGTGCAATATTGTACTCTACTATCATGGCCAGAAAGCCAAAGCTGTCTGATTTTATTTTTCCTTCGGGCAACTCCGTCCCTTCAATTGCCTTCCCGGTTGCCGAACAGACAAGGCGTACCCAAAATGTGCAGTGCTATGCTGTCCCCAGACTAGTGCTGGTCCCAGTGCAGGGCCAACCATCAACTGCTTGAGACAACAATGCATTTTTGTGCCCCAAGGTTGCAGTCACAGGAAATTTAGATGCAACACTGGATACATTGCCTACAGTTCATTAACAGTGGAGTACAGGGCCTGGTCTTAATGTTGTGCTCTTTGAACAAAGCCTGAAATTCCCAGGAGCAGAAATTTAGGTCATAATAGAAAATGTGTCATGACAATTATTAATCTTTCCTGTATGTTGGAAAGATTTTGATACATGTTATTGGTGTTTTTACTCCTAGGCTTGGGCTGATGCTTTCAGGAGTAGTCCAGATCTGACTGGAGTAGTTCATATTTATGAAGAATTGAAGCGAAAAGGGATGGAGTTCCCAATGGCAGATCTGGATGCACTGTCTCCAATACACACACCAGGGAGAGTAAGCGTTAACATATGCCAATGTGTATATGCAGTATTAACTTGCACATAGACTGCATTTTGTTAAACACAAATAAAATCAGTTGTTGGAAGTTGAGCATGCAGCTTTTTGGTTAATTTATAGGTTAATTATGGCCTGCAAATTACACAAAACATTGAAATAAACATATTTTCTATCAACCCCTTTCCACTGTTTTAATAGGAGCATTGGTCATTGAAATTGCACAAGCTGCCTTTTTTTATGGGAGAGGGATTTAACTCCTTTGCAGCCTATATGCATGTCAATATTGTAATGACTGCTTTGTATGGTGCTGATTTAAATATTTATTTAAGAAAATTCAATCTTTTATTTCATGGATCTAACTGTTCCCCAGTTATCTCCACATTGATGCTTTCAAAATCTGCATGTAGAATTCCTGCATAGAACTACAGTTTTGGTTTGTTTGTGTGGAAAAAGTTCGAGTCAATGATTACCTTTTGCAGTGAAGAGGGTCTGCCCCTAGATTGGTTACTAAATTTCAAGTTGTGCTCTTTTCTAAAAAAAAAGAAATACTATTGCATTGCAATTGTTGCACTCTACTTCAAGTGGGGAAAAGTCTTGGGTGTTTGACATCTCTGAATACCATAACTGATGTTATTTATGTGCACTCTGGATATAGCGGGAGAATCTCATTTTATCTCTGTTTAAGGGAGTTTCTGTGCACCTCCACATTTGCCCAGGGACTCCTCTCTTTTCAATTTATGTCAACATTGTTGTAACTGGTCTATTTTGTGCTTGTTTAGAATCTTTTTGTAGATTTGATACTACATTTTTAAAGTTTTTGTCTTTGAAACAATTTTAAAAAACACTCATTTTGAAAATGTACTAAAGAACACAGAAAATTACAGCACAGGAAATTAAATTAAATTTAAATTAAATTAAAAGGAAAAGGCCCTCTGAGCCTACACCGATCATACTGTGATAAAGCTGGATGAGTCAGTGAATCATTGCTTTGTCAGAGGTTGGTAAGTGTTTATTAGCATTCATTTTGAACCCCTCTGAAAATAAAGACTATTGGAATTTCAACATTGTTTCCATTTTTCACAGAATATATGTGGTTATAAATTGTTTTTGATTGCAGTGTATTCCTGAGGTGGATCCTGCAATGAACAAGCCAATGCCTCCATCCCTGCAGAAAAACGCAAACAGCTTTCCATCTGCACCGTCCACACTAACTGCCTATTCAGTTCCTCAAGGCCTTCCAACTGGTCCAATCACTGCAAATGTTGAACAGGTGAAAAAGCAACTTGTATTTATATAACACCTTTTAAGAACATATGAAATAAGATCCTGAGTAGAACATATGGTTAAACGTTGAGCCTATCCACCATTCACTATAATCATGGCTGATCTACTGCACTTGCACTTTCTCACCCACTCCCCATATACCTTGATGCCCTGAGAGGTCAAAAATCTGTCTTGGCCTTGAATACTATTAATGATAGAGTTCTGCAATTCTCTGCGTTGAGAATTCCAAAGCTTCACAACTGTCTCCATCTCCATCCTGAATGATTGCCTTCTTGTCTTGAGACTATGCCCCCATATTCTGGGTTCCCCAGCCAGGGGAAATCACCCAATGTCCACCCTGTCAAGCCCCTTCAGAATCATTTTGTTTCCATGAATTCACCTGTCATCCTTCTAAACTCCAGAAAGCATTGCTCAATTTTGTTTTTTGATTCATTCAGGGATGTGGGCTTTGGCTCATCCCAAATTGAACCGCTGCAGTCATGTGCTATTGGTGCACTCTCAGTACTGTTGGGGAGGGATTCCCAGGATTTTGACCCAGCAACAATGAAGGAATAGCAATATAGTTAGTCAGGATGGTGAGTGCCTTGGAGGGGAACTTCCAGCTAGTGATGTTCCCATGTATCTAATTTACTCAGCCTCCCATCATTAAACAACCCTCCCAAGAACAAATTCAGTGAACCTCCAGTGCACTGCCTCCAAGATGAGTATAACCTTTTAGATATGGTGACCAAAACTGCACACTGTTCCAGGTATGATTTCACCAAAATCCTTTACAACATGGCAAGACTTTCTTGTTGATGCACTCTAGTCCCCTTACAAGGCATAAAGACTTGCTGTACCTTAATGCTAATCTTTTGTGTTTCTTGTACAAATATCTTTGAATATGAATAGTTACATGTTTCATGCCTTTTTGAAAGAATTCTGCTTTGCTATTCTATCTGCTTTCTTGTTGCCCATTCACTTAACCTATCTATAACTCTGCATCCTCCTTGCAGCTCATATTCCCACCTAGCTTTGTGTTGTCAGTAAACATGGATACACTATTTTTGGTTTCTTCATAAAGAATTGTAAATTGCTGAGGACCCAACACCTGATTGTTGTGGAGCTCCCCCATTCAAAGCCTGCCAACTTGCAGATACCCTGTTGATCCCTTCTGTGTGATTCCTGACCATGAATCAATCCACTATCCAAGTTAATATAACATATAAAATGTTTCATGGTGCTTCGCAGCATTATAAATCAAAATTTGATGCACTGCTAAATAAGGCAATATTGGAGCAGATGGCTGAAAGCTTTTTCAAAGATATGGGTTTTTAGGACTGTTTAATGGGGAAAAGAGAGGCAGATAAATTACAGAGGGAATATCACTCTTGCCGCCTGGGCAGCTGAAAGCACCAGTGGTGGAGCAGTTGTTCAAGAGGCCAGAATTAGGAATGCACATATTTCAAGAAGAGGCAGCACAGTGGTTAGCACTGCTGCCTCACAGCGCCAGGGATTTGGGTTTGATTCCGGCTTTGGTCACTGTCTGTGCAGACTCTGCACATTCGCCCTGTGTCTGCATGGATTTCCTCCGGGTGCTCCAAATGCATGGGGTTCTGAGGATAGGGCCTGGGTGGGATTGTGGTTGGTGCAGACTCAATAGGCTGAATGGCTTTCTTCTGCATTGTAGGGATTCTATGAAGGTTGAATGGGTTGGAGGAGATAATACAGTGAAGGTACAAGGTCATGGATGGATTTGCAAATTAGGATGAGAATTGTAAATTTGAATCATTGCCAAACGTTTGTAGGACTCCAAGCTCCCCAACCACAGAAAATAAGAATGGCAGAGTATTTACTATTTCAAATTTGGTGCAAAGAAGATACTATTTTGCCAGTTAATTTATCGCACATTTTGCCTTGAGCACCAGTAGGCAACACATACTTATGATTATTTTAACCCCTCATGGGAAGACAGTAGAGGAATTTGTTTCAGTCGCACACTTCAAATCACGTTTTCCTGCTCGCATTTGTAGCAGACATAGATATGACGCTGGACCAATTATGTTTGTGACTATGCAGTATCCAATAAATGGATTATGACTGAGATGGTACAGTAGATGAGACAACCATCTTCTGGTTTTTCAGTATGAGATTGAGTCTGTTTCTGTGCTTGCAATATTCTATGTTGGCTAATCTAAGGGTTTACCCTTTATTTTAAGTTGAGCCTTTTGTATGGCAGCTTGCCAGGTTGCGCAGTGAGCTGGACGTTGTCCGTGGAAATGCAAAAGTGATGTCAGAGATGTTGACTGAAACGATCCCTGGGCAGGAGAATCAATCTGACTTTGAGTTGCTGCAGGTGAGAATACTGAACTTAAGTTGCGTTTTAACCTTAGTAACACACCATGTGGTACCATGCCTCAGTAAAACAGGGACCCATGTCATGTTAATCTTGAAAGTAAAATTTCTAAATTTTAGATTGCAAAAATTTCAAAAGTTAGCAATATTTATAAGTCCTCCAGTAAGACAACTTTGTTGTACAATCTATAGGCAACTTTGTGGCTCATTCAGGAGTTTCAGTCACATTTTTCAGATAGTATGGAAACATACCATTGGAATAAATGACATGAGGTTATTGTTTTATTGAAGGGTGGATGTTTTGAATACATTTGTGAACCATTTCTTTCTTTGAGATCTGAAGCAAGATCCCACTGCAAGTTATAGAAAGTAAAACACAGAAAGAAACTATTGGGTCTGTCACTTACACTGATGCTCATTTGTAAACCAGAACTATCTATTCTAATTCCATTGCCTAGCCTTTTGCCAATATTACTTCCATTCATCTTTTTCAAATGTTTATCTCGTTAGGGTGAATGTTGTCTGTACTGCCAGGTGTTGGGAACCCACAAAAATGGAGTCTGAGGTAGTTTTGACCTCTGAGCATTATGTCACTAAATTGACAGGCTAGCTTGGAAGCGTATGTGACTGATGTGAGAAATACATGAAATACACATTTGGCCTGAAGTTAAGTATTTTAGGTGTTTGGCCTGTGCATTATCCAACCTGGGACAGCGTGATATACTGACAGAACAAGAAGAAACACTGTTTTCAAATCTGTTATTGCTCTTCATTCACCAAAAATCTTTCTAAATAATTCTGTTTAATTGTGCTTTTAGTGTTGTAGCACTGGTTAATATGTCCTGTGCTCTTTAAACAAGGAATTAAACCGTACATGCCGAGCAATGCAGCAACGAGTTGTAGAACTTCTCTCCAATGTAACCAATGAAGAGATCACAGAGGAACTTCTACATGTAAATGATGATCTTAATAATGTCTTTCTTCGGTATGAGAGGTGAGTGATTAGTTTGTTACTGCTTTGTGGAAATGATTTTCCTCACCTGTGACAGGTTTAGCATTAAAGTAAAACGTATGTTGTGTTTGACAGTCATAGTTTCTAAGTGCCTTTGGCTAGTTCTGCCATGCAAAGAGGATAATGGTTTGTAGCCAGAGCTGTCAAATTTTATTGTTTTAAGCCAGTTACAGTTTCTCTTCTAATTCAATGAGTAGAGAAGAACAATAGAGGACTCAGGAGCTTCTTAAATGATTGAAGGATTTCTGTATAGTGAATAAGAAAATATTGTTTCTTCTGGTTGAAGAGTTACTGATAAAGGGTTATACTCACTAAGAAAATGAGAGTTTAGTAGAAATGGTGTGTTTTTGTTCACGGGATGTGGGCATCACTGTCTGGACCATCATTTATTGCCCATCCCTAAACTGCCCGTTTCAGAGGGCAGTTAAGAGCAACTGTATTGGTGTGGATCTGGAGTCACATGTATGCCTGACCAGGTGAGGGTAACAGATTTGCTTCCCTAAAGGACATTAGTGAACCAAATGGGTTTTTATGACAATCAGCAATGATTTCAGGTCATCATTAGACTTCTAATTCCAGATTTTTTTAAATTGAATTCAAATTTTACCATCTGCCATGGTGGGATTTGAACCCAGGTCTCCAGAACATTACCCTGGGTCTCTGGATTATTAGTCTAATGATAACACCACTATGCCGCCGCCTCCCTGATGCACTGTGATAGGATATTGTTCAGGGAGAGACTATTGCATCCTTTAAGAGACGGTGGGTAAATATTTGAATGAAGGAAATTACAAGCCTGTGGGGAAATAGCAGAGCGTTAGGATTAATTTTTGATTGCTCCAACAAAGATCTAGCACAGGTGCATTGGACTAAATGCCCTTCAGTTGTGTTAGAATTGTGGTTCCAAATCATCCTCCGTTTGACTTGATGTTGAGAACTCTGTTCCTGTGTAAAAAGTTTGGATGTAGAAATAAAAATGGAAAATGGAAATATTCAGCAGGTCTGACAACATCCCTGGAGAAAGGAACAATTAACATGTTAATGACTTTTCATCAGAACTTCAAAAGCCATATTAGTTATCACCAGGGCCAGTGGTTTGTTGCTTCAGTCTGTTTGAAAATCTGTATTTTCCTGGCTTCATATTTTAAATGCGATGTACAGTGGTTGGGCAATAATTCATGCTGTATACACTAAATGCAAATATTCACAAGTTTTGTTGTAGGATTTTGCACTGTGCCTAACTTTCTGAACAAATAACTGCAAAAATCTTTCAGTGGGAACAGTTTCTCCCTTTTTACTCAGTCTAGTTCTCTCATGATTTTGCACACCTCTATCAAATCTCCTCTTTGCCTTCTGCTCTCCGAGAACAGTCCAACTTCTCCAATCTATCTTCATAACTGACGTTTCTCATCCTAAGAACCAATTTTTTAGTAAACTTTTTTGGCTCTCCCTCCGGTGTGTTCACATCCACCCTATAGTGTGGCACCAATACTCTAGCTGAGTTCTATCTGGTGTATTATACAAGTTCTATTTGTATTATACAAGTTAAACTAGAAAGGTTGGGGGGAGGGAACAGAGATGAGGAGACAGACCGAGGAGGTTAGCTCCTGGGTAGGGAAGGACTGTAGACAGTATGACAGGGAGGTTAGACGGGTGGTGGAGAAGAGAAATGTCCAGACTGAGGGGCTGAGGTGTGTCTATTTTAATGCCAGGAGTGTAGTAAGTAAGGTAGATGAGCTTACGGCGTGGATTGCTGCTTGGGAATGTGATGTGGTGGCCATTACTTACGTGGCGAAAAACTGCAGCAGGCGACGGTGCAGAGGGACCTCGGGGTCCTTGTGCATGAGTCGCAAAAACCCAGCTTGCAGGTGCAGCAGGTGGTCAGGAAGGCGAATGGGATGCTGGCCTTCGTAGCGAGGGGGATTGAATATAAAAGTAGGGAGGTCTTGCTGCAGCTGTATAGGGCATTGGTGAGGCCGCAGCTGGAGTACTGTGTGCAGTTTTGGGCGCCGCACCTGCGCAAGGATATTTTGGCCCTGGAGGGAGTGCAGAGGAGGTTTACTAGGCTGATACCAGAGTTGAGGGGATTGAGCTATGAGGAGAGGCTGAATAAACTAGGCTTGTACTCGCTAGAGTTTAGAAGAATGAGGGGAGATCTCATTGAGACGTATAAGATGATGAATGGGATGGATAGGATAGAGGTGGAGAGACTCTTCCCGCTCAAAAAAGACAGTAGGACTAGGGGGCACAGCCTCAAGATAAAGGGGAGGCGGTTTAGAACGGAGTTGAGGAGGAACTTCTTCACTCAAAGGGTGGTGAATCTCTGGAATTCTCTGCCCGTTGAAGTGGTGAAGGCTGCCTCGCTAAATATTTTTAAGAAGCGGGTTGATGGGTTCATGATAAGAGAGGGGATTAAGGGTTATGGGGAGAGGGCGGGAAAGTGGAACTGAGCCACAACAGATCAGCCATGATCTTATTGAATGGCAGGGCAGGCTCGAAGGGCTAGATGGCCTACTCCTGCTCCTATTTCTTATGTTCTTATGTTCTTATTACAGAGACTTGGATATCTCAGGGACAGGACTGGGTACTTCAGGTGCCAGGATTCAGATGCTTCAGGAAGGACAGGGTTGGGGGCAAAAGAGGTGGTGGAGTGGCGCTGTTGATCACGGACAGTGTCATGACTGCAGAGAAGGAGGATGCTGTGGAGGGACTGTCTACAGAGTCTCTGTGGGTGGAAGTTAGGAACAGCAAAGGGTCAATAACTTTGCTGGGTGTTTTCTATAGGCCACCCAGTAGTGACAGGGAAGTTGAGGTGCAGATAGGGAAACAGATCCTAGAGAGATGTAGAAATAACAGAGTTGTCGTGATGGGAGACTTTAATTTCCCAAACATCGACTGGAATATCCCAAGGGTAAGGGGTTTGGATGGGGAGGAGTTTGTTAGGTGTGTTCAGAAGGGTTTCCTGGCACAGTACGTGGATAAGCCAACGAGAGGAGAGGCTGTACTTGACCTGGTGCTGGTTAATGAACCAGGACAGGTGTGGGATCTCTCGGTAGGGGAGCATCTTGGGGATGGAGATCATAATTCTACCTCCTTCACGATAGCATTTGAAAGAGAAAGGATCAGGCAGGCTAGGAAGGAGTTTGTCTGGAGTAAGGGGAAATATGAAGACATCAGGCAGATAATTGGACAAATAAACTGGAAGGAGGCGCTCTTGGGGAAAAGTACAGAAGGAAGGTGGCGGATATTCAAGGAATGTTTGACTGGAGCTCTGCATGATAACGTTCTGATGAGACGAGGAGGTTTTGGTAGGGCGTGGGAACCGTGGTGCAGGAAGGTTGTGGTGAACCTAGTCAGGAAGAAAAGAAAGGTGTATAAAAGGTTCAGAGAGCTAGGAGATGTTAAGGATCTAGAGGAGTATAAGTCTTGTAGAAAGGAGCTTAAAGAGGAAATTAGGAGAGCCAGAAGGGGTCATGAGAAGGCCTTGGCAGGTAAGATTAAGGAGAATCCCAAGGCCTTCTACAAATATGTGAAAAGTAAAAGGATGAGAAGAGAATGGGTAGGACCTATAAAAGATGAAGGGGGAAAAGTCTGTGTGGAACCGGAAGAAATGGCAGAGGTGCTTAATGAGTACTTTTTGCCTCGGTATTCACGGTGGAAAGTGATCTGGGAGGTTGTACTACAGGTTTGCGGCAGTCTGAAAAGATTGAGTATGTGGATGTTAAGGAAGAGGATGTGTTAGAACTTTTAAACTCTATCAAGATAGACAAGTCGCCGGGACCGGATGGGATGTACCCCAGGTTACTGTGGGAGGTGAGGGAAGTAATTGCAGAGCCTCTGGCGATGATCTTAGCGTCATCGACGGAGACAGGAGCGGTTCCGGAGGATTGGAGGATTGTGGATGTGGTTCCTATTTTCAAGAAAGGGAATAGGGATAGCCCGGGAAATTACCGACCAGTGAGTCTGACCTCAGTGGTCGATAAGCTGATGGAGAGGCTTCTGAGGGACAAGATTTATGAGCATTTGGAGAAGTTTAGAATGATCAGAAATAGTCAACATGGTTTTGTCAAGGGCAGGTCGTGCCTTACAAGCCTAGTTGAGTTCTTTGAGAATGTGCCTGAACACATTGACGAAGGAAGAGCGGTAGACATGGTTTACATGGACTTCAGCAAGGCATTTGATAAGGTCCCCCATGCAAGACTTCTTGAGAAGGTGAGAGGGCATGGGATCCAAGGGGCTTTGGCCTTGTGGATCCAGAACTGGCTTGCCTGCAGAAGGCAGAGAGTGGTTGTGGATGAGTCTTTTTCTTCATGGAGGTCAGTCACCAGTGGAGTGCCCCAGGGATCTGTTCTAGGACCCTTGCTGTTTGCCGTTTTCATAAATGACCTGGATGAGGAAGTGGAGAGATGGGTTAGTAAGTTCGCCGACGATATGAAGGTTGGTGGTGTTGTGGATGGTCTGGAGGGATGTCAGAAGTTGCAGCGGGACATAGATAGGATGCAAGACTGGGCGGAGAAGTGGCAGATGGACTTCAACGCAGATAAATGTGTAGTGGTCCATTTTGTCAGGACCAATGGGATGAAGGAATACAATATCAAGGGTAAGAGCCTTAGCTGTGTTGAAGAGCAGAAGGATCTTGGGGTCCGGTTCCACAGGACTCTTAAATCGGCCTCGCAGGTGGAGGATGTGGTCAAGAAGGCATATGGTGCACTGGCCTTCATTAATCGAGGGATTGAGCTTAGGAGTCGGGAGGTAATGCTGCAACTTCAGAAGACCCTTGTCAGACCCCACTTGGAGTACTGTGCGCAGTTCTGGTCGCCTCACAATAGGAAGGACGTGGAAGCTATTGAAAGGGTGCAGAGGAGATTTACAAGGATGTTGCCTGGATTGGGAGGCATGCCTTATGAAGATAGGTTGAGGGAGCTGGGACTCTTCTCCCTGGAGAGGTGTAGGTTGAGAGGCGACCTGATAGAGGTTTATAAGACATTGAGAGGAATAGATAGGGTGGATTCTCAGAGGCTGTTTCCCCGGGCTGAAATGGTTGCTACGAGAGGACACAAATTTAAGGTGCAGGGAAGCAAGTACAGAGGAGATGTTAGGGGTAAGTTTTTCACTCAGAGGGTGGTGAGTGAATGGAATCGGCTGCTGTCGGTGGTGGTGGAGGCGAACTCGCTGGGGTCTTTTAAAAGACTTCTGGATGAGTGTATGGGATCTAATGGGATTGGGGGTTATAGATAGGTCAATGGCTTAGTAGGTATAGATGTGATCAGCGCAACTTGTGGGCCGAAGGGCCTGTTTGTGCTGTAGTGTTCTATGTTCTGCATAATCTCCTTGCTCTTTTACTCTATGCCCCTCTTAATAAAGTCTAGCCTATTGTACTCTTTGTTAACTGCACTCTCCACCAGTTGTGCCTCCTTCAATGACTTATGCACATGTAGTTGTACTCTTTATATTATACCATCTCAATGTTCTTCCCACCAAAATTAATCGCCTCCATTTTTGCATTGAAAATCTTCTGCCATCTATATGCCTACTCATCCAACTTGCCTATATCCTTTTAGAAGTTTTATACTGTCCTCATAGTTTACTATGCTTCCAAATCTTACATCATCTATAAACATGAAATTGTCTCCCATACACCATGATCTAGATAATGAATAAAGTAAGTGTCCTAATACACTTACTTTATTCATTAGGAATCTCCATTACGAATCTTACTCCAGCATGAAGAATATCCATTAATCATAACTTGCTGTTTACTGTTAATCAACCAATTCTGTATCCATGTTGCTATTGTCTCTTTTATTCTATGGGTTATAACTTTTCTCTCAAGTAAGTTGTGTGGTACTGTATCAAATGACTTCCCTGAATCCTCTATTACCTTTTCCAAAAAACGCCATGCACTGGTAAGTTAATTACTCAGTTTGAGTCTATAAATAATTCAAATCAGCCAAAAGCCTGCAAGAGGATTTCAGGTTACATTTCTTTTAGGGAACATTGGCAGAATCTTCCTGGAGTTTGTCAAAGTGCCAGTTTTGGACCGAAAAATGATGCAGATCCTGCTGACTCAGGTTTTGGCATGGAATCTTCCATTTAAATTGACTGTTTTGTTCAGAACAGGTTTCACAATGTACTAATAGCACCCTCCCATTGATTCGCTTGCCCAAGAGGAACATCAACTGTACAATTAGTGGGGAATTCCATTTAGACACTGCCCCAGCATTTGTTGCAGAGCCATGAGAAGTGATGGCTGCCAGAAAGCCAGCACCATAATTTCCCGAGGCACCTTGGACAAGACTGCTGGATGCATGTGGAGCAGAAGTGGGATTGTCCTACTCTTGCTCCCTAAACATTGCCTGCATGACAGCTACCGGACCCTTTCGAGGCAGGAGACAGTCCAAGATGAGTAGAAGGTTGCAAGAGACCAGCCCCTCCCCTCCCGAGATTGTATAAGAACATAAGAAATAGGAGCAGGAGTAGGCCATCCAGCCCTTCGAGCCTGCCCCGCCATTCAATAAGATCATGGCTGATCTGTCGCTGCTCAGTTCCACTTTCCCGCCCTCTCCCCATAACCCTTAATCCCCTCTCCTATCAAAAACCCATCAACCCGCGTCTTAAAAATATTTAGCGAGGCAGCCTCCACCACTTTAACGGGCAGAGAATTCCAGAGATTCACCACCCTTTGAGTGAAGAAGTTCCTCCTCAACTCCGTTCTAAACCGCCCCCCTTTTATCTTGAGGCTGTGCCCCCTAGTCCTATTGTCTTTTTTGAGCGGGAAGAGTCTTTCCACCTCTATCCTATCCATCCCATTCATCATCTTATACGTTTCAATGAGATCTCCTCTCATTCTTCTAAACTCTAACGAGTACAAGCCCAGTTTATTCAGCCTCTCCTCATAGCTCAACCCTTTCAACTCCGGTATCAGCCTAGTAAACCTCCTCTGCACTCCCTCCAAGGCCAAAATATCGTTGCGCAGGTGCGGCGCCCAAAAATGCACACAGTACTCCAGTTGCGGCCTCACCAATGCCCTATACAGCTGCAGCAAGACCTCCCTACTTTTATATTCAATCCCCTTCGCTATGAAGGCCAGCATCCCATTCGCCTTCCTGACCACCTGCTGCACCTGCAAGCTGGGTTTTTGCGACTCATGCACAAGGACCCCGAGGTCCCTCTGCACCGTCGCCTGCTGCAGTTTTTCGCCTCGTAAGTAATACTCCTTCCTACCATTTTTCCTACCAAAGTGGACCACCTCACACTTGCCAACATTAAATTCCATTTGCCATTTCCTGGCCCATTCGCCCAGCCTATCTAGATCCTTCTGCAGACTCTCCACACCCTCCGCACAATTTGCCGTTCCCCCAATCTTGGTGTCATCAGCAAATTTCGACACTCTACACTCGGTTCCCTCCTCCAGATCATCTATATAAATGGTAAAAAGCTGAGGCCCCAGCACCGACCCCTGGGGCACTCCACTAGTCACCATCCGCCAATCCGAATAGCACCCGTTGGCTCCCACTCTCTGCCTCCTATTTGACAACCAATCCTCTATCCACGCTAACACCCTACCCCCAACTCCATGTCCCTCGACCTTCTGCAATAACCTCTTGTGAGGCACTTTGTCAAACGCTTTCTGAAAATCTAGAAAGACCACATCTACCGGCTCTCCTCTATCCACCGCCCTAGACACATCCTCATAGAACTCCAGTAAATTTGTCAGACACGACTTCCCTTTAATGAAACCGTGCTGCGTCTGCTCTATCAAGCAATTCCCTTCAAGATGCCTCGCAATTTCCTCCTTAATGACAGATTCTAACATTTTACCTACCACAGACGTTAAACTAACCGGCCTATAATTCCCCGCCTTTTGTCTGGCACCCTTCTTAAACAACGGCGTAACATTAGCCGTTTTCCAATCATCCGGCACTTCCCCGGAATCCAGCGACGTTTGGAAAATAACCACCAAGGCATCCACTATCACCTCCGCCATTTCTTTCAGAACCCTCGGATGCATTCCATCCGGTCCTGGGGACTTGTCCACAATCAGCCCCTCCAGTCTGTCGAGCACCGCCTTTCTAGTAACAGTAATGTCATTAAGACCCTCCAGTCCTACCACCTTTCTATCGCTAACACCCGGCAAATTATTCACGTCTTCCTCCGTGAAGACAGAAACAAAAAAGTTATTCAATACCTTAGCCATATCCCCATCCCCTACCACTAGGTCCCCTTTCTCATCCTCTAAAGGACCAACATTTACCCTAGCCAGCCTCTTCCTTTTTATATATTTATAAAAACTCTTGCTATCCTTTTTTATATTAAGCGCTAGCCCAGCTTCATAGTTTCTCCTACCATTCCTTATCAACTTCTTTGTCAATCTTTGTTGACATTTAAACCTCTCCCAATCCTCTTCTCGCCCACTACTCTTAGCTACTCTAAATTCCTCCGCTTTTAGTTTAACACTTTCCTTCACCTCCTTTGTTATCCACGGCTTATTACCTCTCCTCCTACTATCCTTTTTGACCATCGGAATAAATTTCCGTTGAGCACCAAGAAAGATCTCCTTAAAGATCCTCCACTGCTCCTTAACAGACCCTCCCTCCAATGCGCTCTCCCAGTCCACATTCGCCAATTCTTCTCTCATCCTACCGTATTTCCCTCTATTCAAACAAAGGACGCGTGTCCGGGAACCCACTTTCTCCTCCTCCATCTGCACCAGAAACTCCACCATACAATGATCACTCTCCCCAAGAGGATCCTTCACCACAAGGTCCCTAATTCTACCCGCTTCATTACATAGCACCAGATCCAAGATAGCTCGCTCCCTCGTCGGCTCCAACACACACTGTTCAAGGAAACTATCCCGGCAGCATTCCAAGAACTCTTCCTCGAGCCCCCCACGTCCAACATGGGTCGACCAATCAATATGCAGATTGAAATCTCCCATAACTACGGCCGTCCCATTCCTGCACGCCGCACTGATTTGCGCGTTAACAGCCCGCCCCACCTCCAGATCATTATTCGGGGGCCTATAGACGACACCCACCAGCGTCTTCCTCCCTTTGCTGTTCCTAATCTCCACCCACAACGATTCCACCCTCTGCTCCTTGGCTCCAATATCATCCCTTACTACCACCATGATTCTATCCTTAATCAGCAGAGCTACGCCCCCCCCTTTTCCCTCCTGTCTATCCTTCCTAAACACTTGATAGCCCTGTACATTCAGCTCCCAGTCCCTGTCACCCTGCAGCCACGTCTCTGTAATGGCCACCAGATCGTATCCATTTGTGTCGATCTGCGCCACCAGCTCATCCACTTTATTCCGAATGCTTCGTGCATTCAGATAAAGCGCTTTCATCCCAGCCTTCACCTGGATCCTATTTGCCGCAACGCCACCAACTATACTCACGCCCCCTACTCCCTCTATTATTGGGACATCCTCGACCTCTTCCCTTACATGTACACTCTCCTTAACTTTAGACCTCGTAAGGTCACCTACCCTCACACCCTCCCCCCCCCTAATTAGTTTAAAGCCCTGTCTACAGTCCTCTTTACTCAATTCGCCAGCACTCTGGTCCCAGCACGGTTCAGACCAACCCCATCCCTCCCGAACAGGTCCCACGTATCCCAATACTGGTGCCAATGCCCCATAAATTCAAACCCATTCCTCCCACACCAATCCCTGAGCCACCCATTCACTTCCTTAATCCTGTCAACCCTACGCCCATCTGCACACGGTTCAGGCAGTAGCCCAGAGATAACCACCTTGTCGGTTCTACTTTTTAATTCCATTCCAAGCTTTTCATACTCCCTCCCCAGATCCTCAGTCTGCATTTTGCTTACGTCGCCGGCACCCACATGTACCACAACGACCGGATTCTCACCCTCCCACTCCAGGTTCATCTGCAGCCCAGCTGCGACATCCCGTACCCGAGCACCAGGCAGACAACACACCCTTCTGTGCACTTTGTCATTGTGACAAAGGACAGTGTCAATACCCTTCACCCCACTATCCCCAATAATTACTACGTTCCTTTTCCTTTTCTCTTTGCCTATGTCCTGCTGCAGCACTGTACCGTGTGCAGCTTGCTCACCAACCTCACCTGCCTCGTTCTCGTCCAACTTGGAAGCAAGAACCTCAAACCTGTTATGCAGATTAAGAGGCTGAGGCCTCCGCTTCTCACCCCCCTTCCTCTTCCCAGTAGCCCCCTCTTGTCCCTGACCCTTAGAGTTAGCTAGTCTAGGGGGGGTGGATGTCACTTGCACCCCATTGACAATGGCACCCTCTCTCCCCTTGATGAGCCTCAGTGTCTGTATATCTAAACTTACCCCACCTCAGTCCCAAGTAATATTTATCTGCATGCCCCATGTCTTCTCTGGTGCTCCCAAAGCCTCGAGCACCATGTAGGGTGATGTCCTCCTGAGCACTCACCTCCAAAATCCTCCAGTGTGCTGGTTCACACTTATAGAGCTGTTGTAAATGACACCAGAGTGAAGTTACTCTGTGCCTTGTTCCACGAGCTGTGAAAATCCCATGAGTGCCTGATGATTAGATGCAAATATGTTAAAATCAGCTTCTCAATTTTCCTGGGTGTGATCTGGACGACTCCGCCAGTGAAGGGCTCTGAAATAATATCACACCACTTGATTAAGCTGGCATGAATTGCACTTTTCAACTCTCCCTCGGTAATTTGATGCAACTCTGAAAAGCCAGGGGTTCAAAATCTCACCTATTCAAAGAGGGCACTTGGGAACATGATCAAATTGAGAGAGGCAGAGTAGAGTAATATGTTGGGGAAAAAAATGTAACATTGTTTTGTAGCCTAAGTGGTTCTGTTCCTGTACTTGGTTTGATGTTTTGTAAGGCAAGAATGTAAGAAATGCCACTGCAAACTGAAAACTCCAACAGTAACTAACCAAGCAGAAGAATTTGGATTTTTTGTTTTGGTCACACCTCCGCACCACACCGGGACGTGCTGGAGCCATTAAAGTCGACAGCTAATGTATAACCATATGGCTTTTCCTGATTTGTCATTTCTTCTGTGCAGATTTGAACGATGTAGATCAGGGCGTGGAAGTCAGGAAGCAGAGGATGGTGTAAGTAATGACTGTGCGTTTTGTTAAAAATCTGACAAAGTCATCGAGTGAATCATGGTTATGTAAACATCATATAATTTCTTCTAAATATGTTTGTGTTTCAGCAACCACAGGGAATTAATTTTAAGACATATTTATTCCCTTTGTTAGATGTCTTCAATTTCACCCTGTTGCTCTACCCACTTGCCACTATCAAGAAATTTAATGCCTGTGTAAATTTCTGAGGCTATTAGGTTAAAAGGTTTTGGAGCTCTTTTTACCAAAGTAAGTGAAAAGGGTGACCTTAATTAGAAATGCCCATTTTAATCTGAAAAATGTACAGATTTTGACGAACGGAAGTTTTTAAAACATCACACACTCTGTTCACTTCTCTCTCATTCATTAGGTATTGAATGAAGTTACAGACACAGATAATCTAATAGACTTGGGCCCAGGTTCCCCTGCAGTAGTGAGCCCGATGGTTGGAAATATGACTGCTCCCACTCTGTCCTCACAGCTTGCTGGGCTAGGTAAGGAAGCTATTGATTATCTCACTTTCAATAGGATTAACCAGAATTCCCTGATTTCTGCTCAAAATCCTGATAAATAAATCATTACTATGATCACAGTTGTCAAATATAAAGAATTGCTGTGGAGTTACTTGTCAGCTGATGATGTCAGGATTGGTGACTCCTTATTTGGATTAACTAATAAACCCAGTTTATCATCTGACTGCATTTTTTTTTTTACGCAGCCTTTCCGAGGCAATGGGTGGTTGGCATGTTGATCAAATTTCTGCGGATAAGATTAGGCTGTACAAATTCAAGGACGTCTGTATTTATTACTAACTGCCACGTAAAGTGTTGCGAATATCTTTTTAAACTATTTTTATTGCTCAGTGTGTTGTGGATGATCTTTGGAAGTAATGTATTGTCCTGAAAAGACTACATTGATTTATCTTTATCCAAGAAACTGATTTGATAAGCGTCACAATCCTGGTTTGATTTCTTTTCTCCAACACAGGGATATTACAATGATACAGTGCAAAAGGAGGCCATTGGGTCCATTGAGTCTGCACAACATAATCGCAGCAAGCCCTATCCCCATAACTCCATGCATTTACTCTACTTAGTCCCTCTGACACTAAGGGGCAATTTTGCATGGCCAATGCAGGTCTTTGGACTGTGGGAGGAAACCCATACAGATGTGGGGAGAATGTGCAAACTCTACACAGATAGTGACCCAAGCCAGGAACCAACCTGGGTCCTCAGCGCCGAGAGGCAACAGCGTCAACTACTATGCCACTGTACCGTTGTCCAGTTATTACACCTCTAAAGGGGCTCAGCAGAGACCAGCTATCTGGCCAGTTTGAAGATTAAACTGAATACTTCAAGTTTTGTTAATATTTTGTCAGACGTTGGATGGAATTTTTCTCTAAATTTGTCGAGTGTCAGGCAATGACTGAAAATTGGTGTGTTTCTCTCCAGGGCACAGCCATGTTTCCAGGCCAGATTTTCTGCACAGAAAATCTGGGGGAATGATTTATGCCGTCATTCAGGTGGGGCAGGGTCTGATGGGGTGCCATCAATATAGGGCATTCTGATTTGCACTTAAAATAAGTTTTTCCAATGCCTGCCCCCATCCCAACCATCATGCCACAGAAGTATCAGGGGCACTCTTTCCCACCTAATGCCCAGCCTTATCCCTCAACCTCCAGGAACCTCCACACCCCCAGTGTGGTCATCATGGCTACTTTTCACTTTTGAATACCAGCAGTGATTCATATCATGACATTGCTTGGGGTTTGGGGGAATGAGGATACCTTGTGGGTGGAAGCTATGGCGTAAAGCTCTTTATTATATTAAAATGTATTTAAATTCATGGGGTGTGAACCTGACCACGTCACTGGTGGCGGATGGGAAAATCTCAAACTAAGACAAATTCCATTTTTGGTCGCTCATGAGATTCAGTGGCCATAAGTGATTTCTGAATTGAGCTGCTAGATTTCGACATGTTATTTTTTTTCCTCAGGTTATTAGTAAGCAATGTGAGGTGATTTTTCTCTTGTCCCTCAATAGTAACATTATAACAAATGCTTGGCATTACTAGTGAGCGTATTAGGTTATGGCATCTGACTTGAGAATTGATTGCTATGCTGTCAACAAAAGGAAGAACTCTTATTTATATCACAGCTTTCACAAACACAAAAGAATCCTAAGTATTTTACAGTCAATGAAATTCTTTTGAAGTGTTGTTACTGTTGTCTAATAAAAATGTACAGGCAGCTTATACACAGCTAGATCTCACAGACAGTAATGAGATGATGACAAGATAAGCCATTAGTAATATTAGTTGAGGGCCAGATATTGGCTAAGATAGGGAGTAAACTCCTGTGTTCCTCAAGATAGTAAGAAGTCTCACAGCACCAGGTTAAAGTCCAACAGGTATATTTAGTAGTAAACGCCACTAGCTTTCGGGGTTTGCCCCTTCGTCAGGTGAGTGTGAGTTCTGATCACAGAGCGTATAAAAGCACACACAGTTTACAGAATACTGATTAGCTATAAAGACTCGCATTCTAATCAAGTCTTAAAGGTGCAGACAGTGTGAGTGGAGATAGCATGATAGAACTCCCACTCACCTGACGAAGGGGCAAACCCTGAAAGCTAGTGGCATTTATTACCAAATAAACCTGTTGGACTTTAACCTGGTGTTGTGAGACTTTTTACTGTGTTTACCCCAGTCCAACGCCAGCATCTCCACATCATGACTTCTTCAAGATATGCAGTGGAATCTTTTATATCCACCTGAGAGAGCAAACAAGCCTTGGTTTAACATCTCACCCCGTTGACAAGGGGGGGGGAAACCATAAGATTCTGCTGCCAGCGAGCCGCACCACCACTTCCTACTGCCACAAAACACACCATGAGGGAGGAGAAAAATCCCATGCAGTGGGATTCTCCAACTTCACTCATTCCTATCATGCTGCAGTGAATGGTGATTTGGTTGAGTGCCAAATTCTCTGTTCTTGCTGGCAGTGGCAGTAGGGTATGAATAGCTGGAGAATTCCATCCACTGCCTTTGGCAGTACAGCATTCCCTCAATGATGCATAGGGGATATCAGACTAAATTTTCTGCTCTTTGGAGTTGCACTTGAACCCACAGTCCTGTGACTTGGATGAGAATGCTGCCAGTTGAGCCATGGAAGCTAAGTCTCTCATATTTATAAACTTGCTACTAGCAGCAATTAGAGGAAATTCCCTTCATTTTTTTATTCTAAATTCAAAATCTGAATTTCTGTCTAATTGATAAATGCCATTTTGAGCACCTTTAAAACAAGATTGTTTCATGCTGCCAGACCTGCTGATTAACTCTGCATAAAATTTGGAAATAACGTTTCAGATCAGTGACCCTTCGTCAGAACTGGAAAAAAGTTAAAGATTTGACAAGCTTTTAAAGCAAGTAAAAAGGCATTGAAGGGGGAATGGGAGGAGAGAACAAAAGGGAAGGCTTGTGATACAGTGGAGGATGGGAGAGATTAAATGATGGTGCAAGGCAAAAAGGGGGTGACAGTAGGAAGAAAAGATTTGTCTCCATGAAGTTCAATAGGAAAGTGAAATCATTACCAACTCTGCCCAAAATCAAAACCAGAAAACGCATATGGGCATTGGTGAGGCCGCAGCTGGAGTACTGTGTGCAGTTTTGGGCGCCGCACCTGCGCAAGGATATTTTGGCCCTGGAGGGAGTGCAGAGGACGTTTACTAGGCTGATACCGGAGTTGAGGGGATTGAGCTATGAGGAGAGGCTGAATAAACTAGGCTTGTACTCGTTAGAGTTTAGAAGAATGAGGGGAGATCTCATTGAGATGTATAAGATGATGAATGGGATGGATAGGATAGAGGTGGAAAGACTCTTCCCGCTCAAAAAAGACAGTAGGACTAGGGGGCACAGCCTCAAGATAAGGGGGAGGCGGTTTAGAACGGAGTTGAGGAGGAACTTCTTCACTAAAAGGGTGGTGAATCTCTGGAATTCTCTGCCCGTTGAAGTGGTGGAGGCTACCTCACTAAATATTTTTAAGAAGCGGGTTGATGGGTTCTTGATAAGAGAGGGGATTAAGGGTTATGGGGAGAGGGCGGGAAAGTGGAACTGAGCCACGACAGATCAGCCATGATCTTATTGAATGGCGGGGCAGGCTCGAAGGGCTAGATGGCCTACTCCTGCTCCTATTTCTTATGTTCTTACGTTCTTAAGATGGGTCAGAAGACAACATGAAATTGCTGAAGTCAGTTTTTTGAGGCCAGAAGGCTGTTAACCATCTTATTAAAAGATTATGTGCTGTTCCTCAAACTTGCATTGAGCTTAATTGGAACAATGCAGGAGGCCGCTGTCAAGAATAGGGGTGGGGAATTCAAATGACAAGTTACTGGAAGCTTGAGGCCATGCAACTAAGCAGGTATTTTGCAAAGCTATTTCCCTAGTGTAGAGGAAACTGCTGTCATGAGCAGGAAATGCAGTACATAAATAGAAAAATATGAAAGTAAATTGCTGTTTCACCCTAAAGGAATGTTTGGATGGTGAGAAGGGAGGAAAGGGAAGGTGTTGCATCTCTTGGGCTTCTCTGGGAAAGTGTTGTGAGGAGGGCTCACAACAGGCAGACTATAAATGTAAGTGTTTCATATATGGAATATTGCAAGAGCATTTTTTTGGGCCTGCTCTACCCTAATGATACAGTGCACATCGCCTGTACACTCCCTGACACAAATCGTCCCCCCTTTCGGATTGTGGGTTCCAGTTTGTACACGTTCTTTCTCCATCCTTCACTGATCTTTAGTCTCACTTGCATCCTCTCTGGTCTGTGGTCATGCCAGCAACCCTTACCCTGTCAAAGTGTGAAGTGTTCCTTATTTTGTTTTCCCACAGCATTACTTACCTTGATAAGTCATCGACCGATGACCACTATAGACATTTCTATTAAATAGAGACAAGCAAATCAGGAATGGGAGAGTCAGGAAGGTAGGCCACGTGAAGGTGAGAGCAGTATGGAAATGGTGACAGAGTTGATTAACTTTCCAATTCAGGGTGAGAGCAGGGAACAATGTACTTGCAAAAGCTGAAGGACAGACCCAAGTAGGACTGGAAAAAAAGAATGTTCTAAATATCCCACAAGAATGTTAGCTCCCATAGCAACACCTTATCATTTGGAGAAAGTGAAAGAGAAATAGTTCAATGTGAAGAAAAAGTTCAGTCAGTTGGATGGAGGCTGGCTGGGCCTCCATTCAAGGAAGAAGCAAGAGGCCTCAGACCACTATGGTGTGAGATTGAAGTGTTGAGCCTCCTCTAGATGCATTTTTTTTCTTTGTTCAATTATCACCCCTTTTTGCCTTGCATTATTTTCATTTTGTCATTTAATCTCTCCTGCATATCACTTTATCAGGGACCTCTCCACTTTCCCGACCACAATACTTGCTTTAAATCTGGCACATCGCTAATATTTTCCAGTTTTTAGTGCAAGGTCATTGACCTGAAATGTTAACTCTGTTTCTCTCTCCACAGATTCACTGAGTATTTCCTGGACTTTTTAATTTTATTCCAGATTTTCACCTCCAACAGTATTTTGTGTTTCTGTATGGAATAGTTTACCCTGATATTGGTATAACTACTACTGAGATATTTTATTTTTTCAGATCTGGGCACAGATAATGTTAGTGGTACCCTGAGCTCATTGACCAACTGCAATCCAGATGCTCGAGATTCGGCTAACTTTGATATGTTTGCACAGACCAGAAGTAGTTCTCTGGCTGATCAGCGCAAAAAGTAAGTATACTCACGTCTGAATATGAAATTGCATGAAATTTATACATGGGGATTTTAATTTCCTATATATTTCTTGCTTGCAGTGTAACCTATGAGGACTTGCAGTCAGTTGGAGGATTGGCAACTGCCATTGATGTTCGACAAAATAATGCAGCAATGGTAAGAGCTTTAACTTTTTAAGCTATCTTTGAATTAAAAGAAACCTTTCCTTCCATGTAGATGTTTCTGTTCTTTCACAGTGATAAACTGTTTTGGTATTTCAGTTGAAAGATGAGTGTTTAAACCATCGATGCGTAGTTTGCTTGCTATGCCAGATGAAATGAAAAATGTAGCCAAGGAATTCAATTTTCAAAAAGATCTGTGTGCTACCACAGGTGGCTGGGGTCCGGTTTCATTTTAAACGACAGCCCCAATGATGCCACTAGATGTTATCATATTCATCTGCTCAAGTATAATGCTCATGTTTAAAAATTTTTGGAATATTTAATAGCCATTGCATTTTAATCAAATACTTGTATTGTTCTTGGCTAAATACCAGGGAGCTAGTGACCAGCTTTCTCTCCTGAAATTGATTGCTAGTAGCTAAAATAAATTGGCTTAGGGTAAATGTCCGTTTTCAATACTTTTGGACTGATGCATTTGCTTGACATTTACCCAGTGTTATGGTTGAGATTAATGCAAGGTTTGGAAAATGACATGTAAGCTCACCATTGTGGAGTGCCACAGCGATCAGTTCTTGGCCCACAATTGTTCATTATTTACATTAATGACTTGGAAGAAGGAACAGATGTAAGGTTTCTAAATTTGTCAATGATACAAAGATGGGTGGAAGGGCACATTGCTAGGAAGATGTTGTGATCCTGCAGTGGGATATAATAGCTTGGGTGACTGGGCAAAAACCTGGTGAATGGAGTTTAATATGGGGAATTGAGAGGTCATATAATTTAGTAGGACGAATCAAAAGACAGATTATTATCTAAATAGAGAGAGACTGCATGTGAGTTAGGTACAGGGGCATTTAGGTGTTCTAGTGCATGAATCACAAAAAGCTAGCGAGCAGGTTCAACAAGTCATTAAGGTGGCAAATGGCATTTTGGCTTGGGGTTGGGCTTTAAAAAGAGGGAGATTTTGTACAGGGTGTTGGTGAAGCTTCACCTGGAATACTGAAAATGATTTTGGATCCCTTACCTGAAAAAGGACACAGTAACGTTAGAAGCAGTCATTAGAGGAGGTTCACCATGATAGTTCCTGGAATGAGAGGGTTATTCTATCAGAGAGAGACTAAACAGTCTGGGTTTGTATTCCTTGGAGTTTAAAAGAGTGAGAGGTGACCTTATTCAAACACATAAGATCCTGAGGGGAGCTTGACAAGATAGATGTTGAGTTGTTTTCACTAGTGGGAGAATCTCAAACAAGGGGACGTGTCTTCAAGATAAAGAGCTGGTCACTTAAAACTAAAATGTGGAAAAATTTCTTCTCAATTGGTGAATCTCTTGCATAACATTCTCTGTCCCAGAAGCTGGATCATGAAAAGTATTCAAAATGGAGGTGGATAAATATTTGATAGATCGAGAAATAGAGGGCTTTGGGGGAATGGCCAGAAAAGTAGCCAGTATAGAGCAGCCATGGTTGTATTGAGTGACAGGGCAGGCTTGAAGGGCCTGTAGCCTACTCTTGCTTCTATTTCTTGTGTATTCAGTGACACAACACATATCTCCACAATATCAAGTTCTAAAACGCAGACAGTTTCTATAATGTTAACATCTGTATCCAATGGCTAAATCTCATATAGCTAGAGAAATAGGTATTAGGTTTTAGATTACAGTACTCCAGATTTGAATTGATGGTTCCCTGGTTTTTGACTTTTATTACAGAGAAGTTCAGAATACAACCCAAAAACTTTTCCACAGCAAGGAAGAATAAAATGTTCTGTCCTCACTTAGCCACACTTCCCAGTTTAAAAATGATAACAGCAGCAATATTCCACGAAATTGCATTTACCAAGGCATTTTGCATGTCAATAGTGCACACCAAGCAGAAAGTAGGAGACTGGAGGTGACTAAAGGCACAGTCCTGTCTTAACTTTTGAATGTAATGAGAGAACATGAAGAGACTTTGAAAGATCACAGGATATGCAGCAAATGCTCTGCCATTTGAATAAATGAAGATGAGGATTTGTTGTAAAGTGGAATGATGAGCTGTAACACAGGGCTGGAGAAGTATGCAGAGAGGGTGTGGCAAGATTATCTGATTGCTTATCTGTCAGATGATATGGCATCTAATCAGGAAAAGTTAATATGGGGGAAGAAAAAAATGATTGCCTCCCAAGTAATATGGTCTGAGCCATTTTCATTAGCATTTGAGAAAAAAGTGAAAATAGATTGCAATCTTTGTCTCTCTCTCTCTCTCTCTTCCTCCCCACCACCACCATGATCAAATTTGGAATTACATTTTGAGTTTCAAATTATACTTGGGTACAAAAGCAAATTTTCACTCCAAACCTACTTCCCTCTAACTTTGATTTATGGATTGTATTAGCCATAATGGATTTCTACTGTGGGTGCAAATAAGGATTGTGTAATTTGCCATGATTTACTTGGTTTTAATTAACATGTGAAATTTCAGTTATCTGAATGGACAGATTTAGATTTGAATATTGAAATAGAGCGTTATTTCAAATTCAAACTTTGTTTTTGTTAGCACTTATCATCAATCATATACTGTTGGGAGGGGAGGCTGCTGTTGACTGTTGTACAGCACTCTGTCTACATAGCAGTTTTCAATTTAAAATCTGACAGGCACCAGCTCTAATATCACAAGTAACCATGCATGATATAGTCTCTCCATCTTTTGGAATGTTTATTTCTGGAAATATGTTATTTTAATAGGATTGGGATCCCCAGAGTAGTAGTATGAAATTGCAAAAAAAAACTTTGAGCTTTATTTCTGGATAATTACTTGGGCCCTTAAGGGTTATATACAATTTGTTTTTCTGTGGTCCTTTACATTTCAGCATTACTAACTGTTACACTCAACCTTTTGCTTGAGTTTCACTAAACTAACTCATTATTGTGTTTGTAGTTTTAGCTAAACTTGACTTCAATCCAGTATAACTTGTTGCACGAGCAACCAAAGTTATCTGTCTGGACAGGTGTTATGATTTGTCTCTGTAGAAGTTATTTTCTTTTGAGTTTCATTCTTTTCGTTTCATATTTTTCTATTCAAGTTGCTAAAAGAGGTTATTTTACCAAGGAGGCAAAGTGAAACATTCAGACACTAAAATGGAAATCACTTTTTGTACGTATGTGTACATTTGAAGAAATTGCCACAATCTTCCAAAACCACAGAATATCAGTTTATTATTGTCATCTGGACTTTAAGACTGTTTACAAATCAGTCTAAAAGGACTGGCGGGCATTTCAAAAAGATTACCAATCTTGATAGATATAATACAGCTCTGAGAAATGAAAATTATTTGAAATTAATCAGCAGACAAAAAAATTCAGATCCATTTAGTTTAAAGTTTTAAATTTGTTTATTAGTGTCACAAGTAGACTTACATTAACACTGCAACGAAAATCCCCTAATTGCCACAGTCTGGCACCTATTCAAGTACACTGAGGAACAATTTAGCATGGCCAATGCAGCCAACCAGCAAGTCTTTCAAACTGTGGAAGGAACCCGGAGCACCTGGAGGAAATCCATGCAGATACGGGGAGAACATACAAACTCCACACGGACAGTGACCCAAGTCAGGAATCGAACCCAGATCCCTGGTGCTGTGGGACAGCAGTGCTAACCACCATGTTCAGATATGACTTTTTTAATATCCTAGACCACAGATATATCAGCTGCTTTGCTGAAAGGTACAGGCACGATTTGGTACATGCTACTTGGTTAAATAAATGCACATTGATGGAAAGGACTTCCATTCAAGTGCACAAATTTGCATTGTTTCTGGTGCTTACATGCATACATTTGTGTCCGAGTTTGTTATTCTGTTTGACCGTGTAATCTGTATATTACTCCAATCAGTTTTCACACAGAATCTTGCTGAACTAATCATTTTGCCAGGGTATGTTATATAAATGATGGTTTGGGAATATTACTAAGACAAATAAGAGGTTCTTTATTTTTGACCTCATCAACTTCAAGGCAACAAGTAACCTTTTGTAATCCATTCATGACCATCCATTACTTTTATTACCTTCGAGATGAAAGTTGTTACTTCTGTGCAAATATTTATTTTTGCCAAAAAAATCGTAGTGGTGTGCTGGAAATATTCTACAGTAATCTGATGTGGATTTCTCTTTCTCTTTCTTGGCTTTGTCCTTTTTTTTGACTACTGGGCCTTGAGAATGCTCTGTAGCAGATGCAGCTGAACATTAAAACTGACAATCCAGACCTCGAGCCTATAGACAAGTGGCTCATGACACAAGGAATGGTGAGCTTTCACCACGTTGATCTGCTAAACAACCTGCGATACCCCCTGCCCTCCCTAACCACACCCTTACTGATTCAACACTGCACAGTAAAAGACCAGATAGATGAATGTGTCCTTACAGTATAACATGTATTATTCTCAATCTATTTTATGCTGAAGTTTGCACTGTACTGGAGAAGTACAGTACATCAACTATAGTTAGATCAGCGAATACCTACTCCTTCAGTGAAAAATACAATTTGTCCTGGTCTTGGAAATCACTCAATACCCCCAGAGAAAACTATGATGCACAAGTTTTGGAAATGGAAATTTCATTTTCCTGTGTTTTCTCTGTTAGGGTACAGATTTACAGTCTTGACTGCAAGACTTCAGTGTAAGACTGCTTACAATTTGTCACCCAGTGTCAATATCAAGTATTTCAAGGTTAAAGGTCAACTACCAAGTCACTTATCCTTCACCTTACTCCAACAGTGTGTCTTAACACCACCTGGCTCCCTAAACCTGCAATCTTTGTGGTCTCTAGGGACAGGATTAGTACCTAAAACGTAGAAGGCCATGTGTTATTCACCCATATGCGCTAAGCATTAGGTTAAACTACCCAAACTGTCTCCATGTAAAGCCATGAAGCCTGACAAACTGAAGCTCTTACTGTCTAGGTATTTGGAAACATAATAAACATCAACAATTCAGTGCAGATGAGCCAGCAGAAAATACAAAAATGTAGTATATTTTTCTGGTGGAGTGAGGTGGTGTAGTGCTGCGCACCCAGGTCTCCTTTTCTTTTGTGTAGTAATTGCAGTATTCCTCTTCTGATTTAAGTAACAAATAAATTGGTCTTTTACTATACAGTTTGAAATATATTTTAATAAGATTCCTTTTAACATAGTATTCATTAACTGTGTTGCACTTGCTGATTTGTCTAAGTCCTAGAAGCAAACAAATAATAATTTGCATTGTCACAATAATTAACATTTCTCAGTTTTGAGGAAAAATATTATTTTTGTTGTATTTGATTGCAAACTCTCTCTTCTCCCCTGCATTAAAGTCTGTATTGTATGATAATGACCCAGATATTTTACCTACCTCATACCCATTATTAAATAACCCTCAACTTCTCTAGTTCTCAGCTCTTTCCTATTCCTTATTCAATGATCCTGAGTGCTTCACAATTCAACGGTATAATTTAAACTGGACTTTTTTTTTGTTTCCTTGCCAAAAGATCAATCTTCATAATCATCTGTGTAAATAGAATCTGGGCCAGTTCCAGCATGTAAGCAAGGACCTTGTATTTCCTTAATACAGGAGGGATTGCAGTGAACCTGATGTACAACCAAATCTTATTTTTGATTTTGCTAGTGTAAATGCAACTGCTTCTGTTTCCAAAGCTGTCTGTGTAAAGTAACTGTGCATTCAGTGTTGGTTTTATGCTGAGGAAAATAGGCAGAGCAATGTGAACACCAGCTGAATTTGTTGATGAATCCACAGATAAAGGATATTTATTGGTGTTGGCAGAGCCTTGTGTGGAAATGTATATGAAATCATTGGAAATGCCCTTCTGTGGGCCAGCATAAGTGGATCAGGTCCACTCAAGTCCACAATTTTGGATTAATTTAATGAGCCTCTCTTAATGCAGTAACAGGGTTAATAGTGTATTAGTAGGTAAATGCAGCAGTCTGTATCTACACTGTATGGGACCAGGCGCTCCCAAATTTTATTTCTGGTCTATGTAGTTGCTGGTGTCAGCTGAAATGATAGTTGATGATGCCATAGTTTGCATGGCATCACTCGACAAAGGAGAATCAAAATGGAATACAAGAGTAAATTAGCAAGGAGCATAAAAATGGGCTATAAATATGTAAAAAGGGAAAGGTTAGTGAAGAATGTGAGCCCATTACAAACAGAGAATGGAGAATTTATAATAAATAAATGGCAGAGAACTCAACCCATACTTCATGCCTGCCTTCATGGAGGAAGATGCAAGAATTGACCAGAAATATTGGGGTACCAAAGAACTGATGAGTCTGAGGACCGGAAATAAATTAGTATTAGTAAAAAAAAAAAGTGCTGGATAAGTTAATGATACTGAAAGTTGATAAATTCTCTGACCCAATTATCTATATCCCAGAGTATTGAAAGAAGCGGCTGTAGGGAAAGCAGATGCATTGGTGATCATCTTTCAAAATTCTACAGATTCGGGAATAGTGCTTGTGGATTGGAAGGTAGCAAATGTTACTCCCCTACTTAAGAAAAGAGGGAGAAAAAACATAAAACTATGGACCTGTTAATTTGACATCTGGAGTAGGGGATATGTTAGAATCTTATTATAAAGAATGTGATAACTAGGCACTTCGAAAATAATGGTAGGATTGGACAGAGTCAGCATGGATTTATGAAAGGGAAACCATGTTTTACAAACCTGTTGGAGCTTTTGAATGGTGTTACTAGCAGGATAGATAAGGGAGAACCAGTCGATGTGGTGTATTTGGATTTTCAGAAAGCTTTCCATAAAGTCCCACAAAAGTAGTTTGTAAGCAAAATTGGAACACATGAAATTGGAGGTAATATACTGGCATGGATTAAGGATTGGTTAATGGACAGAAAACTGAGTAGAAGTAAATTGGTCACTTTCAAATTGGCAGGCTGTGATCAGTGGGGTACCACTAGGAGCAGTACTTGGGCCCATATGTTCACAATATATAATAATGATTTGGATATGAAGGTCAAATGTAATGTCTCTAAGTTTGCTGATTCAAGGCTTCAAAGGGATTTAGAAAAGCAAGAACATGGCCAATGGAATATAATGTGGAAAATGTGAAATTATTACTTATGGTAGGAAAATGAAGAGCATCCCTTAAATAGGGGAGGGATTGTTGAGAGTGTTGATGCCCAAAGGGACATGGATGTCCTTATTCTTGGGTCACTGTAAGCTAACGTGCAAGTGCGACAAGCAATTAGGAAGGCAAATGGTATGTTAGCCTTCATTGAAAGGCAATTTGAGAACAGGAGTAAGGAAATCTTGCAGCGGTTGTTTAGAATCTTGATAAATCCACGTGTAAAATATTTTATGTAGCTTTAATTTCCTTACCCAATGCAGAATATACTGAACATGGCAGGAGTGCACCAAAGGTTCACCTGACTAATCCCTGGGACATGGAATTGTCCTATGAAGAGACTGGGCCTATATTCTCTAGAGTTTAGAAAAATGAGAGGTGACCTAATTCAAGCATACAGAATTCTTACAAGGCTTTGCAGAATAGAGAAAAAAAGTTTCCTCTGAATGGGGGAGTTCTAGGAATCAGGGTCACAGTTTACAAATAAAATGCAATTTAGGACTGAGGTGAAGAGGAATTTCTTCAGTCAGAAGATGGTGAAACTTTAGAATTCTCTACCCCAGAGGGCTCTGGAAGCTCAGTCCTTGAATACGTTCAAAGTAGAAGTTTATAGATTTCTAAATACCAATTACCTAAAAGAATGTAGGGATCATGCAGGAAAATAGCATTAAGGTAGAAGATCAGCCATAATCTTGTTAAATGGAAGGGCAGGTCCATGGCCTACTCCTGTTCCTGTTATGTTCCATTGCAGAATAATGTGCCAAAACTTGATGCCTAAATTCTCACATTAAGCTCCCAGTGGCCCTTCTTTATGTCCTGCAACCATCATTGTGTTGAAAAGAGCAGAAAATTAAAGGGCAAGGAAAGGAGATGTTGTATAAATAAAATAATACATCAAATCCTTACAAATTTGAGACATGTGCTTTAATATAGGCCAAGCTTTTAATGAAATTATGACTTGTGTGGTATCTAAACATGGGACAAAAATGTTAACTTTTTGTAGTGACAATTTCTGTTTCACTGGCCTTTTGAATTTACCTAAATATATAAAAACCAGAATTCTTCCATCCATTTCTGAAACTTTTGAATCTAAAATTGTAATGCTGCATAGTCTTAATGTCAAGTTGTTGCAAATACTTTTGCATGGACTATCTTATTAGAGAGACAGAGAAAGTAATGTAACTTTAATGCTGTAAGAGCAAATGCATTTAGTATTCAAAATGTATTTTTGTTTCTAGCTTTTAGCTATTACCTGCATGACATTTCATTGACTTGGGCAACAAAGATCACTTCCCAGTTTCTATTTCCTCACTACTGGGTTCAATTTGTGTTTACATGGATGGTGCTCTGAACTAGCATGCCAAGTTCCGGGATAAGTCTTATTGCCTCTTCTGCTGGTTTCCCAATTTCCTCCATTGCTACACAAATGAAAGGGAACAAAAAATGGGACAGAGTGACTTTACCAGCTGGGAAACACTGGTGATCTGGGTGAAAAACTCTTAACTACAACAGGTAGCTAAGGAAGGAAACTGAATAGAAGCCAGGGAAAGGGTGTGAGGAGTGATGGGGTGCAAATCAATTCATAACTCTTGGTAGTCTGATACCCAATGAGGAAGTGCCTTACTCTTCCATCGCGCCTCACCTAACTTGGCTTGCATTGGAAATTCACTAAATGAGGATCATGAGAGTGCATGCAATACACTCTCTGACCAATGGGGTAGTACATCGTCATTCAATGCAACATTCATGCATGGTTAGTTTAAAGTGACAGCTGTGTTAAAAGTTACCATCTCCAGAAGGTGTTCGTATAAGTTATAAACCTGTGTGGTCTGTAAATATGAGACAAAAATGTTAACTCTTTTGTAGTGACAATTTCTGTTTCACTGGCCTTTTGAATTTTCTATCTGGTGCTGTCTTTTGTCCTTTTTTTTGTATATGCTGGGTGAATGTCATACTTGCAAGAACCTATGACTGTTTTCTCTAATTTAAATGTGTTACTACTCATTGACTGGCTAAAGCCACCAATTGAAGAAGACCAAAATATCCTTTTCATAGGTTGATTTTGCAGTGTTTACAAATCCACTCAATGGAATCTGAAATAAAAACACACAACGCTGGAAAATTTCAGCAGGTCTGACAACATCTGTGGAGAGAGAGAATAGAGCCAACATTGAATCTAGATGACCCTTTGTCAGAACTGAGAGCAAAGAAAATTAGCAAAGAATTATACTACAAGGGAGGTGGGGGGGGGGGGCAGGGTGCTGTAATTGGACAAAGTGAATGTAAATGAGGAAGAAGAAGGCTGAGAAAGGTGCTAAAAGTGTCCATTAAGTAATCAACGTGTGAATGGCAGAACAGAGATACAGATGGTTAAGGGACTGCCAGAGAATTATGGCAGTTGCCCGGGAGTTGAGGTGGGGCGGCAGGGACGCAAGGAGGAGAGCTGGAATGGAGAGGTGAAAAAATGGAAGTGAGAAGGAAGGATGATAAAAATGGATGAATGAGTTGAAAAGAAACAAAATGAAATAAAATAAATGGAAATGGAGTAAAGGTGGAGGGGAGAATTTATGCTCTGAGGTTGTTGAACTCCATGTTCCACCTGGAAGGCTGTGAAGTGCCCAATCAGATGATGAGATGCTGTTCCTCCAGCTTACATTGGGGTTCACTAGAACATTGCAAAAGGCCAAGGATGAACATGCGGACAGGAATACAGGTGTGTTGAAGTGGCAAGCAGCAGGAAGGTCTGGATCCTCCTTGTGGATGAACTGAAGGTGTTCAGCAAAGCGGTCACCCAGTCTGTATTTGGTCAATTTGGATGCAGTTGAGTGCCCTGTCAACCACCCCTCTCCTCGCCCTCTCACCCCCGCCCTCCCATAGCAATCCCCGATCTGTTTACTGGGACACACACACACACACACACACACACCCCCCGAACATTGGACCCTGCATCGGCAGCATGTTTCCCCAGCCCCTTCCTGACATAGATTTCTGGCACTGGGACCCTGACATGTCCCCCTCAGGCCCTTTGGCACTGCCCTAGCACACCAGCACTGCCAGGTTGGCAATGCCCATTTGACAATGTATGAAGAGGCCACTGCCTGATGGGTACTGCCCGGCCGTATCCCTGACCATCAATGGCTTCTAAGCCCCCTAGTGTGGCCACCCGCTAATGGAGACCAGGAGTGATTCTCGTCCATTTCACATCACACGCAAAGATTGGAAGGTCCTAGAGAATCCAATGTTGAACAGGCTATGCATATTTAAATGCTACTTTAACTCTGCCAATCGGTCTCATACCCTGATCCAGTTTGTGTCATTAGAGGGGGACTGGAATGATTGCAAACTGTTTGGCACGGGCACAAAGCCAATTTTTAGCCCAGCACTCTGTTCTCCGGGACTTGTGCCTAGTGTGGCAAGGTCAGAAAATCTCCTAATTTGTTGCTTTTTAGAAATCAGCAACACACCATTTCTATGGGGAAATGCCTTCCTGCGCCATCATGCCTCACCTAACATCATGGGTCACATTAAAAACTCACTATATGGGGATCTCAAAGTGCATACCATACACTCTCTGGCTCACTGCTTGAACCCTAAAATGCTGTATCACCCATATTTTCTTAATACAGCACCTCTGAGTAACGTTATAATACAAATGCCACCTGCAACTCAGTATCAGGCAGCCACGAACACATACCAATGCTATGTTCTGGAAAAAGATACAAGCAGTGATACAACTGTGCAAAGCCCATCAAAATGGAGGCAGGAAACTTGATATCCCTCAACATAGCTAAACCCCATGGATTGTTGACAAAACAATCCCATTCAGTATGCTGTTTCCAATTTGATGGTAACCGTATAAATAGAGTAGCTTTTCAAAATACATGTACCATTCTTTATTGTTTTGAAGAAAACTTTTTAAAAAAGTGGCCATGCAGTGTTTTCTCCGGTGTATTCCTCATTGAGGGTCATCTTTGTTTCTCTCCACAGTTGTGCCCTCAGTTGGTTCATGTACCCATTTTCATTGTTAAATCTTGATTTTTTTTTTTAAATTATGAATTCTATCATTGCTGTTTTATATTTCCGTGAATTATCTTTTTTGTGGATCTTGAATTTTTGCATTCCCATTTATAAGTTTCTTTCTTTATATGTTATGTTTACTTTGTCTGGTTTGGTTTTCCCGTCACTGTGTAGATTCCTGTCGCACAGTCTATCATGGATGACGTTGAAGAATGGCTCAGCACTGATGTGGTGAGGGGCTTTTTGTTTTTTGTTTTGCTTTGGTTTGAAATTCTCTCAGTACTACTTTTTTTTTCTCTCTCTGTTCCTGCTCCCACCCCCCAAATTGTTATATAGGAATGATTACATATGAACGGTACTTCTACCTAACCCTGTATTTAAACAAAGAACTGGACCATGCTAGAACGTGCAATACATAGACTTATGGTTTGAATTACATTCTGTTCTTTAGATATTGATTTGCAAAAGAATATCCAGCCATCTGCTGGAATTTCTGCCTGTTAGTGTGTATATCTTGCTCATGCACAAGTCGCTTGTATAGAATTAGACATTCAAAAACCACCCACGAGTCTTGCTGTGTACCTTCTCGACATTAAAACATGCTGTGACATAAATTGAATCTGCTGTCATTGTGAGAGAGAAAGAAATTATAACACTTCTGTTCCAAACCAAGATCCAGGTGAAAATCTCTTTCTCCTCATGGCATGAACTGTTCACAGACTGTTTTTGACTAATTTTAGACATAATTAAATACATTTTCCAAAATTGCTGCCAATATGTTTATAACCCATTACGTTGAAAGTTTCAAAAATAAGAGATTTGTTGATTTTGTTTTTAAAATAGTTCCACCACCCGGTGGAAGAGAAAGATTGACAGTGATTGAAGCACAAAAACAGCATGCCAGAACAATTTTTTTGCACTTTGTATGTTCCCACTTGGTTTTATTGTATAGATCAAACCACTCTGCAAACTTTCAAATTCATTATTTTCTAAATAAAGGTCCTGTTTATAGATAAAGTCCTTTTAAAGATGGTGATATATTGCCAAATCATTATTGTACCAAAAAGATCAACAGAGGCTTAAGGTGCTGGCATAATCTAATTGGAGCGACTTTATCTGATGTGAGGTATATTTTGCTTGCATACTTTTAGAACTGGAGTCAGTAAAATCAGAAAATAGATTCAGATTTTAACTGTTGGAGCTGTCAGGAGCTAGTGTTGACTAGCACCCCAGGGTCGGGGATCGGATGGGGCTTCTGCTTCTGACTCCTAACCATCAACCCCTAGAAAGGGCATTCTTTTGCCAGTTTATTGAAAACAGGATCAAGTTCAGGTCTAATGCACTCCATGATGAAGGGGAGGTGAAGGCTTGATGGTATTGTTGCTAGAATATTAATCCAGAAACTCCTCAAATTTTCTGAAGACCTGGATTTAAATCCCACCACGGCAGATGGTGCAATTTGAATTCAATTTTTTTTTAAATCTGTAACTAAGAATCTACTGATGAACATTAAGCCATTGTCGATTGTCAGAAAAGCCAATTTGGTTTACTAATGTCCTTCAGGGAAGGAAATCTGCAGTCCTTAACTACATGTAACTTCAGACTCACATTTATGAAATAAGGGACATTTATGTGGATGGACTGAAGAAGCTGGCATTGTTCTTGGAGCAGGGAAGGCTAAGGGAGACTTGATGGAGCTACTGAAGTCCTGATGGGTTTAAATAAAGGAATATTTGAAGGGCTGATAATTGAATGGCAAAAGAACAATGGTAATGTGAGGAAAAAACATTTTTATGTGACGAGTAGTCAGGATTCAGAATGCACTACCTGATGTGGGTGGTTGGATAAGTATTTGAAAGAGAAGCAATTGCAGGGATATGGAGGAAGTGCAGCACAGCGGGAGTTAATTGAATTGCTTTTTAAGAGCACTGACAGAGACTCAATGGACCGAGTGATAATTATTATAGCTATAATTATGCCGAAGACCTAGAACTGTGGCTTGGGAATGGACAGCCTATCTGCTGTCTTGCCCACAGGAACTACTTAGCCTGGCATGAAATATTAAGGGAGCAAAAAAGGGCAATACGTCCACCAATCTTAGACAAATGTGAAATAATTAATGGCAGAACTAAACGATGGAATTCAAGTTGATAAAATTGTATTTGTTTTGAATCAGTTTTGTTTCTGGAATATCTTTGCTCATTCTTGTATTTCTTCATTGAATTCATTGAATGAATCCTTGTGCATGAGTCGCAAAAACCCAGCTTGCAGGTGCAGCAGGTGGTCAGGAAGGCGAATGGGATGCTGGCCTTCATAGCGAAGGGGATTGAATATAAAAGTAGGGAGGTCTTGCTGCAGCTGTATAGGGCATTGGTGAGGCAGGCTCGAGGGGCTACTCCTGCTCCTATTTCTTATGTTCTTATTATGTTTGTGTATCAAGATTTGATTTGTTAGTTCCCATTGGTGCCCTGATTTATTTGCATCCCAATTTCCTTTTCCATTTAATTCACTCTCACCATTTCATGGTTACTTTTTTTTAAACAAATCATTCTAATCTTATCACTATCTCAGCTTTGAACATATTTAATGACATATAGTTTGACATTCAAAAAAACATCAAATATTGTTGCTGTGTATTCCCTAGATTTCAATAATTGTGATATGAATTGTATCTGACATTGTCTGTGCATGAGGAAAATATTAGAACCACTCACTTCAAGCTGAAATCCAAGTGAAAACCTTTCTCCTTATTACATCAGTCGTTCATAGACTGAAGGTAATTAATCATTGACATAATTAGACTGACGTCCTAAAACTATTGCCAAGGTATTCCATTCTGTTAAAAGTTTCTAATATAACAAGGATATATTGATTTATTTTTGGAGGGATGGTGTGGTGAAAAAGAGACTCACGATTGACAATGGGCGAGGCTTTATGTCCTTGCTCATCCCAAAATCATAAAATCCCGCCCGAGGTCAACAGACCTTTCCATTTTCTGCCCCTTGCCTGCTACAATTCCCGTGGCAGCAGGTCAGTAAAATTCCATTCCAATGAATGAGGCACAGAAATAGCCTATGTTGCTGCTTGTAACCCCACTGGCACAGAGCACAAATAAACACTTAAATATTTAACCTGCCCTGGAGTGAAAAAGTCATTTGGAATAGTTTATGCATAGTTTGGTTTAAAATAAGTTCTCAATATAGATCTGAACAAAATACAGCGTTTAACCAAATTTCTGATCTTATCTCCCTTAAAGTCATAGAGGTTTACAGTGTGGAAACAGGCCCTTCGTCCCAAATTGTCCATGCTGCCCAGTTTTTATCATTACACTAGTCCTAATTGCTCGTGTTTGGCCCATATCCTCCTTCACCAATCTTATCCATGTAACTGTCCAAATGCTTTTTAAAAGACAAAATTATACCCGCCTCTACTACTACCTCTGGCAGCTTGCTCCAGACGCTCACCACCCTCTGTGTGAAAAAATTGCCCCCTGGACACTTTTATATCTCTCCCCTCTCACCTTAAACCTATACCTTCTAATTTAGACTCCGCCACCTTTGGGAAAAGATGTTGACTATCTATCTTGACTATGCCCCTGATTATTTTATAGACCTCTATATGATCACTCCACACCTCCTACATTCCAAGCAAAAAGCCCCAGTTTATCCAGCCTCTCCTTATAACTCAAACTGTCAAGTCCTGGTAGCACCCTAGTAAATCTTCTCTGCACGTTTTCTAGTTCAGTAATATCCTTTTTATGATAGGGTGACCAGAATTGCCCACAGTATTCCAAGTGTGGCCTTAGCAATGTCTTGTACAACTTCAACAAGATGTCGCAACTCCTGTATTCAGTGTTCTGACTAATGAAACCAAGCATGCCAAATACCTTCTTCACCACCCTGTCCACCTGTGACTCCACTTTCAAGGAGCTATGAATCTGTACCCCTAGATCTCTGTTCTATAGCTCTCCCCAGCGCCCTATCGTTAACTGAGTAAGTTCTGCCCTGGTTTGATCTACCAAAATGCATCACCTCGCATCTATATAAACTCCATCTGCCATTCATCGGCCCACTGGCCCAATTGATCAAGATCCCATTGCGATCCTAGATAACCTTCTTCACTATCCACTATGCTACCAATCTTGGTGTCATCTGCAAACTTACTAACTATGCCCCATAAATTCTCATCCAAATCATTAATATAAATAACAAATAACAGTGGACCCAGCACTGACCCCTGTCTTCTGTTATCAAGCCAATCTTGTATCCAATTGGCTGTCTCACACTGGATCCCATGAGATTTAATCTTATGCAATAATCTACAATGCAATACCTTGTCAGTGGCTTTGCTGAAGTCCATGTAGACAATGTTGATTGCACTGCCCTCATCTATCTTCTTGGTGACCCCTTCAAAAAACTTAGTCAAATTCGTGAGACATGATTTTCCATTCACAAAGCCATGCTGACTGTCCCTAATCCGTCTTTACCTCTCCAAATGCCTGGAGATTCTGTCTCTCAGAATACCTTCTAACAACTGGGCGACACAGTGGCACATAATAGCACTGCTGCATTACAGCGTCAACAACTTGGGTTCGATTCCCACCTTAGGTTACTGTCTGTGTGGAGTTTGCATGTTCTCCCTGGGTTTCCTTCAGGTGCTCCAGTTTCCTCCCACAGTCCTAAGATGTGCATGGGCTATGCTAAATTGACCCTTAGTCCTGGGACGCGTAGGTTAGAAGAATTAGCGGGGTGACTACATGGGGTTACGGGGATAGGGCCTGGGTGGGATTATTGGTGCACGCTTGATAGGCCAAACGGCTGCCTTCTGCACTGTAGGATTCTATGATTCTAACTTACCCACTACAGACTTTAAACTCACTGGCTTGTAGTTCTCAGGCTTTTCCCTGCAGCCCTTCTTAAATAAAGGCACTACATTTGCCACCTTCCAATCTTCAAGCATGTCATGGAAATATCAAGAGTCAGATTTCTCCAATCTCCACAAGTTTTGCCTCATGCTCTTATTCAATGGGGATTGGGCAGGACTGTGGTACAGATTTTTTTTTGTGTATTAATTTGTGAAACATGGGCATTGCTGGCTGGCAAGCACTTATTGCCCATCCCTAGTTCTCCTTGGAGGGCAGTTGAAAGTCAGCCACATTGCTGTGGCTCTGGAGTCACATGTAAGCCAGACCATATTTCCTTTCCTAAAGGGCTTTAGTGAACCAGATGGGTTTTTCCAACAATCAGCAATGGTTGCATGATCATCAGTAGATTCTTAATTCCAGATTTTTTTAAATTGGATTTAATCTCCACCATCTGCCCAGAACATTAGCTGACTTTCTGGATTAATAGTCTCACGATAATACCACTAGGCCATTGCCTCCCAATTGTACTCTCAACAACATTGCTTTGTCCTTTTGGGCGGAAGAAAATAACAGATTGTAAATTACATTTGGATTTACCCTCTGGTTTCCAAAAGCAGTAGCTTTCATCTTTTGAGTGGCTACACATTTCAGTGTTGTCTCTTAATCTCTTGAATCTGCTTGCATTGAATCTCTTGGTATTGCATTGTTTTGTTACACATTTTCTAAATAATCAGAGAATTCTCTAAATAATCGAGAGAGTGAGAGTAATAGGAGGTAATCTTCTGAAATATTAAAAAGATAACTCAAATTGCTATGGATTTTTTTCCAGCAAATGTAATTGTTCTGTTTCAGCTTTTTTGAGGAAAGATTAATAGAATAATTTTATTATCCGTGAGATATGCTTGAGCTGTAGAGATCCAAGCCACAGGTGTCATAAAGACTTTTTTTAATTTCAGAAAGGAGATGATGCAGAAGAAGGAGTAACAAGTGAAGGTAAGGTGCTTATCTGGTATCTTCATAAACTGTAGTTTGCAGTATGTTTTAGATAAGCTTTTAATATGCTAACCTCATATAGTGTTAGTGTAACGTTCAGGATTTCTTATCATATTATCTGTTCATAAACCCTAGAAATAATCAGTGAGGGCAGAGAGATTGGAGCACCAACATGCTGTTCTGGTGATTCTCCATAGAGGTGAGTTCACAGGCTTGGCTGTGCCATTGGCAAAGAGGCTAAACAGAGTCAACACATTCCCAAAGGGAAGAAAAACTGACAAGTGAGTCTCACTGGGTGACTCTCCCATGCTCACTTGCAGCTGCTTTGAGGGGCAGTGGTATAGGAGCAGGTCAGCTGCCCACGTTCTCACCAAGGGTTGATGCATGGCTACAGGTTGAACCAAAACAAAACCCAACTGTCTTTAAGAATACACTAAATCTTACATTGAATTTAAATGTGTACTTTTTTTTTCCAGAATTTGATAAATTTTTGGAAGAAAGAGCAAAAGCAGCAGAGAGAGTCCCAAATCTACCTTCCCCTCCCTCCAGTAACTCTACTCCTTTGGCAGTGCTTGCTGAAAGCGTAAAGAAACCAGACCGTTCCAAGGATACGCTGTTTGCTTTATAACTGACGTGTGTAATTTTGGGTGTGTGTATGTGCGTGCTGTTAATCTGTTAATGAGCAGGTTGCTGCTGTACAGTTTGCTATGGCTTCTCAACACATGGCTGGTGATGCACTTGCATTTTGTGCATTTCCTTTCATTCTCTTCCTGCCCCTCCCCCCCACTAAATAATTCATAAACTGGTGTGCACTCTTCAGTTTGAAACTGACATTTTTTTAAACTATTGGCTTTTAGCGTTCTCCACATAATGCATAATGATGTATTGTGCACATATATCATTGGACTTGTAACACGTCTCTGCAGTTCATAACTAAATAATGGTTTAGAGCCACTACCTCCGAGAACAGTACTAGCTCAAAGGACCCTACTTCTTGATTAACATGTATCTTGCCAAAGGGAATTGAAATAACTACCTGTTCTGGCATTATTACAAAGTGTTAATTATTAAAATTTCAGCAAAAGTACTTTCTTATTTAAAAAAAACCTAAATTTCCAAGTGAGCTGATTTCTCTGGCCAGAGCTCAGTTCTGTTAGGACATAGCACCTTATATAATGCAATAAGCATCATATAAGTTTTCTGTATGATAAGGGACATTAGAGAAATTCACAAGTTTATTCTAAACTATATTTTAGTGCTGAACTATACTAATTGTATTTCATGTATAACACTAAAACGCAATGCATTTCAGCTAGAAATGCATTGGAAATGTGCATTAAATGCAGGATGAACCCTGATGTAGCCAAGAGAAGATGATGATTGCTGCACAAGCATCCACTTGTGCATGCTTTTGCAAAGTGGTTAAATGAGAATTTCTGAAGTAATTGTGTATGTGTGTGTAGTCTTATTTTGTTTTAGTTAAGTCCTGCTTTGTTGGTGTTGGGAAATTTTTCCCCACTTAGGAGCAGTGTTTTTCCTGGAACCATTATTGAAACAATTCATCAACCGCTCAGAAACATATCTGTTGTCTGTGAGATTGTGTAGATGGTTATCCTATGAGGATTCACTGAGATATAATCCCATTTCCTGTAGTCAGGTCTATGTAAATCCTGATGTTTACTTTGAGTTTGTTGGTAGGGGAGGAAACAGATTATAGGTTTTGTACTTTTCACCTGCAAGCTTGGGTTATATACAAGTTAACGGAGGCCTTTTATTCTATCCAGTTCATTCTTCCACAGAAATCTAAACCCTAATGCTGAAGCATTTAACCGTCTCCTCATTTATGATTCCAGAGTTTCATCCTCCATTTTCCTATCTGCAAGGCTATTCCAAACATTAAACCCTTCAACTGATTCCAAACCCTGTCTTTACCATTACCATCTTGTGTCCATGGGTGTGATCTTATCTGCAGTTCACGCCATGCTCCTGCTTTAGCAAGGTCGGAGAATTTGGTGGCCAGCCAAACCTCCATTCACTGCAGCAGGATGGAAAAATCCCGCCGGTGTGAATGGTGATAAAATGAGGGTGGCACAGTGGTTAGCACTGTTGCCTCATAGCGCCAGGGACTGGGGTTCAATTCTGGCCTTGGGTGACTGTGTGGATCTTGCATGTTCTCCCTGTGGCTGCATGGGTTTCCTCTGTGTGCTCTGGTTTCCACCCAAAGTCTAAAGATGTGCAGGTTTGGTTGAGTAGTTATGTTGTCTCTTAGTGTCAAGGGGTATGTATGTGGGGTTACGGGGATACGGCTTGAGTGGGATTGTTGTTGGCACAGGCTCAGTGAGCCAAATGGCTTCCTTCTAAACTGTAGGGATTCTATGATTCTAAGATTCCAGCACTTGTCATTGTCCAATAGTTGTGCTCCAAATTTGCCTTCTCTGTTTTTGCCTTTCTGAAAGGCTGGTGAGTCTGTTCTTTCGGTACTTGAATCAGACCATTTGTCTGGAATTTTTTTGGTCAATGCTTTGGCTATTCCAGCTGCACATTTGTTCCTTGGATGAGTTAGAACATAAGAACTATGAGCAGGATTAGGCCATCTGGCCCATTGAGCCTGTTCCACCATTCAAAAAGATCCTGGCTGATCTTTTCGTGGGTGCAGCTCCACTTATCCGCCCGCTCACCATAACCCTTAATTCCTTTACTGTTCAAAAATTTATCTAATCTTGCCAATTGACTGGCATGGTAATTAGAGCTGCAGGTGCTGTAGATGGAAGGTCAGAGCACTCATCACGTTATTTTACTACTGACACTGGCTAGTTTTCCATTTTCATTTTTTAGCAGTAACAATACCTGTGCTGCGAAAAGCTGGTGATTAGAGATTTGTCTTATTGGTAATACTTGGTAAAACTTAAGGATTGTTATGATTTATTTCTAATGTTCCCCTCAGAACTATGGGTAAAAGACCTACAGTGCATTTAGAAATTTTATCCTTTCCAAACTTGTACTGCCTCTACTGAGTTTTTTTGAACTGTAAAGCAACAGGGTAGAATTGTTTTCATTAATAATGAGATGAAAATGTATTAGCTGATATAGACAACCCCCCGCCCCCAAGCCATGTCTTGGTAGCAGTGCCCTACGTGAAACAATTTATAACATTGGATGTTTCCATTAGTGGTTGAGATCTACAAACACCTCAGCCATAAACTCTGGAATTCTCTTCCTAAGCCTGTCTGCTTCTCTCTACTTTAAGAATCTCCTTGAAACTTGTCAAACTATTAAGTCACCTGACTGGATATGTTATCCTCTAGCTTGGTTTTTTTTATCTTATTACACAATAATGTATGTTTTCCTACATTGAAAGAGCTATGAAAATCCAAACTACTGTTATTCTTTTTCTAATGAATAACATTGCCTCAGCCTTTTGAATATCTGTATTTTCTGAAAAATCCACGGAATTTTTATTCTACATTCTTTATCTAAAGCATTATGAACTGTTTTAACACCTACCCACCTCCTGCTCCACAATACATCCAGGTTTTAAGTATAGAAAATCACTTAACATCCATTGGTGCTTTTACATTTGGTGTTTCTGTAGTTCAAGTTGTGGGTAAATGATATTCATGTCATGAATAATTCAACAGTGCAACTTTACAAGTATATCTCCATGTCAACTGCATGTGCTAGATCTGTTTTTGCATTCTGTTTGTTCGTAGTAGAATACTGACTTGACCCATTCCACTGTCATTTTTTTTTGTCCTGGCATGTGGGTAAAGAGTAGACCATGGTTTTTCTCTCATTAAATAGTGCTGCATCTATTGTGATGTAACTAATTTTTAGCCTATAGCCAGGCTGGCTAAATACTTCATCAAGATGATGAGCTGTGGGAACGTTAAAAGCCCAACTTATCAGTGTTATTTTGAAAAGTTGACTTCTCCATAAACCTCTCAATAATTTTAAATCCAAGGTGGAAAACAGCAGCTGTCTGATATCCAAAGTAAAAGCTCTCATCAGCAGATCAGACAACATCTGCTAAGAGAAAGAGTTAACATTTCTGCTGAAAGGTCATTAAAACATTATTTCTTACAGATGTAGCTTGTCCAACTGAAGCTTTCCAGCATTTTTTAGTTTTTATTTGAATTATTTCAATTGTTATGTTCATTATTTTTACATATTCTCAAACTCTAAATATTCTACTGTGGAAAAATATTTCAAACACCTAACATTATAAAGTAAAACAAAAATAATTGAGTCTCATCTGTTGAGTTTGCACCCTAATACCAGGGATGCACAAATACATACGGTTTTGTGATGAATATGTGTATGGCTTGCACTACAATTCAAGTAAATGTATCTATGTATGGTTAGGGTTAGCATCTGTATGTCATACATGGTTAGGTAGTAGTAATGTCCTTTTTTATAAAGGAATATGAATCTGTGGATCTTATTTTTCACAACACAATTGCTAAATTTAGTAATAAAAATAAATTCTTTTTCCTCTCGATCAGTGCTCTGACCCATAAAGAACTGTTGTAAGACTGACAAAATGTAGTTATGTCCAACTCACTGGTCATTTTGTTTTCCACAGCTGAGATACCAGTATTTCGGGTACTGGTCTGTTAGACACTATGGCTGTTAACTTAGCTTTGTGTTAAGTTTTCAGATCTATTTTACCATAGAAATACGAACTCTAAGGTGGGATATGTGGTTACTTATATTAAGCACCTTTTATAATATGTAAGGGAAGTTTTAAGATTTCTTTCCAGAGCTGTTCCCAATTAAACTGCCAAAGTAACTTCAACGGGCTTTGCTGGTAGAAGCTTTGTTTGTTGCTTTCCAGACCCAATAGATCTACTTTGCTCCGCATTTGTACATTCCCATTAATGCCTGATTTAACATCTTGAATAGGAGTCAAAGCTAATAAAACAGAAGGAGGAATCCCCTTTGTGATGTGTGAATATCCATATCTATTAAACTGAGGATTTGGGCATGTTCTAATCAGTGCAGTTTCTTATCTCCTATTTATCTACAGGTTTGTTCCATCTCTCGGTTTTGCTGAGGGATAATTTAAAAACTTTGTTGCTTCTCCCTTTCCAGGTTAGTGGAATAGATTAAACTGGCTTGGTTTGTGAACTAAGTACTGAGTCACTTGAAACTGCCAGGAGTTTAAAAATAAATCTAGTTCCTTCTTATAACATTATATCACTATTGTAGCAAGGAAAAAACTGGAAAAACAGCCCTGCAGATATAGATAAAGAGTATTATACCATCCTGGAGGAACTTTGTTCAAATGTGTACAAAAGGGTTAGCATCTGTTAATATGAATATTAATGTACAGTTCAATGGATTTATTGTAAAAAGATACTTTCAGTAACAGAAATTCTGATACTTTGATAAATAGACAATGTGTTGGTAGTATAAGGAATGTGTAATTTAATAAACCTGCCAAACATGTTAATGTAACAAAAATTAAAGTAATATGTACATGCAATTAGCAGCAATAGAATTGAAATGTAATATTTCTCATTGTTGAGTAGCATGGTGTGTAATAATGACATTAGCATTAAGATCCTTTTGATCAGCGGTGTTTAATACCAATCTGATCATCATCTCAAATGGTGTAGTAATTAATGACCCCAATTAACGTTGCCTCCTTAACTGTAGACCTTCTAGGTGTTGCCACTTGCGTAGTAGCAGAAAAGTCCTCCTGATTTGCAAATCACTTCAACCGTGTGCTTGTTAAAAGAATGGGTCGGAAGTGTGTGTATTTTGTAACAATGAAATTGTACTTTCACAGATTCTTATGAGTGTGCAGTGGTGAGTTTTCTATACCACCAGTGTTTCGGCTTGGAAAACTGGTTAGATGTTTTGACCTGTTGAGACACATATTTTGAGTTGGTACCCTTTATCCATTATTAAATCTATTGTAAATTTGCAGATACTATTAAGATGGAAGGATTATGGATGCTGCAAATAATGATTGGATATCTATTACTAAAAAGTGGTATCAAAAAATATTTTAAATATAATGAACAGATAATGTGGGATAAACATTGTAAATTGTTCACTCATGTTTTCTTACAAACATTCACCAATATCAGAAATTATTTTTACTGTTCTTTTACAACCTTGGAAATGCTGCCCAATGGAGAATGTTGTCCTGTGAATGAGCTTGGAATGAAAAGTTCTGTTCCACATTGGATTTTTGGGAGGAGGAGCACTGTAGGACAGGAGGTGGGTGAATTGAAAATGAGTGCTATAAGGAAAAGAAATATGGATACCTTTTTCAAAATAGTCACGACCACAACAGCACCTTTTCACTATACTGTTAACCCACCCCTATCCCACTGCCAGTAAAATAATAACATCACTTGAATTCTAGGTGAGGCAGTTAGAAATGTTAGCTGATATGGGGCTGTTTTTTCTGAATTTGAGGTTAGTTGGGCAGTGCAATGTTAAAGGAGTTCTAAACTTGACTGGGTCCATTGAGAGTACTTGAGGGATAGTACAGAATTTCCAGGGAGAATGAGGTTCTGAGATGATTTAAGAACAACGCTTTCCCTCCTGTCACATGATGAACCGCTTTGGATGTTACATCTAATTATACTTTTTATTGAGCAAAATGTTGTCCAACTACAGACTTTCCTTTGTCAGGCTATGTAAAACAATTTAAGATTTTTAAAAGTAGAGTAGCAAATATAAAATGCTGCAATATTTAATGAATAAAAATGTATAAATGCACAGTACCTAAGCTAATGTTCTGATATGTTCTTTCACTTGTTTGGATATATTAGGACAGCATAATGGCAGTGCTTAGCACTGCTGCCTCACAGCACCAGGGACTTGGGTGCGATTCACGGCTTGAGTCACTGTCTGTGCAGAGTCTGCACTTCCTTCTCGTGTCTGCGCAGGTTTCCTCTAGATGCTCTGGTTTTCTCCCACAGTCCGAAAAACGTGCTGGTTAGGCATTGGCCATGCTAAAATTAATCCTCAACATACCTAATCATGTGTCGGAGTGTGGTGACTGGAGGATTTTCATAGTAACTTCATTGCAGTGTTAATGTAAGCCTCCTTGTGACACAAATAAATAAACTTTAGAAGAGGATGAGAAGTAACTATACACTACAATGTACAATTACCTCCCCAATCCCATTTTCCCCTTCCCCTAAAAAGCTGACGCATCTCTCTCCTCGCCACAATGTATCAAAATTATTTTGGCCACTATAAGATCAGTCATGATCTTATGAAATGGCAGGGCAGGCTTCGGGGGCCAAACGGTCTATTCTCACTCCTATTTCTTGTTCTTAACTTCTCCCCATGGCACTTAGTGCACACTCACTGCCTCCAAGTGTGTAATCCTGATTTTTATGATTCAGCTTAAAATTGTATATGGATTTTTGTGTGCATTTTCCCCATTTTAAGAGGATGTTCTTTCTAATCCTGGCTTAATTCAGACTGGCATATAAAACCTATTCTAGTACAGGGTGTACATGCGGAAAGGTCTGGGGTCTCGGTGGTTGACATGTGCAAGGGGTGTCAAACTATCAATGTCAAAAAAAATCAAGAAGGTTAAATATCGTTTTTGAGTTTCTACTTTTAGTAAATGGAAAGGGGATGAATTAAAGAATGAATCCAATCTTTAGATCCAGGACCTAGTTTGTTACAAGTAAGATACATGATTATAATTGCAATTCAGTGTTGGGTTGGTACTGCAGAGAAGTGATTACTTTGTAAAAGCTTGTTAAACATATAACCAACTCAAAATTATGGAGCTTAACAGTGTGACCTCAATCACATTCATATAACACAATGCATAACCTTGTAGGCTGTAAGAGCTAAACCCTTGTATGTTAGTCAATCAGCACAGGAATGTAGTTTAATATTTATTTATAAACATTTTGGCTTTTTTGGGTTTTGTTTCCACATAATGAGAATATACTTCATATATATTTGTCTATAACCTGGTATTTCACTAATTTGTGTTTCTGCACAGACTTGTGAATTATGTCACATTGTGTAAAAAAATTGTATGAATGTGTGGTTTGTACTGAACTGTTACTACTGTTTAAATTCTGTAGTGCTTGATTCTTGCATGTAATGTTACAAATAAACACTATTGGTGCGTGTACGTGCTTTTTTTTTGCTTTGGCATTCTGTTCATTGCTTAATTGTGGGTACTCATGATTAGAGCTAGTTCATTGTATTCTGAAGGCACTTACAGGTGAGTCAAAAGCCTTCATGAACTGGAAGTGGTTTCACTCAATAACTGTGCATATCATTTGTGACCACAAGACATAGATCCTGTGAGTCTGTGCCCATGTCATGCGTACATCCTGTGACACAGGCCATGCCAAGGCTCCTTGTTGCTTTTCCTACTTTGGAAGGATGGCTTCTGGGTGACAAGGGCTATCCCTTGAAAAGGTGGATCAGGACCCTACTCTGTCACCCAAGAACAGAGGAAGAGAGATATAAAAGTAGTCATGTCTCCACAAGGATGATAGAGGGAACTATTGGCCTGCTAAAGATGCATTCAGAGGTCTGGACTGATCAAGGGAGTACTGCTGTATCCTCCAGAGCATGCATCCCCAATAGTCGTTGTCCTCTGCACAATCTGGCTCTGGCAAAGGGGGTGGGGGGGGGGGGGGGGGTCACTGGTTGCTGAGGATTGGGGGGCAGTTCCGGATGCTGGAGTGGATGAATCTACTGATGGGTCTGAGGAATTTTGGCAGACATGGGGTGAGGTCATGGAAGCAGATGTCAGGAACCTTCAGGAAGGTAGGGACTTCAGGAAGGCCTTGATAATGTGCACCTTCAACTAAGCTGCCATGGCATTGATTCCAGCTCATACCAAGGGTGCTGCCACCATAAAAGACACTTATGATTTGCAAACCCAGAAACCCAAATTCCAACCACAGTTTATACAATAAAGTTCAAAGCCCCTGCCATCGCCACCTATTTTTTAAAAAAAATTACACATACTCTGGTCATCAAAAGAGTTTTGAAATATGAACAGAAATAATGACACCCATGAGAAGCCTCTGTTATGCTCAAGGTAGGTCAAATTTACAGGTGCTGTGTTTTTGTTTCCCACTCTTGCCAGCAGTGGCATTGGAAGGAGCCTGTTGTCTTTGTTGTGGTTGGCAATTGTTTTGCTGGCTGAGCATGTGCAGACATTACTTGGAAAGAAGTTGCAGTGTCACAGTTGGACATTCAACTGTCATGGCCCTTTCAGATGCAGCAGTCATTGGCAGAAAAGCTGCTGCCCTCTGGAGTAACCTGAGAGGAAACTGCCAGGTGACATTCAGTTCATCTGCCAGTATGAGGTTCAAACCTCCCTTTTTCACCATTAATCAACAGGCATTTAGCATGGAGACTAGATGCGTCATCCATCAGCTGAGGACATTGTCTATGTAAGGGCTGCAGGTCCAAGCATAACCCCTGAAATCCCAATTCTGTTTGGAAACTGCCTCTCTGTGAGAGTCACCACTGTCTCATTGAAGGAGGCAGTATGCTCAATGCTCAGAGTAAACACATTGCTCATGTTCCCCATGGACTCCTCCGTGACAGAGACCATAGCACACAGCCCTTGGTCTCCAGCAGATCTTCCCACACATCCCACTGGACATCCAGCATCTGGCATCCCGTTGACTCCAGAAGCTCATCATCTGCCTCAGACTCAGCATTGCCTTGGTATCCATCCCTCCGCCATGCATGGAGTACTCTCTTCCTCTGCCAGCTCCTTGCGCAAATGTGGCATGCCCTACCTACAGTGCACTACCATCTCGGCCAACAATGAATGCCCTCTGATGTGTTTGTATCTACACTGGTCTGGAAAGGGTGTGATGCAGATGCATCTGTCTGTGTGTCCTCCTTAATAGTTAAAGGGGACTTCTCTCTGGAGCCTCTTGAAGATGTTGCATCTAAGTGAGGAATATGTCAGTGCATTCAATCATCACACAGTCAACTATCATGCTAGTGGGCTGGTGATAAAATGGGGAGCTGCATCATGGTGCCGTTGTGATTGGAGAATTAATGGGTATTCTTGCTTTGACAATTCCATTTCAGATGACAACACTGTTTTCACTCCCTGCCAATCTCATATCTGTGCACTGCACTCTTGCCTTCGTCCGAGATGCCTGCCTCTCCATGACCAGTGGAGCAAGCTCAAGGACATTCATCTATTAACCCAAACCTCTCCACCTTTATTTCCTTCTTTAAGATACTCCTCAAAGCTGACCTCATCTGATCCATTCTTACATGGCTTAACATCATTTTGTTTTATACTGTTCCCACACAATGCCTTAAGATGTTTTATTACATTGAAGATGCCATATAAATTGATGTTTGAGTAACAACAGCGACCATTGTAGTGATTTTATATATTGAAATTATTAACAAATGATTCATGATTTTATTTCAAATTATTCCTTGTTCCAGCACCTTTTTGGTTTCATAATGAGTCACTGAACATCTGCCCCACATCCATTCTGTAACAAATTAGGTATCGAAACAAATTCACTTCTCTTTCATCCCTCTGCCATCCTTTATACTTGTAGTAAATAGGAAGTAACCATTTTGGGAACAGCAACTTGATTTACAGTATGCAGTGACACTTTCTTAAGGAGCACTTCTGGTCATTATTTGTGTGGCAAGATCCTGACCAAAGCCTAGCACAATACTATTATTGTGATGTTAGTTTTGTAATGAATAGTCTATGCCACACATTCCAGGACTATTTGCCCTAACTGCAGCTTCCTCCACCAAATGAATTTTGAAAGAGCACTCAATTAACATACCAATGTCTTTCTCCCTTTCATACCATAGTTTGTAACTTAAAGTTGCTGTATAGAAATGATGTCAACATTTATTTGTGTGTAATAACAGCATGGCATATAACGTGTGTGTATAATTCCACACCAAACTGAGTCAAAGGCCTTTTGTAGATAGTTTGGGTCATGTTGAGATCAAAAAGGAGATGGTATTCTGGATCTTGAGAAACATTAAGGTAGACAAGTCCCCAGGGCCTGATGGGGTATAAGCATAATCCCATTCGGCCCTGGAATCTAAAGTCAAAAGAGAAAATGCTGGAAAATCTCAGCAGTCTGGTAGCATCTGTAAGGAGAGAAAAGAGCTGATGTTTCAAGTCCAGATGACCCTTTGTCAAATGTCTGCAGAGGATGAAATGAAACTGCGGACAGGGACAGCTTTGAGAGAGAGAGTAAGACGATGTTGTTGGACAATCATGTGCTTTGACAAAGGGTCAGCTGGACTCAACATCAGCTCTTTTCTCCTTACAATGCTGCCAGACCTGCTGAGATTTTCCAACATTTTCTCTTTTGGTTCCTGATGGGAGATACCCCAGAATACTGAGAGAGGCAAGGGAGGAAATTGCTGGGGCCTAGAGAGAAATCTTTGTATCCTCACTGGCGACAGGGGAGTTCACACAGTAAGAAGTCTCCCAACATCAGGTTAATGTCCAATCAATTTATTTGATAGTAAGCCCACAAGCTTTCAGGAACACTGTTCCTTTGTCAGGCGTGTGGAAAGTTCTGATCAGAGAAGGGCATATAAAGGCACACACAGTTTACAGAATACTGATCAGAATGCGAGTCTTTACAATTAACCTGCTATTAAGACTTGAATAGCAGGTTAGCTGTAAAGACTCATTCTAATCAGTATTCTGTAAATTGCATGTGCCTTTATATAGTACGAAGTCTGACGACACCAGGTTTAAGTCCAACAGGTTTATTTGATAATAAACTCACAAGCTTGAGGTTAAGCTCTACTTCAGGTGAATGGAGAGTTCTGTCCTCAGAGCATATAAAGCACAGACAGTTTACAGATTACTGATTAGAATGCGAATCTTTACACCTAATCTGTGATTCAAGACTTAAAGTGGCTGACAATGTGAGTGGATGGAGCACTGATCACAGGTTAAAGAGACGTGTACTGTCTCCAGACAGTGCAGTAAGTGATGTTTTGCAAACCCAGGCAAGTCACTGGTTACAGATAGTGCGACATGAACCCAAGATCCCTGTTGAGACCGTCCTCATGTGTGCAGAACTTGGCTATCAGTCTCTGCTCAGCGACTCTGCGTTGTGTGTTGTGAAGGCCACCTTGGAGAACGCTGACCCGACGATCAGAGGCCAAGTGTCCATGACTGCTGAAGTGTTCCCCAAAAGAAAGAGAACACGCTTGCCTGGTGATTGTCTAACAGTGTTCATTCATCCATTGTCATAGGGTCTGCATGGTGTCCCCCAATGTACCATACTTTGGGACATCCTTTCCTGCACAGTATCAGGTAGACAACATTGGCTGAGTTGCAAGAGTATGTACCTGGTGATGAGATGATGGCATCCATGCCAATGATCTGGCACATCTTGCAGAGATTGTTGTGGCAGGGTTGTGTGGTGTTGTGGTCACTGTTCTCCTGAAGGCTGGATAGTTTGCTGCAGACAATGGTCTGTTTGAGGTTGTGTGGTTGTTTGAAGGCAAGAAGTGGGGGTGTGGCGAAGGCCTTGGTGAGATGTTCGTCTTCATCAACATTCCGCAACATTGTCATCAAACCAGCAAAGGAGGGGTCATCGTCATACTAAACAGATCAGATTACTGCAAAGAAGTGTACTGATAACTGAACAACGGGGAACACTACGGATAGTTACCCGCAGATCCGACCAAAGAACCTGTCACTATCTGTAACCTGACATCTGTCAACTCAACAGACCGATCAAGACATTTGATCTGGATCTTCAGAGCACACTCCGTGCTTGCATTCCACGTACTCCCCGCATTGAAGATCTCTACTGCCTCCCGAAGATACACAAGGCAAACACACCCAGCCGTACCATCATATCGGGCAATGGGAACCTGTGTGAGAACCTCTCCTGCTACATCGAGGGCATCCTGAAACCCATTGTACAAAGCAACTTTTGTCATGAGACTATGGACTTCCTACAGAAACTCAGCACACATGGAGCAGTTGAACCAGGAGCACTCCTCGTCACAATGGATGTCTCGGCACTCTACACCAGCATCCCGCACGACGATAGCATTGCTGTAACTGCCTCAGTATTCAATGCTGACAACTGCCATTTTCTAGGTGCAATTTTAGAACTCATTCGTTTCATCCTGGACCACAATGTCTTCACCTTCAATAACTCATTCTTCTTCCAGGCATGTGGAACAGCCATGGGGACCACATTTGCACCTCAATATGCCAACGTCTTCATGCACAGGTTTGAACAAGACCTCTTCACCACACAGAACCTTCAACCAATGCTATACACTAGATACATTGATGACATTTTCTTCCTTTGGACCCATGATGACATCAACAAGTTCCATCCCACCATCAGACTTACCATGGACTACTCCCCGGAATCGGTCGCATTCTCGGACACACGCATCTCCATAAAGGAAGGTCACCTCCACCACTCTACTGTACCGCAAGCCCACGGTTAACCTCACAATGCTCCACTTCTCTAATTTCTACCCTAAACACGTTAAAAAAGCCATCACCTATGGACAAGCCCTCCATATACACAGAATCTGCTCAGATGAGGAGGATTGCAACAGACACCTCCAGACGCTGAAAGATGCTCTCAGGACATGGCACTCGACTCATCGATCAACAATTCTGAAACGCCACAGATAAAAACTGCACCGACCTCCTTAGAAGACAAACACGGGACATGATGGACAGAGTACCCTTCCTTGTCAGTACTTCCCTGAAGCAGAGAAGCTATGACATCTTTTCTGGAGCCTTCATCACATCATTGAAGATGAACATTTCACCAACGCCATCCCCACACCCCTTCAACTGCACAATCTCAAACAGACCATTGTCCGCCGCAAACTACCCAGCTTCAGGAGAACAGTGACCACGATACCACACAACCCTGCCACAGAAAACTCTGCAAGATGTGCCGGATCATTGACACGGATACCATCATCTCACATGAGAACGCCATCGACCAAATACACAGTACATACTCTTGCAACTCGGCCAATGTTGTCTACCTGATACGCTGCAGGACAGAATATTCTGAGGCATGATACATTGGGGAGACCATGAAGACGCTACAACAACGGATGAATGAACACCGCTCAACAATTACCAGGCAAGAGTGTTCTCTTCCTGTTGAGGAACACTTCAGTGGTCATGGGCATTCGGCCTCTGAATTTCAGATAAGCGTTCTCCAAGGTGGCCTTCATGACATGACAATGCAGAGTCGTTGTGCAGAGACTGATAGCCAAGTTCCACACATGAGGCCTCAGCCAGGATCTTGGGTTCATGTCACACTATCTGTAACCCCCATGACTTGCCTGGGCTTGCAAAATCTCACTAACTGTCCTGCCTGGAGACAATACACATCTTTTTGACCTGTGCATAATGCTCTCTCCATTAACATTGTCTGTACCTTTTAAGACTTGATTACCTATAAAGACTCGCATTCCAACCAATATTTTGTAAATTGAGTTTGTGTCTTTATATGCCCTGTTTGTGAACAGAACTCCCATTCACCTGATGAAGGGGCAGTGCTCTGAAAGCTAGTGGCTTTTGCTACCAAATAAACTATTGGACTTTAACCTGGTATTGTGAGACTTCTTACTGTGTTTACCCCAGTCCAACGCCGGTATCTCCACATCAGTCGTAGAAGACAGAGGATAGTAGTGGAAGGGTGAGTTTCTGAATGAAAGGCTGTGACTAGTGGTGTTCCTCAGGGATCAGTGCTGGGATCTTTGTTATTTGTTATATATAGGGAAATGTAACAGGTTTGATTAGTAAGTTTGCAGATGACACAAAAGTTGACGGAATTGTGGATAGTGATAAGGACTGTCAGAGGATACAGATCAGTTGCAGACTTGGCCAGGGAGATGGCAGTTGGAGTTTAATCTGGCCAAATGTGAGGCAATGCATTTGAAAAATCTAATACAAATGGGAAATATACAGTAAATGGCAGAGTCCTGAGGAGTATTGATAGGCAGAGGGAGCTGGGTGTACAGGTACACAGAGCACTGAAAGTGGAAACGAATGTGGAGAAGATAGTCAAGAAGGCATATGGCATACTTGCCTTCATTGGCCGGGGCATTGAGTTCAAAAATTGGCAAGTCATGTTGCAGCTTTATAGAACCTGAGGGCACATTTGGAATACAGTGTTCAATTCTGGTCACCACACTACCAGAAGGATGTGGAGACTTGAAAGGGTACAGAAAAGATTTACCATGATGTTGTCTGATATGGAGGGCATTAGCTATATGGAGAGGTTGGAGAAACTTGGTTTGTTTGTTGGAGATGTCTGAGGCAAGCTTTTTCACACAGATGGTGGTGGGTGCCTGTAACTCTCTGCCAGGGGAGGTAGTGGAAGCAGCTACAGTAGTGACTTTTTAAGGAGCATCTTGACAAATACATGAATTGAATGAGAATAGAGGGATATGGTCCCCAGAAGCATAGGGGTTTTTAGTTCAGCAGGACAGCATGGTCAACGCAGGCTTGAAGGGCCAAAGGACCTGTTTCGGTGCTGTAATTTTGTCAAACTTGGACACATTTTTCCCCCAATCTATCCACACGCTGGCACAGTGGTTAGCACTGCTGACTCACAGGGGCCTGGGTTCAATTCCTAGCTTGGGTCACTGTGGAGCCTGCACGTTCTCCTTGTGTCTGTGTGGGTTTCCTCCAGGTGCTCCGAATTCCTCCCGCAGTCCAAGAAGATAAGCTGGTTAGGTTTATCCCCAGAAATGGAGACAGAAGTCAAGCAAAGGAAGTCACAGCGAAAGACCATGTAAGAGGAATGGAAATTAGAAGCAAAATTAATCATTTTTTCCAGTTTTAGGTAAGAGCAGGAAATGGCACCAATACAATCATCAATAGACCAGCAAAAGAAATGTGGGAGGCAACCCCTAGGAAGACTAGAACAAGAAATGTTCCAAAGACCCCAGAAAAAGATATGCATAACTAGGGCCCATGCTGGTACATATAACCACACCTTTTATTTGGAGGAAATGAGACAAGTTAGAAGAGAAATTGTCAATGAGAGAAGAATTCTTGTTCCTGGTAGCCTTATACCCATAATTCTTCTTCTTGTTTTTTGGGATTCTCTTCCTGTTCATCATTTGGTTCCATTGACAGCACCCAACCTACTGTTTCCTTACAATTACTTCAGGATCTTATGTATATCATGAAATCCTAATTTGCGTCCAATAATGAGGCATTCCCTTAAATCAGCCATTCAGCAAAAGATTCGGTAATTATGAACAACAACTTTTATTAGCATTTATATAGCATCTTTAACATAATAAGGACTCATCCCAAGGTGTTTTACGGGGAAGTAACTGAACAAAATTTGATAGCAAAACACAGATATTAGAACAGGTGATTAAAAAAAATTGGTCAAAGGTAAGAAGCATCTTAAAAAAGGAGAGAGGGGTGGAGAGGTTTAAGGACGGAACTGCAGAGAATAGTGCTTAGACAATGGAACAATGGAAATTGGAGATGGACAAGAGGGCAGAACTGGAGGAATGTAGGTATCTCACAGATTTGTAGGACTAGCGTGTTCATCCAGCAGTAAGGATATTTCAGTTGCAAGCAACAAAATAATTAACTTCACAAAGTAAACCAAAGAAAAAAGGTTTAATAAAGAAACTATATTTCACCAACACTCAGGCCACAACCTTAGCCCCAAATGTTCCCGAGAATCATACTATGCAAAAGAAGCCCTTTGGCGCATCAAGTCTGCACCAACACATTACAAACACCTGAACTCCCACCTAATCCATTTACCAGCACTTGGCCCATAGCCCTGAATGTTATGATGTGCCAAGTGCTCATCCAGGTACTTTTTAAAGGATGTGAGGCATCTCACCTCTAACACCCTCCCAAGCAACGCATTTCAGATTATCACCACCCTCTGGATAAAAACATTTTTCCTTCACACTCCCCTTCAAACCTCCTGCTCCTCACCTTGAACCTGTGTTCCCTTGTGACTAACACTTCAATTAAGGAGAACAGCTGCTCCTGATCTATTCTGTCCATGGCCCTCATGATCTTGCACACCTCAATCAGGCTGTTCCCCAGTCTTCTCTGCTCCAACAAAAACAACACAAGCCAACTTCTCTTCATAATTTAAATGTTCCATCCCAGGCAGCATCCTGGTGAATCTCCTCGACACCCCCTCCAGTGCAATCACATCCTTCCTATAATGTGGTCACCAGACTGCATACAGTACTCTAGCTCTGGCCTCACCAAAGTTCTATGCGAGCCATTTTCCAATTTTACAGTCAATTAGATATTTCAGAAACACAAATTAGATGATGCAATCTATGAGACAGATTAGCAAACTAATTTGTTCTGTGCTGGATGACAGCTGCGTCAAAACAGTTGCACAAATGATCATTGCTGGACATTTAGGCAAGCACAGAAGGTCAAAACAAGCAGCTGGACTTTATACAGTTATTGGTGTCACTATAGGTGAACAGTCACATAAAATGAAAAATTCTGTGAATATTAAAAATCTGATCTACTTTAAAAGTGCAATATAATGCTGCTGATGTTTGAGCAGTTTGAAGCTTATAAATAAATGGAATAGTTGCAACATAGAAGGAGGCCATTTAGCCAATCATCTTTGTGTTAGCTCTCCAGAAAAACCACTCAGCCTGTGTCACTCCCTTTGCATTTCTCTGTAAACTTCTAATTTCTTTTCTATTCACAAAATAACCTGCAGCCAATCTCCAATGTTAGCAGCCTCTGGCATGTTGGAACAATCTATTGAAAATCATGATTGAATTTGCCTCCACCAAATTCTTGGGCTATGCATTCCAGATTGTAATTTCTCACCGTGGAAAATATTTTTCTTCATATCACCATTGGTTTTTTTACCATTCACCTTAAATGTCCCCTAGTTTTCAACCATTTAACCCATTGGTGACAGTTTCTCCTTTCCTACTCTATCCAAATCCCTTATGATTATGAACGTTGACATCAAATTGCCTGTCAATCTTCTATTCTCTAAGGAGAACACACCCAGTTTGTCCAATCTGTCCTCATAACTGAAGTCCCTCATCCCTGAAATCATTCTTGTAAATCTTTCCTACATCTTCTCTAATGCCTTCATGCTCTTCTTGGCCCCAATGCTCCGGTTGAAGCCAAACCAGCGTTTTACAAAGATTTACCAAACCTTTCTTGTTTTTGTACTGTACTGAATACCTTTTTTATAAAGCCCAGGATTTCATTTGCTTTCTGAAACACTTTCTCGACCTATCCTGATTTACCACCCAGGTTCCTCTGATCTTGTACCCCTTTTTGGCTTGTATCCTTTATTTGATATTGTCTGTCTTTGTTCCTCCTACCAAAGTATAATCACCTCTCATTTCTCTGGGTTAGATTTCATCTGCCACATGTTTGCCATTCCACCAGCCTGTCAATGTCCCCTTAAAATCTATAACTGTCCTCCTCACAGTTTTTCCAAATTTTGTGTCATTTGCAAATTTCTAAATTGTGCCCTATATACCCAACTTGAGGTCATTAATATAAATCGAGAAATCAGTGGTCCTAATACCAATCCCAAATATCCCACTATATATCTTCTTCCAGTCTAAAAAGCAACTGTTTGCCACTACTCCCTGTTTTCTGTCACTCAGCCAATATCGTACTTATGCTGTCACCGCTCCTTTAATTTCATAATCTTCGACTTTGCTGACAAGTGTGTTATTTGCACTTTATCCAACAGCTTTCAGAAATTCATGTACACCATATCAAAAACATTATCTCATTTATCATCTCTTATCTCATAAAAATCACTACCAGGTTAGTTAAAATATGATTTGTTTTTAACAAATCCTTGCTGGCTTTCCTTAATTCATATCCATTTGTACATTATGTTGTACAATCCCACGTTTTGTCCTCGGATTATTGTTTTAAATATTTTTTCCATTATCAAGGTTAACGCCCTGTTTTGGTCTCAAATTGGACTCACTCCTTTTACCACATTTTTATTGTTCATATGCATAGTGAAGTTTGTTTAATCCTCTTCGATCTTAGCTATGAAACTTTTCCCATACTCTCTCTGAACTTTCTATATTCAGCCTGGTTCTGCACTGTATTATCAACCAGGCACAACCGTTTCCTGCTTCATCTTACTATTTCTTTTTTCACCAGGGATTTTGGCTTTGTTTATCTCACCTTTTCCCTTTGTGGGAAAGTTCCTTAACTATACCTGAACCATCTGCTGTTTAAAGGCAGCCCATTGTTCTGTTTCAGGTGCCTGCCAGTCTTTGCAATTTACTTGGACCAGACTTGTTCACACCCCACTGAAATTAGTCCTTCCACAATTGATTACTGTTACTCTGGATTGCTCCTTGCCCTTTTCCATAGCTAACCTAAACCTTAGGATACTATGATCACTGTCCCTAAATGTTCCCCTGCTAACACTTGTTTCATTTGCCTTATCTCATTTCTCAGAACCAGATCCAGCAATGCCTCCTTTCTCATTTGGCTGGAATCATATTAATCTAGAAAACTCTCCTGAACACAGTATTAAAACTCTCCAGTCTCTTTGCCCTGTACAGTATTATTACCTAAACCTTATTTGTTTAATTAAAGTTCCATGTCAACAAAGCATATGTAGGAGTGTTTTTCAGAGACTGAGTATTAAGTTGGCTTTCATGTGAGGGATTTCCCTTCTTAGTTATGGCTCAGCTAATACAAAGATTCGCGGAGACAAGTATTCTGGTTAAAGATGTATCTTTATTTTCCAGGCCTGGAAAAGGAGAGAGATTTGGGGCAGTTCCAAATCACCCTAAAGTTACATAACTCTCAGTATTACAATTATACAATTTTCAAGTCATTTGCCTACCCCTCTGCTCAACCCTGCCAAGTATGAGCTAATCATTATTAATATGGATTATCTACCTTGGCCAATAACATGCTCTAAGGCATGATGGGATGTAGTCAAGTGAAATGAACGACATTCTTTGGAACAATCCAGCTATTGAGTGAAGGGAGAAAGCAATTATGATCAGTATCTCTACACGGTCCTCATGAATAGAATATTCACCAGCGAAGGACGATACTAGAGATCTCAGACAGGTCAATGAATAGATCATACATTACGCCAGATAAGGAGATCAAGGAAATATTAGAGACTGAGAAAGACTTTCAAAGTCCATAAATTCACATATTCCCATACTGTCAGAGGGTAAATGTTATTGACCAAGGTAAACAATCCATACTAATAATGATTGGCTCATACCTGGTTGGGGTGAGCCGAGGGTCGGACAAATGACTTTTGAAAATTGTATAATTATAACACTGAGAGTGATGTAATTTTAGAGTGATTTGGAATTGCCTCAAATCTCTTTGGTAAGTTGACCAGGCCTGGAAAATAAAGAAATGCCTTTAACCAGAATACAATCTCCATGAGTCTGTATGTTATTTGAGTCATAATTAAGTGAAAACCAGCTTATTACTTAGCCTCTGAAAAAAGCTCCAACATCATAGGTTTGCACCTCTGTGTAATTTCCTGTCAATGTTTTTTCTTTACTAGAATCCCTAAGGTGCAGAAGGAGGCTATTTGGCCCATCCAGCCTGCACCGACAACAATCACACCTCGGTCCTATCCCCATAGCCCCATGTATTTGCCCTGCTAATTTCCCTGACACTAAGGGGAAATTTTAGCATGGCCAATCAACCCAACCTACACATTTTCGGACTGTGGGAGGACACCAGAGAACCCGGAGGAAACCCATGCAAACAGAGGAAGAACGTACAAACTCCACAACACAGGCAGTCACCCAAGGCCAGAATTAAACCCATGTCCCTAGGGAGATGAGGCAGTGGTGCTAATCACTGCGCCACTAGTTAAAGTGGACTAGTTAGTGGCCTGTAGAATACACCCAGAATTGTAATAGAACTGTTCGTTTCTTAGCTCTACTCAAATAGATTCTGCCCTTGACTCTTTTAGGACTTTGTCTCTCTCCAGCACTGCAATATTTTTCTCTTAATCAATATGGGCACACCTCATTTCTTTCCTTCCCTATCTTGCCTGAGTTGCCTGAACACTTTGTATCCAATAATATTTAGTACCTAGCCCTGCTCTTCTTTTGAGCCAGGTCTCCATTATCTCATATCAGAAATGTCCTACTTGGCTTTCTGTGCCTATAGCTCACCAACCTTTTATTTAAATTAAGTTAAGAAGGCTGAGTTTGGCCAAGTAGTGGATAGTGTAGAGGGTAACAGTCTCCAAAACAATATAGATGGGTTGGTGGCGTGGATGGTAAAGTGGTAGGTGGATTTTAACATAGAGAAGTGTGAGGTAATGCATTTAGGGAGATCTAACAGTTATAAGGAATACACAATAAATGGGAATACACTAAGATGAAAATCTTAGTATACAAATTCACAGGTTCCTAAAGAACATAAGAACATAAGAAATAGGAGCAGGAGTAGGCCATCCAGCCCTTCGAGCCTGCCCCGCCATTCAATAAGATCATGGCTGATCTGTCGCTGCTCAGTTCCACATTCCCGCCCTCTCCCCATAACCCTTAATCCCCTCTCCTATCAAAAACCCATCAACCCGCGTCTTAAAAATATTTAGCGAGGCAGCCTCCACCACTTCAACGGGCAGAGAATTCCAGAGATTCACCACCCTTTGAGTGAAGAAGTTCCTCCTCAACTCCGTTCTAAACCGCCCCCCTTTTATCTTGAGGCTGTGCCCCCTAGTCCTATTGTCTTCTTTGAGCTGGAAGAGTCTTTCCACCTCTATCCTATCCATCCCATTCATCATCTTATACGTCTCAATGAGATCTCCTCTCATTCTTCTAAACTCTAACGAGTACAAGCCCAGTTTATTCAGCCTCTCCTCATAGCTCAACCCCCTCAACTCCGGTATCAGCCTAGTAAACCTCCTCTGCACTCCCTCCAAGGCCAAAATATCTTTGCGCAGGTGCGGCGCCCAAAAATGCACACAGTACTCCAGTTGCGGCCTCACCAATGCCCTATACAGCTGCAGCAAGACCTCTCTACTTTTATATTCAATCCCCCTCGCTATGAAGGCCAGCATCCCATACGCCTTCCTGACCACCTGCTGCACCTGCAAGCTGGGTTTTTGCGACTCATGCACAAGGACCCCGAGGTCCCTCTGCACCGTCGCCTGCTGCAGTTTTTCGCCACGTAAGTAATAGTCCTTCCTACCATTTTTCCTACCAAAGTGGACCACCTCACACTTGCCAACATTAAATTCCATTTGCCATTTCCTGGCCCATTCACCCAGCCTATCTAGATCCTTCTGCAGACTCTCCATACCCTCCGCACAATTTGCCGTTCCCCCAATCTTGGTGTCATCAGCAAATTTCGACACTCTACATTCGGTTCCCTCCTCCAGATCATCTATATAAATGGTAAAAAGCTGAGGCCCCAGCACCGACCCCTGGGGCACTCCACTAGTCACCATCCGCCAATCCGAATAGCACCCGTTGACCCCCACTCTCTGCCTCCTATTTGACAACCAATCCTCTATCCACGCTAACACCCTACCCCCAATTCCATGTCCCTCGACCTTCTGCAATAACCTCTTGTGAGGCACTTTGTCAAACGCCTTCTGAAAATCTAGAAAGACCACATCCACCGGCTCTCCTCTATCCACCGCCCTAGACACATCCTCATAGAACTCCAGTAAATTTGTCAGACACGACTTCCCTTTAACGAAACCGTGCTGCGTCTGCTCTATCAAGCAATTCCCTTCAAGATGCCTCGCAATTTCCTCCTTAATGACAGATTCTAACATTTTACCTACCACAGATGTTAAACTAACCGGTCTATAATTCCCCGCCTTTTGCCTGGCACCCTTCTTAAACAACGGCGTAACATTAGCCGTTTTCCAATCATCCGGCACTTCCCTGGAATCCAGCGACGTTTGGAAAATAACCACCAAGGCATCCACTATCACCTCCGCCAAAAAAAGGCAGCGGTTCAAGTAGACAAGATTGTAAAAAATACATATGGAATGCTCTCCTTCAATGGCAGTGGTACAAAGTATAAAAGTAAGGAATGTTGGGATTGTATAAAACACTGCTGAGGCCACAACTGGAGTATTGTGCGCAGTTCTGGTCACCACATTACAGGAAAGGCGTAATCACTGTGGAGAGAGTGCAGAGGAGGTTTACAAAAACTTTGCCAGGCCAGAAAAGTGTAGCTATAAGGAGAGATTGGTGTTATTTTCCTTGGAACAAAGAAGGCTGAGGAGTGATTTGATTGAGGTGGACAAAATTATGAGGGGAAGAGAAAGGGTGGGCAGGATAGAATTGTTTCCCTGAGTGGAGAATTCTAGAGGTAGGCTTACATTAACACTGCAATGAAGTTACTGTGAAAATCCTCTAATTGCCACACTCCAACACCTGTTCGGATACATGAGGGAGAATTTAGCATGGCCAAAAGATTTATACAGCACATCTTTGAACTATGGGAGGAAACCGGAGCACCCAGAGGAAACCCTCACAGACACAGGAATCGAACCTGGGTCCCTGGTGCTGTGAGGCAGCAGTGCTAACCACTGTGCCACCCTATAGCATCTATAGAACATAAATCCAAGATAAGTGGCAGAAGATGTAGAGGGAACATGAGCAAGATTTTCTTTATGCAGAGGGTAGTGGAATTCACAGTCTGAATTGGTGGTTGAGGCAGAGACCCTAAACTCTTCTTAAAAAGTACATGAACCTGAACCTTTAGTAGTGTAAGCTACAGGGCTATGGGCTGGATGCAGGAAGGTGGGATTAAAAAGGGCATTGAGCTGGCATGAATAAGATGGGCTGTAACTTTTCTATGGTTTTATGGTTAAGAGGTGGCCCAGTAGGTGTGTTCAAGGGTTTTGAAACAAACACAGCAGTGAAAGATTGTTTCCTCTAGTCTGTGAGACAGTAATAAGGGGGCACAAATTTAAAGTAATTATGGAAAATAATTGAAGGGTTGGGATGTTAGAAAATGCATCTTTCCACAAAGTGTAGTTAGGCGATGAAATTCTCAACCACAAATGTTGGTGAGATAAATTCCACACATTCTTTCAAATCAGAATTAAATAGCTGCTTGAAAACAAAAGTAATTTATAGGACATGAACACAACTCAATGGCAAAAGTGCAAAAGAGATGTATCCAGACTTGATGAGCCAAGTATCAGGATAAATTGAATAGATAGGGTTGCTAATCATCCGGGATTGGCCTGGAGTCTCCAGGAACATAAGAACATAAGAACATAAGAAATAAGAGCAGGAGTAGGCCATCCAGCCCTTCGAGCCTGCCCCGCCATTCAATAAGATCATGGCTGATCTGTCGTGGCTCAGTTCCACATTCCCGCCCTCTCCCCATAACCCTTAATCCCCTCGCTTATCAAAAACCCATCAACCCGCGTCTTAAAAATATTTAGCGAGGCAGCCTCCACCACTTCAACGGGCAGAGAATTCCAGAGATTCACCACCCTTTGAGTGAAGAAGTTCCTCCTCAACTCCATTCTAAACTGCCCCCCCTTTATCTTGAGGCTGTGCCCCCTAGTCCTACTGTCCTTTCTGAGAGGGAAGAGTCTCTCCACCTCTATCCTATCCATCCCATTCATCAGCTTATACGTCTCAATGAGATCTCCCCTCATTCTTCTAAACTCTAACGAGTACAAGCCTAGTTTATTCAGCCTCTTCTCATAGCTCAACCCCCTCAACTCCGGTATCAGCCTAGTAAACCTCCTCTGCACTCCCTCCAAGGCCAAAATATCCTTGCATAAGTGCGGCGACCAAAACTGCACACAGTACTCCAGCTGCGGCCTCACCAATGCCCTATACTGAACTGAAGAGCAATCTCCAGGACATTGCAGTGTGCAACTCTTAGAAAAATAACTGGGATATTTTTGTCATTTGTATTGCACAATTCTCTTTACCATAGTTACACCATGAAACCTCCAAGAATACATTCACTTGCAGTTGACAACTCTATGAACAGACTAGACTTTTTCTTCTTTGTTTTTTCATGGGTGTGACTGTTCCTGGTAAGGTCAGGATTTGTTGCCCATCCCTAATTTCCCCTTGAACTGAGTGACTCACAAGGTCATTTCAGAGATGCAGTTAAGAGTCAACCACATTGCTGTGGATCTGAAATCACATGTAGGCCAAACCAAGTAAGGACAGCAGATTTTCTTCCTTGAAGAGCATTACTGAACCCTATGGATTATTGCAATAGTTGATTATCTTATAACGGCAGTGATTATATTTTAGACTCTCTTTTTCAATTTAAGGTAAAATGGAGTAACAAAGAGAGTCCTGTGATCTGCTACATGTTCTGCTGGACAACAAGTCTGCGTGGCTTGGTTATCATGGAGATCAGAGGGGGAGGGTATAGGCTGAGTACTGTTGAAATGCAAGTCCTATGTCTAACACCTGAAAACAAAGGCAAAAGCAGATGTTCTTATTATTGCAAACTTTCTGTCTTGGAGACTTTGGACAGAGAGGCCAGGTGAGGTCAGGTCTGGGTAGAGAGAGACCATAGTGGCTGCTAGCAGCAAAGAAAAGGCTATTCTATGTTAGCTACCACGTGGAATGCTGATGGCAGCTGGTTCTCATATCAAGGAGGAGAGAGACCAGCGGGAATTTAAAAACTCTGAAAGACTCAGTCTGGTGTTCCTGGAGAAGGAATCATTGGAGGAAGCTATGCTGCTGATGGTTAATTCAGTACTTCTTGGAAGCCGAGGGAAGTGGAATTGAAGCATTATCAATGGACTTTACAACTTAGCAAAATGAGAAGAAGTGAATCCATTGGAAGCTGGGAATGCCTTTGGACTGTTTCATGAAGACTGCATTTCTGTGGACAGCATGCTGCAAAGTAAATGTGACATGATTATTCATTATGGTAAGAGATGTCTTTTCTGTTGCTCACTAAGTAATGTTTAGTTAATGTTGATTTCAGTTTGTTACAGTAAAAGTCTTGGGCGGCACAATGGTTAGCATTGCTGTCTTACAGCACCAGGGATCCAGGTTTGATTCCTGGCTTGGGTCACTATCTGTGCAGAGCCTGCATATTCTCCCTATGTTGCGTGGGTTCCCACCAGGTGTTCCAGTTTCCTCCCACAGTCCAAATGACAGGCTGGTTAGGTGCGTTGGTTGGGCTAAATTCTCCCTCAGTGTACCCAAACAGGTGCTGAGTGTGGCGACTAGGGGATTTTTACAGGAACTTCATTGCAGTGTTAATGTAAGCCTACTTGTGATACTAATAAACTTTAAACCTGAAATATCGTGTGCGATCCCTTCACGATGCAAGTTACTTGGGAAGTCAAATATATTTTTAAAAGTTTTTGATCTCTATGGGGATTGTAACAGCACTGCATTTCACTTCCTCGATGGTAGTGAAAATATGGAACTCACTGTGCATTGGAATAGTTGACAGGAGCCTAGATAAACATGTAGGGAAGTAAAAGAAGGATACAGAATCATAGAATGGTTACAGAGCAAAAGGAGGCTTTTCAACCATGTAAAAACATAAGAGCTCGGAGCAGAAGTAGGCCATCTGGCCCTTCAAGCCTGCTCTGCCATTCAATAAGATCATGGCTGATCTTTTTACTCACCTGCCCATCATAACCCTTAATTACTTTATTGTTAAAAATGTATCTATCCTTGCCTTAAAAATATTCAATGAGGTAACCTCAACTGCTTCACTGGGCAGACAGTTTCACAGATTCACAAGCCTTTGGGTGAAGAAGTTCCTCCTCAATTCAGTCTTAAATCTGCTCCCCGTTATTATGAGGCTATGTCCCCTAGTTCTAGTTTCACCCACCAATGGAAACAACATTCATGCTTCTATTTTGTATGTTTCTATAACATTCCCCCCATTTATCTGAATTCCAATTCTAAATTTCCAAATTTACTTTCCGGAAGGGTAGGGGGTTTTAATTCAATTGGGCAGCATGGTTAGTGCAGCCTTGGATGGCCGAAGGGCCTGTTCCAGTGTTGTAATTTTCTTTGTTCAATGATAATAGCCCCAGTCTACTCAGTCTGTCCTCATAAGCCAAACCTCTCAACTCTGGAATCAACCTAGTGAATCCCCTCTGCAGCCCTTCCAGTGCCAGTTGATCCATTCTCAAGTAAGGAGACCAAAACTGTACACAGTACTCCAGGTGTGGCCTCACCAACACTTTATACAGCTGCAACGTAATGTTCCTGTTTTCAAACTCCATCCCTCCACCAATATGGGACAAAATTCCATTTGCTTTTTTGATTACCTGGTGCACCTGCAAACTAACCTTTTCCAATTCATGCACAAGGACACCCAGGTCCCTCTGCACAGCAGCAAGCTGCATTTTTTTAAACCATTTCAATAATATTCCATTTTGCTGTTATTCCTACCAAAATGGATGGCCTCACATTCACATGTAGCCCTGCACATTTTTCTCTGCAGGTCCTTAACCAATTCCAAGCTGTGTTATGCCTCTCTTATGTTTTTGAATGCGTTCATCATGAATATTTTAAAACAACTTGTAATAACAATATCCTGCACAAATTCACAAACATACATCAATATGGTGCGATAACGGAGGAGGCCAAATCGGAGATTTGGAACAGTTGATCGAATGTCATTTCTGTACAAAGACAACACTTCATCGCTCTCCAGTCATCTTGACAAATACAAATATCTGCGCCCTCCCACTTTAGAGGCTTATAAAAATCACTAACTGTTAAACATAGAATCAATGAATGCCAGAAACCACGTGGGCTGGTAATCTTGTGCGATGATGTAATCAGCACCCACAGGGGGCGTGGTCCCGGACGGATGACGACAGATCACCCCACGTCGCACTCCGCGCTCTGATTGGCTATGTCGCGCTGGTTCTAGAGGCACGCGGCCCAGTACCGCGCTGGTGCCCACTCAACCGAACTTGGAGTAAGCTGGCGGCTGATTGGTGAGATTTGCCTGCTGACGCGGGCCGCGCCCACCTCATCCCTGATCTCTAAATGGTTTGCTTCGCTGTCAATCAAACAGGTGGGTTGAAGGTACCCGCCCACTTTGTTTCCGCCAGCAAGTTAGGTTTTGTCGTGCCGTTTATTGACATGGTTGTACGGCAAGTGAGCTCGGTGTAAACACCAAATCAGCACCCCCCAACCCGGGTCGCTTTTCCCCTCTCCCCACTTGCATTCTGTGCCTTCGGACTATTTAATATGAATAACGGTGGGCAGCCGTACCCTGCTGCCGACCCGGCCTTGATGTTCGAGGACTCGACGCTGGACAATCTGAACCCGTCTCTGACCGAGAGCAGTGAGATCGATAACGCGCTGCTCAATGATATTGATGGTGAGTGATGGGTAGGGCCTGGATGGGCAGGATCCTGAGGGCATTTGGGGTTGGCTGGGGAGGATCCACGAGAGTGTTAGGCAGAGCCTGGCTCCTGGGGGCATTACAAGGCATCCATGGGGATAGCCTGGCAGGTATATTAATGTTAACTGGCGCCTTGTCATGCAGAACAGGACACTGCCTAATGGGCTTTTTGGAGCATCTAAGGGGTTGAGCTTGGCATCTCTGGAGTTTGGCCTCTTGTACAACGATAGTTGTGGGTAGAATTAGGAATGTGTGGCATTTCTTAGCAAAACAATTGAACGTATTTCTTCTGGTATCAAAGTTAAGAGTGGTGGTAATGATGTTATGTGGCTTATTATTTCGGGTACATATACACGTACGTAGAATTGTGTTCCGCTTGCTTATAAACTTTGAGCAAAATTTTAATTCCTTGTACGTGTGAATGGATTTATCAGTATACAGTCGTAAATGACTCAGATCCAAGGCAGTACTGGCAGCTTTACCCATTTTCTGATTTTTTTTTTAGTAAATCTTTCTTCCCAGGCTACTTCTACTATAACTTCAATAAACGTCTAAATGATGAAACCAATAGGTTTAGGAAAAACTTAGAACTGAATTCCACCCTGAATTCTGATGGGGTATTGATAAAAGAAGAAAGTAACTGTATTGGCATTGAATTAAGATCTTAGTCATGTTAACTTTTCGAATTTGTATGTGAAGTGGAGAGTGAACATGCTGTTTTGCCTGAATTAACAGATTAATCGTGTTAAATGTTTGAATTTGTTATGTATGTATTTTTATAGAATTGGAGAGTGAGCATGCTGTTTCGCTTGGTGCCCAATAGCATTGACTGCAAGGTTGCTGAGTTGTGAGTTCAGTTCCAGGCAGACCGCTTCCAGCCTCTCGGGCAATGACGTCAGGCCGGGGTTACTAGCGGTTATTGCCTTCTGGTGCTGGGGAATTCTCAAGTTCATCTATGCATTGATCTACTCTGAAACACGTACAGCATTTGGGAACTTTGAATTTGTGCAAAGCAACAGGGGCAGATTGCTGTACTAGCTTGTAATCCTTGATAAAATTTCAATTCCAAGAAGTCTTTTCTAATTTTTTTAACATGTTAAGTTTCAGTATTTTAAATGGGATATTTTGAATTAAAAAAAAACTTTCTTCTGGAGATCAAATTGTGTTAAGTACGAGAATATGATTTTAAATGTTTCCAGTGAGTTTGAAGGCTGTTTGTTATGTTAGAATGAGCTGTGGGAGCAAGTGTCCTATAGTAACCTCTGGTTATTCACCTTTCTGAATTAATCAGTGTCCCTGGAAGTATAGACTGTTAAAACAAATCCTTTCTGTCATGTCTGAATGGTTAGCCAAACATAGCGAGCGACTGGGGCACTTCAGCGATTGGTTCAACCAGATCACCTCATGGTAAAAAAAACAGATTTCGAAATCCGCCCCTCAATTTGAATACAGTCGGTGGAATTTTTTTCTTAGGAGGAGGAGTAGACAAGAAGTAAAACTGTTCTGTTTGCCTACTGCTCTGCAATGTGGTTTTGTGCATGCACTGTTCCGAGAGGTTAAGCAGATAAGATCCTGAGGTGTTCTAGTGCATTACCGAAAATATTGCTCTTAATGTAGCAAGATAATTTTTGTAGAAAGTTTTGAACAGATAAGGTGTGGCGATGGACTGCACATTTGAAGGTAATAATGTAGTTTTACCGTGAAGATTTGAGGTGTGTTGGTGCAAATGACCTAAATTATCTTTACTTCAACTTATGCAGGGTAATATATTTTAATGCTCTTTTAAACAGAGTAAATTTCTGTTCTCTCACAGTTTATAAGGTTTGTATTTGATTGTATATGTTTTTATTTCAATTTCAGTATGTAGCATTGAATGACATCAAAATATAATTGTTTATTTTGAAAACAAGCCTTAAAACATTTAGGCACGTGGACAGAATTAATTTTAATGAAAGTATTTGTGTGATTTGTTTATAGTTGCAAAACAACTAATAATACTCATTCAAGATTTGAAATAGGCAAGGTAAAGTCGCCATAGTTTTAAATGATATAATAGCCTATTGGCTACTATCACAACTTCAAGATATCCTAAAACACATTGCATTTAATTAGTTTTGAACTCCAGTCACCATTGTTACACTTGGATACTTTGTTTTAGTGGAGCACACCTGCAATTTAGAGAATACACGCTTTCATCTGACTGCAGTAACTAACTGTCCCATCAGCCCCCTTTCGTTTTTACTATGCATTCTGTAAAGATAACTACTTATTTATCCAATTATGTAATTTTGTGTTCTGCTTGCTTTTCAGATATGTTACAGCTGATTAGCAATCAGGATGGAGAGTTTCCTGATTTATTTGACAACCACTTTACTAGCAGTCCTCTGCAGGATAGCAGTTCACCTGTCCCACCTAACCAGGGGTCACTGAACTTGTCCCTCGACAGCCTTTTGGGGAATAGCAGCAAGAGTCAAATTCCTGTAAAAATGTACCAAGGGCCTGTGCCCCAACAGCAGCTTCAGCATCCACAGCAGCCGCAGCTCCTTCGGGGCCCCTCTCCACAACATGTCAAACAAGAAACTGCTTCAAGCCAACAGCAGCAACAGCCTCTCATGATGTCACAGAGTTTTACACCTTCAGCACAATTGCAGCCACAATTTGTGCAGCAGCAGCAGTCACTGGGTTTTCAGAATGCCAATGGATTTGCAGGTAACAGATATCATTAGCACAGCTTCGAATAAAGCTTGAGATTATTTTATGGTCCAAGACTTTCGACAGTTAAATAGAAATCTTATAAATAGACATGTAATCATCTTTGTGTTCATAAAAGTTTATTTTCATTCTTCTAATCCTATTTCAAGGTACAGTAATCAATGATAAACTATAGATATGGGACTTTGAGCCTTTTAAACTGGGCTGATACTGGTATTTGCTAGTTCTTATCTGATGGGCAGTTCGCAGGAAGGAAAAAGCAAACATTCAGCTTCCGATAGGTTTATCATAGGTGATAAGGAGCAAAGAAATGTTGATTAAGTAAAGATTCTTTAGGTATTGAGTGTAACATAGCACTGTATTAAATTGCAAGTAAAGTCCTTCTCGTTTTCTTTCTTTCTCTTTAAAAACATTGAATAGTGCTGGCATTGTATCTGTGGGCATATTTTAGCCTCTAGAATGGCACCCAAATAGTTATTCATCTCTGAGCTGCTGCCAGGGAATTTGACAGTTGGAGGAGTGGCTTGGAAGGCATTACAGCCAAGTACAATCTTTCCTGCCCTGACACCCCTATTTGACGTTTCCGGCATTGGCTACTAGATGTGATCACTGGAAGATGAGACTGCCTGTCTTTCCATTATTTTAATCATCTCCCTGGGCTGAGATGTTACACTGCCCCCTACTGGCATCAACGAATTCAGCACAAATCAGGGTTGAACCTGGAGCCCTCTGGTCTGTGTTCATTTTCGCAATAGGCAATGTATTTACCAAAGAGGTAAGGTTCAATCTCATAAATCATTAATTGGACCAAAATTAGAATATTTAGACAATTTTAGGTCCTGTTCTTTTAGGAAAGGTGTCAAGGATGTGGAAATAGTAGGATGAGATTTGTTAGGATCATTGAAAGAATAAGGGGTTTTAGTTATGAAGAGATGAGAGAAACAAGGTGGGATTTTCGAGTCCTCCTGTGGCATGTTTTTCAGCAGTGGCTCGCCATTGGCTGCCAGTGGGATCTTCTGGTCCTGCCGATGTCTACGGTGTTTTGTATGCCTTGCCTGTCCAGTCACTGAGGAACCTGGCATGGAGGATCACCTTCACTGGGTCTGGAAGATCCCACTGACCAAAAGGGCTGGAAAATCCTGCCCAAGGACTCTGCCCATTAGAATTTAATGGGAGATATGAGGATAAATTAGGAAGTTCTGTGGTGTTGCTTGATATTTAGTTTATTATTGCCACAAGTAGGCTTACATTAACACTGCAGTGAAGTTACTGTGTAAATCCCCTAGTCGCCACACTCCGGCATCTGTTAGGGTACACTGAGGGAGAATGTTTAGCATAGCCAATGCACCTCAAGATTGTCAATTGAATGAATGGAGAAGATAGGAGAATTTTTCAAAACAGTTATTCCACCAAGAGCAATAGTGGGAGCAGAATCTATGATGGCTTTCAAAGGAAAGTGGATAATTATTTTAAGAACAGTTTTTTTTTCTACCCCAAGAGTGTAGGAGAAAGCTAATCAAATAAGATCAGGTGAGAACTGAATGATTTTGTTTTTTGCTCATAATCAATCTGCAACTGAGACATCAGGATTCTCCAGATAGCATCATGTGTTGAATTGCCTGGAGTGGAAAATTCCACAACTTTGAGGACTCTTGCCTTCAGAATGTAATTCACTAAGTCTTACAGTGCCAGTATTCAGCCACTCAGAGGGTCCCCAGATTCAGAAACTGTCTTTGCATTACTCACAGATGAATGCAATTGCATTTGGCAATACATGTCAACCTGTTTGACAGTGCAGAAAGTCACAGCAGGGCTGGTTTCTGTTTACACTTGCCTGCTTTCCAACAGTAGTTTCTGTGTGAAGCAAAGCTCATGTTAGATTTTTTTTAAACTGCACCTGTCCCCTTATTGAGTGCTTTTGAAGTTGATTGTGGCAGGAATTATAGGCCGGTTAGTTTAACGTCTGTTGTAGGTAAAATGTTAGAATCCGTCATCAAGGAGGAAATAGCGAGGCATCTTGAGGGGAATTGCTTGATAGAGCAGACACAGCACGGTTTCATTAAGGGGAAGTCGTGTCTGACAAATTTATTGGAGTTCTATGAGGATGTGTCTAGGGCGGTGGATGGAGGAGAGCCGGTGGATGTGGTATTTCTTGATTTTCAGAAGGTGTTTGACAAGATACCTCACAAGAGGTTATTGCAGAAGGTAAGGGGGCATGGAGTTGGGGGTAGGGTGTTAGTGTGGATAGAGGATTGGTTGTCAAATAGGAGGCAGAGAGTGGGGGTTAATGGGTGCTATTCGGATTGGCGGTTGGTGACTAGTGGAGTGCCCCAGGGGTCGGTGCTGGGGCCTCAGCTATTTACCATTTATATAGATGATCTGGAGGAGGGAACCGAGTGTATGGTGTTGAAATTTGCTGATGACACCAAGATTGGTGGAACAGCAAATTGCGCGGAGGGTGTGGAGAGTCTGCAGAAGGATCTAGATAGGCTGGGTGAATGGGCCAGGAATTGGCAAATGGAATTTAATGTTGGCAAGTGCAAGGTGGTCCACTTTGGTAGGAAGAATGGTAGGAAGGACTATTACTTACGGGGCGAAAAACTGCAGCAGACGACGGTGCAGAGGGACCTCGGGGTCCTTGTGCATGAGTCGCAAAAACCCAGCCTGCAGGTGCAGCAGTTGGTCAGGAAGGCTAATGGGATGTTGGCCTTCATAGCGAGGGGGATTGAATATAAAAGTAGGGAGGTCTTGCTGCAGCTGTATAGGGCATTGGTGAGGCCGCAGCTGGAGTACTGTGTGCAGTTTTGGTCGCCGCACTTACGCAAGGATATTTTGTCCTTGGAGGGAGTGCAGAGGAGGTTTACTAGGCTGATACCGGAGTTGAGGGGGTTGAGCTATGAGGAGAGGCTGAATAAACTAGGCTTGTACTCGTTAGAGTTTAGAAGAATGAGGGGAGATCTCATTGAGACATATAAAATGATGAATGGGATGGATAGGATAGAGGTGGAGAGGCTCTTCCAGCTCAGAAAGGACAGTAGGACTAGGGGGCACAGCCTCAAGATAAAGGGGGGGGCGGTTTAGAACGGAGTTGAGGAGGAACTTCTTCACTCAAAGGTTGGTGAATCTCTGGAATTCTCTGCCCGTTGAGGTGGTGGAGGCTGCCTCGCTAAATATTTTTAAGATGCGGGTTGATGGGTTTTTGATAAGCGAAGGGATTAAGGGTTATGGGGAGAGGGCGGGAATGTGGAACTGAGACACGACAGATCAGCTATGATCTTATTGAATGGCGGGGCAGGCTCGAAGGGCTGGATGGCCTACTCCTGCTCCTATTTCTTATGTTCTTATCCTTGCCTCCAAGATCAATTAAGAATGATGATTGAACCTTGGGCCTTCCCACAATGTTAGGGTCCCATTTCACAATGAGCAAGTGCATACCAACTGAGCTATGGGAACAGTACTTAAGCTGAATGTTTAGGTGAGAGTGTCTTGTATTTCTTTGCATGTCCAGCATTCAATAAGGTGCCACGTAAAAGGCTGCCAAACAATATACAAACTTATGGAAATGGTGATTATATTAACACAAATGAAGAACTACCTAACAGGAAAAGGGTAGTCAAAATAAATGAGTCATTTTTGGGATGGCAAACTAACTAGTGTGGTACAACAGGGATCAATGGTGGGGCCTCAGCAATTTACGATCTTTGTTAATGATTTGGATGACGAAACTGACTTGTATGGAAGTCAGATTTGCAATGTTACAAATATAGATAGGAAAGCAAGTTGTGAGGAGGATATAAATAGAATAGAAAATTATTATATCCCAGAATGTGGCCATTTAACTTTTTATGTCTGCCTGGGCTCACTGAAGGGGCAGTTCACCTATTGCCATGCCCCTGTTTTGCTCCAGTGGCATGCAATTTGTTTCCTTTTCAAATAATGATTCAACACCTTTTTGAAAGCCTCAATTGACCCTGGCTTCACCACACTCCATGTATTTTAGATCCTTATTCGCACTCTGCACCCTTTTGAATACCTCTATCATATCTCCTCTCAATCTTCTCTTGTCCAAGGAGAACAGTCCCAACTTCTGCAAAGGGTTAAGTGAATGGGCAAAAATTTAGCAGATGGACTATAATGTGGGCAAATGTGAGATTATCCCCTTTGGCAGGAAGAATAGAAAAGCAGAATATCATTTAAATGGAGAGAGCAGTAGAGGCAAGGTCATTGCATCTATTCAAGGTTGTGTTAGATGAATTTTTGATTGATAAGGGAATCATGAGTTATTTAAAGTTAGGTAGGAAAGTGGAGCTAAGGCCACAATTAGATCGGCCAAGTTTTTCTTGAATGGTGCAGTAAGGTCAAAGGACTGAATGGCTTGCCTTTGCTCTTTTTATTTGTTCTTGCATATAACCATCTATAAAAATGCTAGTGTAGATAATTTCTGACATATAGAACTCTAATGTAACCATGCTGCATTGATTTAAATCTGGCTGCTTGGAAGATCTTTTCTCTTACCTTGTCATCCTGGCAGCCCTTCTCACTGTAAGTGCCACTGCATATACAATCTATCCTCTCTAGAATTGTCAGTTGAACCTGCTTTCTAAAGTCAACGTTAAGCAGCTTAAAACATATTAGAAAGTTACGGCTGAATGTTATAAGTTTTCAGAGTGAGATGCCTCCAAGTGAGATTAAGATCACTGTTTCGGTCAGTACGGTCTGTACTCGTTAGAGTTTAGAAGGCTGAGGGGGGATCTTATGGAGACATATAAGATAATGAAGGGGACAGATAGGGTAGAGGTAGAGAGATTCTTCCCGCTTAGAAAGGATAGCAGAACCAGAGGGCATAGCCTCAAAATAAGGGTGGGGGGGCGCAGTTTAGATCGGAGTTGAGGAGGAACTTCTTCACTCAAAGGGTGGTGAGTCTCTGGAATTCTCTGCCCATTAAAGTGGTGGAGGCTACCTCACTGAATATATTTAAGTCACGGGTAGATAGGTTTCTGATAGACAAGGAAATTAATGGTTATGGGGAGAAAGCGGGAAAGTGGAACTGATCCACTTCAGATCAGCCATGATCTTGTTGAATGGTGGGACAGGCTCGAGGGGCTAGATGGCCTACTCCTGCTCCTATTTCTTATGTTCTTATGTTTCAATAACCCCACTATGCATTAACGGTAAACTTAAGAAATGCAAGTTTTAGTTGCAGTATCGTTGAACATAATATAGGAATAGTCCTGATGTGAGGATCTGCTATGTTGGATGAAGGGCCTTTTCATTTCAGTGACATTCATTTATGAAATGTGGGTGTTGCTGGTTAGGCCAGCATTTATTGCCCATCCCTAGTTGCCCTTAAGAAAGTGTGTGAGCTGTGTCTTGAACCGCTACAGTCCCTGAGATGTAGATGTACCAGTGGCAGTGAAAGAATGGTGGTATAATTCCAAGTGAGGATGGGTGAATAACTTGGAAGGGAACTTCCTGGTGGTGCAGTTCCCACGTTTCTGCTCTTGTTGCTCAAGATGGTAGTGAGCATGGGTTTGGACCAAGGTGCTACCTAAAGAACCTTGGTTAGTTCCTGAAGCATATCTTGTAGATGGTGCGCAATGCTGCTGCCGTTCATCGGTGGTGAGGGATTGAGTGTTTATGGGGTAGTCATCTAGTGGGCTGCTTTGACCTGGTTGGTGTCATGTTCCTTGAGCGTTACTGAAGTTGTATTCATCCAGGCAAGTGGAGAATATTCCATCATATTCCTGACTTGTGCCTTGTAGATGGTGGACAGGCATTGAGGAGCCTCTTATTGCAGGCTTCCTAACCTTTGACCTACTCTAGTAGTATTTATGTGGCTAGTCTAGTTCAGTTTCTGGTCATTGGTAAACCCTGTGTTACACAAATGTTTGTGGTTTATTTGAGTAGAATTGTTTGTAAAATGAAAATAATTCTTGAGTTGTGTGAAAGGTAGAGATAGAATGTGTATTTGGTCTGGGGTTCACCAACAGCTGAATCCTCCCTACCAGTTTCAGAATCAAGCTAACTTAAATGGGAAAGTAAGGGAGAAAATTGATACTTTTTCACACATGTATGGTAAGCCTGAGACTTCAAGGGAAAATAATGAAACTTAAAAGTTGAATTTCATGCAGACTAACATTTATGTATGAGAAAGCAATTTCCTGAGTTTTCCTTTGCCTTTAAGTTATCTTGATAGAATAGCTGAGGAAAAGCTGTTTCCACTGGCAGATGTGTCAATAACCAGGGGTCACCAATTTAAGATGATTTGGAAAAGGATAATGCAATAAGTTATGATCTGGAGTGTGCTCCATTAAAATATGATAAAAGCAGATTTAAGATAACTTTGAATAGCAAATTACAAATACATTTAGAAAGGAAAAATGCAAGGCTTTAGGGAAAGAGCATGAAGTAGGACTAATTGGATAATTCATTCAGAGAGACAGCAAAGGCACTATGTGCTGAATAGTTTCTGTGCCTTGAGACCTTTTACAGTTCAGACTTCATTTAGCAGCATTTTAGAGCCTGTCAGCATAAAAGGCATAGAGTAGTGCGCAACTTTACATCAATCAGGCCTCAAGGAGGGCCAGTTCTGTCGGAATGGTGAAAGGCTACTTGAGGTTAAGAAAGTGTTCTGATATACAGAATTTTTAAACTAGGGTAAAGAACTTGGGGGAAGAAACAGTAGAAGATTTATTGCTGGCAAGGTTAAACTGCATGAGGTCATTGCAAATAAGAGGCTTGTGAGGTGTAAACTTATTGCATTGTTACATTGCCTGGCATGAAGTTGCTGTATTGGAAGCTTGTTATAATACACTGACTAATTTCAATTGCTTTCAGTTACATTGCTGATTTCAATCTGTAGCTGTGTTTTCCAGAAAGTTGATTTCCCAAAAGCAATATTTCTTTGTAGAAGAAATATAATTTTGGTTTTTAATTTAAAAATCATGTTTTTAGTATGTTGTGAAATTTCTTTTAAAACTGCTGTGAAAAGAGCTTACGCTTTCACAACCAGACTTCCCAATCCCAAAGCACTGCACGTCCAAAATATTGTCACCATTATAACATGTTGTGCACAGCAATACCCTACAAATATCTGCATAATCTTCTGTTTCACTAACGGTGGATGTGGAATTAATGTTGACCAGGAGAAGTCCCCAACTCTTTGACCAGCACTATGAGATCTTTCTATGAGATCCCTTTCGAAGATGCAGCAATCCCTCATTACTGCACTAGCATTGTGCGCTGAAGTCTTAGAGTGGGGCTTAATCTCAATCACTGACAAAAGTACTACCACAGAGCCAAAGCTGACACCTAAATAAGATGTTTAACCCTCCAGCAAATTGAAGTTTAACTTTCTTTTGGCTTTATTTTGTGCAGCACCACTACAGGGTATGGCCACCCAGCAGTTCCAGAGCCTGGCAGTTCCACAGCAGATTCAGCCCATGACCATTCAGGCCCAGGTCCAGAGTATTTCCCCTCAGCACCTTTTAACCACTGCACCAGCTATTTCTACCCCAACTGTCTCATCACCGCTGCAGCAACTACCTGTAAGTGATTTCATTTACTGGGAATAAAGGGGGTGGGTGCGAGTGAAAAAAAGATTGGTATGTTGCAGACCCACATTCTGATTTCTGACTTAATATATTCTGTCAGTGTAGAGAATTTTAGAGTGAGGGTGACATTTGTATGTCTATTCCTGTGTGAACACCCGAGGGTTGCAATAGTTATCCCTGGCAAATTTCTGAGTGTTGATCTCATACACCTCTGTCTTCTGTACAGTATACCAGCTCTACTCTGCTTCAGTTTAGTTGACATTGGGAGCACTTCAGTAACAAGATCCCCTTATTGCATTTTTATTTCAGGAAACGAAGACATCCTGGTATTATTCAAGTGCATAATTCTGTTCCAGACAAGGAATTGGCAGGGTGGTATAAGGACACACTGGCACAGGGCCTGGTTCTAGGAATAGCTGACAGTTTACCTTTCATGAATTCGCTGGAAATACTGAAAGGAATATTGTATAAAAGCTGGGTTGTCGACTAAACCGCAGTTACAAACATGGAAAGTGAATGAATTAAACTGTGGGTTGGTGGTGTTAAATCCACAAATAAAACCTGTTGTTTTTAATTCTCAATTTGATCAGCAGCCCAGTCACAATTCAATAATTTAAATTATGATGACTTCAGAAAAACAAAGCTGTTTTCAACCAGCTGTAGATCTGAGTCTCCCTTGTATAAATATTGAGTGAATGATAGAACATAGAACATTACAGCGCAGAACAGGCCCTTCGGCCCACGATGTTGCGCCAACCAATTAAAAAGCAATGACCCCCTAACCTAAACCAATCCCTTTCCATCCATAAACCTATCCATGGATCTATTAAACGTCCCCAAACTAGGCGCATTTACAACTGCAGCAGGCAGGGCATTCCAATCCCTCACCACCCTCTGGGTAAAGAACCTACCTCTGACATCCGTCCTATAACTACCACCCCATAATTTAAAGCTATGCCCCCTCGTGCTAGCTTTCTCCATCTGAGGAAAAAGGCTATCACTGTCCACCCTATCTAAACCTCTAATCATCTTATATGTTTCAATAAGGTCCCCTCTTAGCCGCCTTCTTTCTAACGAAAACAACCTCAAATCCCTCAGTCTCTCCTCATAGGACCTCCCCTCCATACCAGGCAACATCCTGGTAAACCTCCTCTGCACCCTCTCCAATGCCTCCACATCCTTCCTACAATGTGGGGACCAGAACTGCACACAATACTCCAAGTGCGGCCGCACCAGAGTTTTGTACAGTTGCAACATGACGCTGCGGCTCCTAAATTCAATCCCCCTACCAATAAACGCCAAGACACCATATGCCTTCCTAACAACCTTATCTACTTGATTCCCAACTTTCAGGGATCTATGTACACATACACCTAGATCCCTCTGTTCATCAACACTGTTCAGAATCCTACCGTTAGCCCTATACTCTACACATCTGTTATTCCTGCCAAAGTGAATTACCTCACACTTTTCCGCATTAAACTCCATCCGCCACCTCTCGGCCCAGCTCTGCAACTTGTCCAAGTCTCTCTGTAAACTATGACACCCCTCCTCACTATCTACCACACCTCCGACTTTGGTGTCATCAGCAAATTTACTAATCCACCCAACTATACCCTCATCCAGATCATTTATAAAAATTACAAACAGCAGTGGCCCCAAAACAAATCCCTGAGGCACACCACTTGTAACCGAACTCCATGACGAATACTTACCATCAACCACCACCCTCTGTCTCCTATCTGCTAGCCAATTCCTGATCCAATTAACTAAATCACCCTCAATCCCATACATCTGCATTTTCTGCAGAAGCCTTCCATGGTGAACCTTATCAAACGCCTTACTAAAGTCCATGTATACCACGTCAACTGCCTTACCCCCATCCACCCCTTTGGTCACTTTCTCAAAAAACTCAATAAGGTTAGTAAGGTACAACCTACCCTCCACAAAACCATGCTGACTATCTCCAATCAATTCATTACTCTCTAAATAACTATAAATCCTATCCCTAATAATTTTTTCTAAAACCTTGCCCACAACAGAAGTAAGACTCACCGGTCTATAATTCCCGGGGAAGTCTCTGTTCCCCTTCTTAAACAACAGGACGACATTCGCTATCCTCCAATCTTCTGGCACTATACCTGTGACCAACGACGACCTGAAGATCAGAGCCAGAGGCTCTGCAATTGCCTCTCTTGCCTCCCAGAGAATCCTAGGGTAAATCCTGTCCGGCCCAGGGGACTTATCTATTTTCAAACCCTCAAGAACATCTAGCACATCCTCCTTATCAACTGCAATACTATCCAGTTTACAACCCTGTAACCCAGTGTTCTCCACAGCTACATTTATGTCTCCCTGCGTGAATACCGAAGAGAAATATTGGTTCAATGCCTCTCCAATCCCTTCCGGTTCCACACATAACTTCCCGCAGCTGTCTCTAACTGGCCCTAATCTTGCCCTAACCAATCTTCTGTTCTTAACGTATCTATAGAACGCCTTAGGATTTGCCTTAATCCTATCAGCCAAAGTCTTCTCATGTCCTCTTTTAGCCCTTCTTAACTGACTCTTTAACTCCCTCCTAGCCAATCTAAAGCTTTCCAGTGCACTACCTGAGCCCTCAAGTCTCATCCTGACATAAGCCTCCTTTTTCCTTTTAACCAGCGAATCAGCTTTTTTAGTGCACCACGGTTCCCTAGCTCGACCATTTCCTCCTTGCCTGACAGGGACATACATATCAAGGACTCGCAGTAGCTGCTCCTTGAAAAAACTCCACATTTCGGACGTTCCCAGACCTTGTAGTCTCCTAGTCCAACCTATGCTTCCTAATTCTCTCCTAATAGCCTCATAATTACCCTTCCCCCAGCTAAAACTACTGACCCGAGGTTCATGCCTATCCCTTTCCATCACTAAGGTGAACGTAACCGAATTGTGGTCACTGTCACCAAAATGCACACCAACTTCCAAGTCTAACACCTGGTCTGGCTCATTTCCCAGCACCAAATCCAATATAGCTTCACCTCTAGTTGGCCTATCTACATACTGAGTCAAAAAACCTTCCTGCACGCTTTGTGCAAAAACTGACCCCTCTAATGAGCTAGAGCTATAGCTATTGCAATCAATATTAGTAAAGTTAAAGTCCCCCATAACAATTACCCTATTACTTTCACTCCTATCCAGAATCGTCTCCGCAATCCTTTCCTCAACCTCTCTAGAACTTTTAGGAGGTCTATAAAAGACTCCCAACAGGGTGACCTCTCCTCTCCTATTTCTAATCTCAGCCCATACTACCTCAACAGACAAGTCCTCATCAAACTTCCTCTCTGACACTGTGTTACAATCCTTGACTAATAATGCTACCCCTCCCCCCCTTCTACCTCCTTCTCTACTCCGACTGAAGCATTTGAACCCCGGAACCTGCAACAACCATTCCATGTCTCTGAAATGGCCACAACATCAAAGTTCCAGGTACTGATCCACGCTGCAAGTTCATCCACTTTATTGCGAATACTCCTCGCATTAAATTGTACGCATTTCAAACCCTGCTCTGCTCCACCCCCACGATGCCGTGCATTGCAGTCCCTATCTATGTCCTCCTCACTTTCATCCCTGCTACTCAGGATCCCATCCCCCCTCTGAATCAGTTTAAACCCCCCTGCATAGCCTTAGCAAATTTTCCCCCCAAGATATTGGTTCCTCTCTGATTCAGGTGTAGACCATCATTCTTGTAGAGGTCCCACCATATATGCTGCTACTTGTTGGCTGTCACGCCAAGTTAGAGACTGATGAAGCAAGAGAGGATCTTTGTTTGACACAGGGAACTGCAGCATGTCAGACAGAAAAACCTGAAGTAGTTGTTCTTGGGGCAGTAATTTGGGAGTCACAATTTGCCTGAGTGCCCTTGAGCAAGAGAGGGGAGAAAAGCAGCAATGTTTCTTACTCTTGATCACTGTCCAGTGTGGATCTTGATTTGAGGACAAAATTGAGTCATGATTCTTTCTAAAGTCAAATGCCCTACTGACACTTGCTATATAGGCTCACACATGAATGCGTGCAATTTGCAGATACAGGACAATACCCAAAGTTTGCAGAATCCAACTCCAGGAGATAATGAGGGGAGGAAATTTGCAAAAATTATTGAAAGATGTTGAGAATCTTTCATGCTTCTCTCATGAAAATAGAACTGCTCAAATAACATGCCATGGATCATGGAATATGACTCTAGAAAAAAGTTTTGCAATGGCAAAGTAGAGATTGAGCAGGAATTTAAAAATATGGGTTGTCTTGATTTTCATAGTAACTTTGTTGCAGTGTTAATGTAAGCCTTCTTGTGACACTAATAAATGAATTTTACATTTTCCTATTGCTGTTCTTCGCAGGTACTTCTCCAGCCCCAATTCATTAAGGCTGACTCATTACTTCTGACAGCTCTGAAGCCAGATGGAAGCACTGTTGTCACATCAGTGAAATCTCCTACCATATCAACTCTCGCAACCAGCACTACTCCCATTCAAACTACATCGCTGCAGATGCCGGTAGGTAAATTATGGCCATCGTTATCATTGTGTAACATTGGGAGAAAAAGGTGGTTTTGGTTGTTTTTTTTTTATTTTGTCGCTGGCTAGGGCCAGCATTTATTGCTCATCCTTAGTTACCTCCAGAAGTTAATGGTGAACCAATATGTAAAGAGTCTAACTAGGGAAGGGGCTATACCAGACCTGGTATTGGGAATGAGCCTGGACAGGTGATCGAAATGGGGGGGCATTTCGCAAAAAGTTCCCATAAGTAAGTTTTAAGTTCCTTATGGATAAGGATATGAGCAGTCCCTGAGTGAAAGTACTAAAATGGGAAAAGGCTAATTATGAAAATATTAGGCAGAAACTGGGGAATGTAGACTTGGGGGGAGGGGGGGGGCAGCTGTTTGAGTATAAATCCACACCTGTCATTTGGAAATCTACTAAAAGCCAGTTGGTTAGAGTTCAGCACAAGCATGTTCCTGTGAAAATGAAGGATAAGAATGGCAAGATTTGAGAACTTTGGATGACAAGAAAAGCTGTGAGCTTAGTCAAAAAAAAAAGGAGGCATACGTAACATTTAGGAAACTGAAGGTAGACAGAGTCCTTGAAGAATATAAAGAAAGCAGGAAAGAACAGATAGGAGAGCTAAAAGGGGCCATGAATTGTCATTGGAAAGCAGGATTAAGGAAAATCTCAAGGTATTTTGTATAAGGAACAAGGGGATAACTAGGGAAAGGATAGGTCCACTGAAGGACAAATAAGGGAATTTTATGCATGGGGCAACAAGAAGTGGGTGAGGTTCTTAACAAATACTTTGATTTGATATCCACAAAGGAGAATGACATGGTGGATGGTGAGTCTGGAGAGGGGTATTTTGATATTTTAGGGCCTGTTGATATTTTTTAAAAAAAAGATGGGGTTGAGTGTTTTGAAAAGATTAAGGTAAACAAGCGCCCTGGTCCTGATGGGATATATCCCAGAATACTAAGTGAGACAATTGTTGGGGCCTTGTTTGAAATCTTTGTATCCTATTTAGTCACCGGAGAGGTTCCAAAGGACTGGATAATAGCCAATGTTGCTCTTTTGTTTAAGAAGGGCAACAGGGATAATCCAGGAAATTACTGGCCTTTGAACCTAATGTCAGTGGTAGGGAAGTTATTGGAGAAGTTTGAACTTACTAACGAAAAGCAGCATGGCTTTATGCGGGAGAGGTCATGTCTCATAAACTTGATTTCTTTGAGGAAGTGACAAAGATGATTGAGAGCAGGGCAGTTTATGTTGCCTATGTGGACCATAGCAAGGCTTTTGACAAGATCTCTCATGGCAGGCTGAAACAGAAGGTGAAGTCACATGAGATTAGTGGTGAGCTGGCAAGATGGATACAGAACTGGCTTGGTCATAATAGACAAAGTAGCAGTGGAAAGGTGCTTTTCTGACTGGAGATCTGAGATCAGTAATGTTACCAGAAGGATGTAGAGACTGTGGGGAAGGTAGAGAAAAAGTTTACCAGGATGCTGCCTGATTTGGAAGGTATTAGCTATGAGGAGAAATTGGACAAATCAATCAAGCTGGCTGCTTTGCCCTGGATGGTGTTGAGATTCTCGGGTGTTGTTGGAGCTGTACTCATCCAGGGAAGTGATGAGTATTTCACTACACTCCTGGCTTGTGCCTTGTAGGTGGTGGACAATCTTTGAAGAGTCAGGAGGTGAGTTACTCATCACAGGTTTCCTAGCTTTTGACCTGCTGTGGTAGCTGCAGTACTTATATGGCTAGTGCAGTTCAACTTCTAGTCAATGGTAACCTCCAGAATGTTATTAGTGGGGGATTCAGTAATGATAATGCCATTGAAGGTCATGGGGTTAGATCCTCTCTAGTTATTGCCTGGTGATGCAATTGTTTTTTATCGCTGTCAGCCCAAGTTTAGATATTGTCCAGGTCTTGGTATATTTGGCTGTTGGCTATTTGCTAGTCAAAGTAGAGAAACTACAAGCTACTAATTCCTTTGAATTATTCCATGCAAATGATGGTTTTGAACCTTTAAAATAAGATAACTGTTCATTGCCAAAATGTGGTCCAAGACTGAATTATTGTCTTTACTGAGATTTTCTACTATCTGTATGTGAAAGTAGTGCTATATATGGTTTGATGTGGTGGAGTGGAGTCTTGATTATTGCACATTGAACACATGTCAATGTATGCTTGGTTTTTACTTTTATATATTGAAATGTTTGAACCAATTAGGTACAAGTGTGATGCATAGTGTACAGGCAGTAATAATTTCAAGAATGTGTTTATAATCCTGATCTTACACTTTGTACCAAACAAATCACTAGTAATGATCCCTAAATAATACTGAGTGGCAGAGAGCCAATCATTTCCTGATAGACTTTCTGAAGCTTGGGGAAAAAAACTGATTTCTTCTCATGGAAAATAGCAATGTAGCGCAAAAGCTAAAGAAACACTCAAACAGAAGAAGCTTTGCCCTGCCCAATCTGAGAGTCTATTTATATCACTGCTCCCCACAGGAGAGCAGTCATCTTAAAGGAGTAGACCGATTTGACCAATAAATATCACAGACTGAGCTCTAGAACATGTTATCAGTCGGCATCATCACAAGAGATCCATTAGCATTTAATTTAAATTGGGAAAGCTGTGTAAAGGGCCAAAATATGTTTGCTGCACTACCTAAAGTTGCAGTTGATTTCAGTACATGACATGCATTTTGAGTTTAGGAGGACTGAGGAAGCCAAAAAGTTCTCATTTCATTCCCTTTTATACCTTTTTACTTCAGTAATTTCTCCTATGACTATTTACTTCAGTAATTTGTTCCTGTTTATTAATTATACATGAGTGAGTTTTAGCAAGCTGTTTAACTCAAATTCATCAAGTCCAATCCTGATTCTATGCTAACTTAACTGTTACCAGCAAGGGGCCACAAATAACAATTGGGGAAATTACCTGGCATGCTTATTCCCTATCTCACCAGCTCACCGATGTGAAGGTCATGTGGAGCACCCTTATTACCTCTATTGAGGTTGGCTCGTGGCAGGTTTTAGGAATTAAGCCATGACCTTATTTAGGGTGACACGGTGGCACAGTGATTAGCACTGCTGCCTCACAATGCAAGCGACCTGTGTTTAACTCTGGCCTTGGATGACTGTGTGGAGTTTGCACATTCTCCACATCTGCGTGGGTTTCCTCTGGGTGCTCCAGTTTCCTCCCACAGTCCAGAGATATGCAGGTTAGATGGATTGGCCATGCTAAATTGACCCTTAGTTTCCCAAGATATATAGATCAGATGGATTAGTGATGGGAAATGTTTGGGGCTACAGGGATAGGGTGAGATGCTCTTTGGACTCTGAGCCAAATGCCCTCATTCTGTATTGTAGGGATTCTGTGATCTTCCACATTTCTGTGTATTGCTACTGTTTATTCTCATTTCTGAGTCCTAACAACAAGGAAAGTTCGGAGGAACAATGACTTTGGTATTATATAATGCAACCTGTAGTTTGCAATTTAATAAAAGCTGACCTATTGATTTTAAACAAATATTAGTGTGAACTTGTTTTCTTTATCAGAATCCACTCAAACTTTTGTTTTTAAATTTTCTATTTTTCAGACTCTTGTCAGTGGAAACACAATTTTGACAACAGTTCCTCTCATGGTAGATGCAGACAAACTTCCTATCAACCGTATGCCAGTGAATGGCAAACCCTGCAATGCACCAAACAAGGGGGAAAAACGTACAGCACATAATGCTATTGAGAAACGCTACAGGTCATCCATCAATGACAAGATTGTGGAGCTAAAAGACCTTGTTGTTGGCACTGAAAGCAAGGTAAAATACTCCTGTTAGCTGAAAAAGTGCAGTAATCACATGTTCGTACTTAATAACATGACCCTTTTTGATGTACTTTTTTTTAACAAAATGAGAACAGTTTCCTAGTGCCTTGCTGGGCACCAGGTATGGCAATTCTGAACTATGCCCATCACTACAGTCTAAGTCAGATTGCTGGACTGTGAAATCTGCTGCAATAAGTTAACCCATGAAAAGATAAGCAAATATTTTAATTTATGATCATTATCCTCTGATCCATGTTGGAAAGTATGCAATTGTCATCTGAGGTCTAGTTCAGCTGTGATGCATCTTCAGTCAGCTATTCTGCTGACACTTGTCGAGCTTTGTGCATTAAGAATGATCGCTGAATTATCAGAGAGGAGCTGACACAGACAGAATTGAATAATAATGTGAACCAAGGCCTTTAGGAGAGGAAGGAAAAAGTGGTAAAACGCAAAGAAAATATCTTCCACTCCCTTTTTGACCTTGCTGTAGCTTTCCTTCCAAACCCAACTTGCGCCCAACCCTGAATAAAGCAGGCATTCTGCAGCTACTTCCCCACTGATGCTGCAAATAATGTCTATTTGCTATTTGTTGCAAAATAATACTCTGGACCAAAGCGTTTTCCAAGTTTTCCTTCCTTTCAGGGAAGCATACTGCCTTGTAATGAACAACTCGAAATCAAAACCACACCACCCCATGTGATGAGTGATACAGGTACATTAATGTATTTAAAGAAACTGCAGAACAGCTCACTGAATGTACTGTCTGCTTCTTAACGAATTTGTGGTATTTTGTTAACCTTTTTGTTTTCCTTCTTTGCCTGGACAGTTGAACAAGTCAGCAATTCTGAGGAAAGCTGTTGATTATATCCGCTTCCTGCAACAAACCAATCAGAAGTTGAAACAGGAGAACATGGTGTTGAGAATGGCTGCCCAGAAAAATCGTAAGTGCTCAGCGCATGGTACACATTTCAGATGGTGCTGATTGAGGGGAAAGTAGGAATCTCAGCTATTTGTGTCACTTAGTCCAAATATGATGTACCTACTTTTATTTGATGTGGTTTAGGAACTATCTCCTGAGCATGCTGGTCACATGCACTGGTGTTTGTACTGCTGCTTTGGTGTTCGCAGCTCAATATCGTAGCATGACTCCCCTAATTTTATACTCATACCCCATGCAATAAAGGTCAACATTCCATTTGCCTTCCTGAATAATTTATGTACCTGTGAGTGTGAACTTCTTGTGATTCATATTTGAGGATGCTCAGATCCTTCTCCGCTGCAGCATTCTGCAGTATCTCTCCACTTAATCATATTTTGCTTTTCTGTTCTTTTCACCAAAGTAGACAACCTCACATTTTCCCACTTTATACTTCATCTGCCAAATTTGTGCCCACTTTTTTAATCTATCAATATCCCTTTTCAGGTCCTCCTCACCTATCTCTGTACCGTCATCAAATTTGGCTACAACACATCCAAACCATTCATATAGATTACAAATATTTGAGGCCTTAGCACTGATCTCTGTGGTACTCCACTGATTACCATTTGTAACCTGAAAATGACTTACTTATCCTTATTCTCTGGTTACCGTTCGTTAGTCAATCCTCTATCAAGATAATATATTATCCCCAATGTTATGCCTTCTTATCTGAGAACATAGAACACTACAGCACAAACAGGCCCTTCGGCCCACAAGTTGCGGCGATCATATCCGTACCTACCAGGCCATAGAACTATCTATAACTCCCAATCCCATTAAATCCCATGTACTCATCCAGAAGTCTTTTAAAAGACCCCAGCGAGTCCGCCTCCACCACCACCAACGGCAGCCGATTCCCCTCACTCACCGCCCTCTGATAACAGGCTATCACATAAGACAGCACCCTGATAACAGGCTATCACATAAGACAGCACCCTGATAACAGGCTATCACATAAGACAGCACCCTGATAACAGGCTATCACATAAGACATGTGATGTCCAATATGTAATAAGTTTATCTTGTGTGATAGCCTGTTATTTGGCACCTAATTAAGTGCCTTTTGGAAATTGCCAAATTACAATGGCTTTGGAATGCTTAGCATATCCATTTACTGAATGACACCAAAGTAGGGGAAATCAATTGCAGAACCTGAAATCGTGACAATAAAATGGATGTTATCTTAATTGAATTTTGATTAGAAAGTGCATCTTGACCATCTATATTGTATGTGATACTTTTGTATCTAGTATGCTGTTTCGAAGTATATTTACTACAAATTATCAACATAGCAGATATTATACTAATCTCCAGTGGGGTTGCACACTGTCTTCAGGTTAGGTAGGAGTGGTTAAGAGCTGGTGGGGTAGACCTAATGTAATCACCCCCTTTCTTGGAGTGGCAGGTTTTGTCCTCATTTTCATATTTCTGTTATAAATTCCAATGTCCACACTTGTAATAGCAGCTGTTTATATAAACTTGTCCTACATGTGCTGTGATATGAAATATGAATATGAAAATTTGCTATGGAGAAAATTTGACAGCAAGTACAGCAAGACATTTCTAAAAAAAATATTGGTTAGTGACCTTTACATTGAACTAGTTTCAATTTTTTAATCTACTCTAATTTTTCTTCTTTTGAGAAATGGTGTTTTGAATTAATAGTTTTGTACTTTAGAGTTGGATATTATTGATATAATAAGTCCCATTTATATCATGTATTGTTCTAATTTCAGAATCTCTGAAAGACATTGTGGCTTCTAGTGGAATAAATCTGGATGGAACAACAAATGGCTTCAAGCAGGATCCTGACCTGCTCACCCCACCACCATCTGATGTTGGCTCACCGCCTCAGAACAGCCCATTCTCCATGAGCAGCAGTGATTCTGAGCCTGATAGCTTATTTTTTGATGATACCAAGGTACCTATTATTCTGTTAGGAGGCTGCTATTTTCACATTCTCCATTCAGCCAAAATAAAATGCTGTCAGTTTTTCTTCTTGTGTTTTTAGTTTTGTATTTCTTTTACCTCACTTTATTTCTTTCCCCACTGCTTGCTGGACTTGAATTTTGTGACTAACCATTATACTAAAAGGCAATGGCCAAATAGCCATTGTCCACATTCAAGCCTTGCCAGTAAGTACTGGCAGGCCATTTGATTATCAGACAAAGCCAGAAGTAGTGCATTCAGCACATGGCATTTCACCAGTTTATTGTCCATTTCAACTTTTCTCCTCATCCCTCAATACTTCCACTTCATAAATAAAATTTCACATTTACAGACCTCCGTTCACTGCATGTGTGGCATCCTGGACCTATGTAGTTCACATTGGTCTACTCCTGTTCATGCATACATTCTCCTGTCCCTACATGTGAAGTCATTTCTCAATTGGAAATAATGGATAGCGATCGGGAGGGAAGTTTGACTGCGATATAGCTTCCTTTTGGCTTAGAAACGTAGTGGGCAGTTGCAGCTCTAAAATGCCCCAGCTGAAATCAGTTAGCCCAAGACCAGCTATGGATTGATTAACTTTAAAGAAAAATGTTCTAATTTCTTCTAAACCTGTGATCAGTACATCTATAGTAGGGAGGTCTTGCTGCAGCTGTATAGGGCATTGGTGAGGCCGCAGCTGGAGTACTGTGTGCAGTTTTGGGCGCCGCACCTGCGCAAGGATATTTTGGCCCTGGAGGGAGTGCAGAGGAGGTTTACTAGGCTGATACCGGAGTTGAGGGGATTGAGCTATGAGGAGAGGCTGAATAAACTAGGCTTGTACTCGTTAGAGTTTAGAAGAATGAGGGGAGATCTCATTGAGACGTATAAGATGATGAATGGGATGGATAGGATAGAGGTGGAGAGACTCTTCCCGCTCAAAAAAGACAGTAGGACTAGGGGGCACAGCCTCAAGATAAAGGGGAGGCGGTTTAGAACGGAGTTGAGGAGGAACTTCTTCACTCAAAGGGTGGTGAATCTCTGGAATTCTCTGCCCGTTGAAGTGGTGGAGGCTGCCTCGCTAAATATTTTTAAGAAGCGGGTTGATGGGTTCTTGATAAGAGAGGGGATTAAGGGTTATGGGGAGAGGGCGGGAAAGTGGAACTGAGCCACAACAGATCAGCCATGATCTTATTGAATGGCGGGGCAGGCTCGAAGGGCTAGATGGCCTACTCCTGCTCCTATTTCTTAGGTTCCTTTTGAGCTATAAGAACATAAGTGTTAGATGCCTTCAAAACTAGTCTCACTTTCCTGTAGTGAATCAATGTACTTTTGCTACTTCTGGCAGCCCATCCAGTACCTTAATTGACAAGAAACAAAACTTCCTCCTAAAGAATCCCAAATACTCTGCTGGTCAGAAAATACAGTAAAAATCCATTGAGCCCACGTCATTATGGTAAAGGGAGAAGGGCTAGAACTAGTCCTGCTTAATCTATAATACCACAGTGATTTTCCAAAACAGCTATGGTTTGGTTATAGCATTTAGGTTTCTGAGTCAGAGGCATATGGGTTCAAGCCTCATTGCAGTGTCTGGCATGTAATCTGTCCAAACTGAGATCTGCCAGTTCAGTGCAGAACTGGACGTGTGCTTTTTTTCTTGGATGTGCTTATTTTGCATTATTTAGGTAACAGGGCTGACTCTGATCAGGTGGGATCTAAATAATCTCACGGCATTATTCGAAGAAAAGCAGGGACATTCAGGCCCACGTTTATTCCTCAATCAATATAATCAAAAGAAAATTGTCACTTGCTAGTACAGAACTTGAATATTGCTGAAGAGAGAGACATATCACCAAAATTTTTCATCTTATCAGGACAAAAACAAGAATGCCAAATTTCAAACTATCACAACAATTTATAATACAGGGGAAAACAGTACTGATTTGCCAAAGTGCATCATGGAGAAAGCAGTGGGGAACTATAGGCTTCCCATGCTTCTGGGTAATTAAAAAAAATGGTGCGAGGCTTGAAACATTTCTTCCAGAATATGGAAATTAATCAGTGCAAAGATGATGGGCTGAATGACCTTCTTCTGCACTGCAACAATTCTGTGAACTTGTGATATATTTCATTGATGTTTCTGGGACTTAGTGGTGAACAAAATGCCTGCAGCATTTGACTACATAACAGCAGTGACTACACTTCAAAAGTAATTCATTGGCTGTGAAACGCTTTGGGATCTCTGAGGGGATGTGCAAAATTCTGTCGAGATGAGAGAATGTCTGCTCAGAGTCTGACTTAAAAGGCCTGAGAACAGACCAACAGCATCCTGTCAACTGGTAGTGAATACTATAATCATGATCTCTTTAGATGGTTGTTATAGCTAGAGAGTACTTTTTTGTGCCATTGTTCAGCCATCTTGGGCATTGTGCGAAATTGTATAACCATTTTGATTCATTTATTCAGAGGCTATTGGAAAACTTGGCTCTTTCAAAAGCCAAGAAATATGAACTATTTTAGTCAGTTTATTCACAAAACAGTGATTATTTGCGTAGCTGTAAAGTATAAGCCTGACTACCTTGAACCTATACAACATGACATACAAATGTTACCAGGAAGGTACTGAACTGGTTAGTGACATAATGAATGTTCTTAATATTTTTTAGATATCTCTTCTTGCTGAGGGTTATTCTAAATTTGTCTGTACTGGCTAGCAGATCACAGCTGATTAATGAAAATGGATGATATTTCTAGTTTGCTTGATAACTTTTGGGATTTGGGACTATTTGTATTGGAGATTATCATAGAATTCCTACAGTGCAGAAGAGGCCATTTGGCCCATTGAGCCTGTGCTGACTCTCTGACAGAGCATCTTATCCAGGCCTCCACTCTATCCCCATAACTGCTCACATTTACCATGGCTAATCTATATCTTGGGCCATTAAGGGATAAGTTAGTGTGGCCGATTCACCTAACCCGCACATCTTTGGACTGTGAGAGGAAACAGAAACATGCAGAAGAAACCCATGCAGACAAGGGGAAAACGTGCAAACTCCAGACAGATAGTCATCCAAGGCCGGAATTGAAACCAGGTCCCTGAAGATGTGAGGCAATTATAATTGCATACAGCATGGTCCATTATAGTGTGGATTGTACAGGGTCTGTGGAATATGGGAGTTTAATAATCAAAAGACCTTTTCTTGCTCTGAACTTTTATCTTGGAATGCTATCTTGATAGTGTGCATCAGAGAAATTTAGTCTGATTTGCATTTTGAACTGACAGTGCAACCTATTGACCCTAGGTGTCCGTTAAACAAGAGCAGCCACTGCCAACCAGTGTTGGCATGTTGGATCGATCCAGGATGGTGCTGTGTACCTTTATGTTCCTTTGCCTTTCCTTTAACCCTCTGGCATTCTTGATGGACATCAGTAATTCTGTGGAGGGTCAAGAATATCACGGGGCTGGCAGAAGCATGTTGGGGATTTCTACAGAAGGTAGGTATCTAAATGAGAAAATGAAGTAATGAAAATATGAAAGGATCTATTCCGAGGTTTTGTACAGTTTCACAGTCTAAGCTTGCATGTTTTTGAAAAAAATGGCCAGGCAAAGCAGCAAAGTTCAAATAGAACCTGTGGATCCAAACGCAAGCCGTAAAATGAGAAATTGGTGGTCTTGTTATATTCAGAGCTATGGCTAATTTGCAGTACAGTATCTGAGAAAACACACACTTGCATCTGAATCAAAGCAGTAAATATGGTTTGTGTGTGTGGGTATTTATTTTGGAATCAAGCTGACAATAATTTGTACCTCACCTTACAAAGTAAACTTCCTGAACTAAAGGTGCTGAGATTCCATTTAACTCAGAAATGGGAAGACAAGTGAATGTGAGGCCAGATGTGCTGGGAATATGAGTGAAAAATTAGATGAATGAAGTCAGTGAGTGGTTCCAGATGCACCAAACAGGGATTTTTAAGAGATCATAGGGGACAGTTGGAGATCAAGTTGTACCCAGAATCATCTACAATCCCACTTCCAGTAGGTAAGATAAACAGTTCGTCTCTATATTGTTAATCAGCTGTGGCTTTGCATACTCTATCTTGGGACTATGTTTTCTGAAAACTATTTTAGAGAAGCTGTGAACACTGACCATTTTGAGGTCTGTCTGATCTGATGTCTGTTCTACTTGCCTTATAAATAGCCTCATCAAAAAGGAAACCATGTAATTAGTGTTAGAACAATTTGTTTTTGGCAGTGGAATTCCTCCAGCCAAGACACAGCATCATAAATAGAATGGCTTCTCTCAACATCTCCAATCAGACAAGGCCCCAAAATTGTCTTGGTGATTGTTAAACCTATCCGAGGATATCGCTGCAGGAATTCCCCCGGTAGTGTCCTCAACCCAACCATCTTCAGCTGCTTTGTCAATGACGATCTCTCCATCATAAAGGTCATAAGTGGGGATGTTCGCCAGTGATTGCATGATTTTCGGCATCATTCATTACTCCTCACATACTGAAGCAGTCCACTTGCAGCTTCTCTTGGACTGACTGATAGGTGGCAAGTAACGCTCATGCCACACAAGTGCAAGGCAGTGACCATCTCCAACTAGAGAGAAGCTAACCGTCATAACATTCCTCACTATCACTGTTAACCAGAAACTGAAGTAGACAAGCTATATAAATACTGTGGCCACAAGAGAAAGTGAGAGGTAAGAATTCTGCGACTAGTAACTTGCCTTCTGACTCCCCAAAGCCTGTCCACCATCTACAAGACACAAGTCAGAAGTGTGATGGAATACTCTACACTTGCCTGGCTTAGTGTGGCTCCGACAACACTAAATAAATTTGATGACATCCAGGACCAAGTAGTCTGCTGCTTTGGCAGCCCATCCGTCAGCTTAAGTATTTACACCTTCCACCACCAGCGCACAAGATGCACAGAAGCAATTTCCTGTAGCTCCTTCAGCATCACCCTCCAAACCTGTGACTGCTATCATCTAGAAGGACAAGAGCAGCAGATATTTAGGGACATCACCATCTGCAAGTTCCCCTCAGAATCACACATCATCCTGATTTGAAACTATATTGCCATTCCTTCACTGTCACTGGAGGAAAATCTTGGAACTTCCTTCCATACAGCACTGTGGGTGTACCTACACAATGTGGACTGCAGTAATTCGAGAAGGGAGCTCACCACCAACTTCTCCATAATAATTAGGATTGGGCAATAAATGCTGGCCTACCCAGCATGGTCTGCATCCATGAAAGAATAAATTTTAAATGAAATGTAGGTGAAGAACCTGCACAGTTACGAATACAGCACTGATATGAGGCTTGTATTTTGCTTTGGTGGCTGTTTATTTCTGGAGATTGTAAGAAAATAAATAGAGAGCTATATGTATCCAAGGGAACATTTCTAAATAAAGGAATTACACACATATGAACATGCAAATTAGAAGTAGGAGTAAGGGCATTCAGTCCATCGAGCCTGCTCCGCCACTCATTAAGATCATGGCTGATCTGAATGTGGCCATAACTCTTCCCATCTATCCCTTACATCCGTTGACTCTTGTCAATCAAGAATTAATCTAACTTCGTTGATTATGTCTCCACTGCCCTCAAGAGAAGAACATTCCTCTTGAGAGAAAATTTCTCCTAGTCTCCTTCTTAAACAGAAGGGCCCTTATTTTTAATTGTGTCCTCTTGTTCTAGTTGCTCACAAGGGAAGCTTCCCCTCAGCTCCAACCTGTCCAGTCTTTTCAGGATCCTATATTGATAAATTTTATTATTGTCATATGTATTAGCATATAGTGAGAAGTATTGTTTCTTGAGCACTATACAAACAAAGCATACTGTTCATAGAGAAGGAAATGAGAGAGTGCAGAATGTAGTGCTGTAGTCAGAGCTAGGGTATAACGAAAGATCATATTAATGCAAGGTTCAAAAGCTGATGGCAGCAGGGAAGAAGCTATTCTTGTGTTGGTTGGTATGTGACCTCAGACTTGAGTTTCAATAAGTTCAACTATCATTCTGAACTACAATGGAAACAATCTGTTCAACCTTTCTTCATAAGATGACCCCTTCATCCCTGGAATCAGTTGAGTGAACTTCTCTGAACTGCTTCAATGCAATTGTATCCTTCCTTAAGTAAAGAGATCAAGACTGTACACAGTATTCAGGATGTGGTTTTACCAACTGGAGCAAAACTATTTTTATATTCCATCCCCTTTACAATAAAGAAAGTGATGGGATACATTCTCCTTCATCAAAGCAGTTGCTTTATTCGGCTAAATGATCCTTTGTTTTGTTGTTGAGTGACTCCTTATGTTACTACTCTTGGAAGTAACCTCACTGCCCAGCAAATCATTTTTTCTGTTCTTTTCTTTCTGGCAGACACCTTGAGCTGGTTTGGTTGGATCTGGCCAACATTGATCCTCTGGTTAATTAATGGGCTAATTGTCCTGCTCATATTTGTTAAGATCTTTGTGTACGGTGAACCCGTTACTCGGCTGCACTCAGAATCATCTGTCTTGTTTTGGAGGCATCGCAAGCAGGCTGATCTGGACCTGGCAAGGGTAAGAATGATTTACTCTGGATAAATAATTTTGGTTTAATATGACCTTTTCTGGTGAAACCGCTTAATCACAGTGTACAGATTTGGCATTGACTAAACGCAGCACTACTTTCTTTTCTCCGGAGCAAGGTTGTGATTTTTAGTTAAATTCACAATATTGACATATGTCAAAAAGAATAATGTTTTCAAGTGTGGTTCTCCAAAGCTCCACACCAAGGTAATCCTGCTATTCCCATTTGCTTTATTAGGTTATTGGCCTTGCTCCAACATACAGCTTTATCATTGCTTAATTGCCACCAGCAGTTTAATGAAGAATGGTTGTCTTGAATCATTTCCCAAATTTTCAGCAGATACTTTTGCTCTATGGATGCACATCAGACCAAACACATAGCCTGTGATGGCAATAGTATCTCTCTCCTACACTGTGGCTTTAGGCAGATCTGAGGAAATTTGTGGGCATTATATAAACTTGATATGCTAATCATGTATTCCTATCCATATTTTGCTTCAAAAGAACTCAATATGTTGCTTTCATTAGAAGCATTCCTTATCCAAGGATTCGTGACTCGTAGATAACTCCTATGCAGTTGCAAACTTCATTGTGATTGCTCATCTATTTTGTTGTGTTTTCTAAAGTCGCTAAGGTTGATTGCCTTTATGTTTAAGTCGCAATGTAAAGTAAGTGCAGTTAGCTGTTTCATATATCACCCAGTAAGAAAGGTTTAAAAGTTGCAACAGTGAGCCTCTGCACCTCTAGTTTGCAGAGAGAAAATCAGCTCTCCTTTCTGCTCCTGATTGCAGTGCAGAGTTTCATGTGCTGGAAAGGGTGTGTACAAGTTCTGCATGAGGCTTGAATCCACCACTGCCATGATCCCATCGATAGGTGACTAGCCTGCATACTAGATGTATTTGCTCAACTGTGAGGAATGTTTATTCCAGCATCTGTGAAACTGCGGGTCAGTGGAGATGAGGAGAAAATTATAGATTTTCTTCTTCAAAGGGGAAAGTTAATGTTTTGCAATCTCAATGGAAAGTATGTTTTCCTCATTTATTTTCTTTTTATCAGGGAGATTTTGCTCAAGCTTCCCAGAACCTCTGGACCTGTTTGAAGGCGTTGGGGCGCCCTTTGCCAACATCTAACTTGGACTTTGCCTGCAGCCTGATGTGGAATGTCATCCGGCACATCCTACAGCGGCTGTGGGTCGGCCGCTGGTTTGCAGCAAGGGCTGGAGGCTTCAGGCAGAACAAGGAACTGAAGGATGACATGAGGAAGAGCACCCGGGATGCAGCGCTGGTCTATCACAAGCTGCAGCAGCTCCATATGACCGGTGTGTGTTCTCTGTCAAATTGAAAGCCTTTTGAAGCAGCAATGTTTGCATCTTGTGCACTGTAATAAAAAAAAAAGTGTTGCTCTTGGTTAGTCTGTGCAATTCGTGTTGCAATCAGTTAACAACCAGACAGCTTCAGTAGTTCAGCACAACACGAGAGAGTGGAATTGACAACTAGTTTGCTTCACTTTGTGCTGCATCCATTCACAAAGGTTTTAGATAACGTCCACATTAGTTGGGTAATAGCACTATTCCAGCACCACAGAGTCCTGAAGGAACAATGATACAAACTGTCTCCTGATGTTGGTGGCACTAGAAAAGGTTGCAAGGTAATCTAAAATTCCTCCTCCTCCTCCTCCTCCTCCTCCTCCTCCTCCTCCTCCTCCTTTTTGTAGTGAAGCTACCCTGGATTGCAATAGAATTGATTCTATAATTGCTGTCGTTGGAATCACTGGGCAGGAGGGATATGCCTACATCTGGTCTGATAGTTCAGTGGGTTGATGAAGTATCAAGTGTGTTGTTAAATTGCAAAGGATGAAAATATCAGCCTGGGTACGGTTCTTGGTGGATGTATCCCCAGTGTTGGAGAGGCCAAGATCAAGTTCACTCAAAGATAAATAGCCTGTTAGGGCTCACTCACTTGCACCTAGAATGAGTGAATGTATCAGAGCACTTTGTCGAACCATGCCCCAAACATGAACTACTTTCTTTAAGAGTCGAGAAATAAAATTCTTTGATCAATTTACAATGAAACTATATTAACTGATAGCCTGTAGAGGGTTACAAAATTTCGAAAGGGATAATGATGTCCATGTTGCAACAGTAATTTTCACTGTTTAAAAAAAGTGGAACATAGCCACATGGCTAAAGCATAGCTGGGACAAGGGCGTAATTCATTTAAGTGAGTTTTTGCCATTGAAAAGATGAATTACGAATGGATTATCTGCTCCCTTTCCATATGTAACAGCAGAGTCTAAAGAAGCAAGTGATTGCCAGCTACTATTGGCTGTATTGGTCAGAGATGAGGTGACTGAAGCAGACTGATGATTAGCCTCCAGAGTAAAGCATTGTATTGGAGGGCCTGTCTGATCACCCTGGCCCATCTGCCTAAATTACACTGGAACTTGTTTTTTTTATTTGTGATCTCTTTTAGTTGTTCCTTCTGTACTACTTCATTCACAAACATAGATATCTTATTGATGGCTGTTTTCTCCCCTATAATTCATAGGCAAACTGGGTGGTAGCCACTTGTCTGCAATTAACATGGCTCTGAGTGCAGTGAACCTTGCTGAATGTGCAGGAGATACTGTCTCTGTTGCTACCATGGCAGAGATGTATGTGGCAGCAGCAATCCGGATCAAAACCAGCTTGCACAGGAGACTTCACTTCATGACGGTGAGTAAATAATAATTGTGTTTTTCTTGTCTCTAAAGCAAGCCTGTTGGGATTGAAATAAAGGTTTATGTTGGGGGAGTAAAATCCCAGGCTTGATTCCCATTAGTTAGCTGGATTGAGGGAGGAAACTCTGGCCTAGATGGAAGGGAACACCAGCCACAGTTCCTGTATACGTATGCGTGTATGTATGCATGTCAGACCTACCTTCCAACGGAGCGCTGAAGAAGGGGAGGTGGGAAAAGCTGCATTATGGAAGATCTGTAGTGAGGGAATGCTATTATTTACTATTCATAATCTTTCTTAAAATGCTGTAGTTAAATGTGATATTCGGCTGAATATTAGGTACTTACCTCAATGACAATGCAAGAAAAGACCCAGTGATCTTTCTGTGGCTAATGTATTTTTTTTAAAGGTTCCAGCCAAACTTAGCCTACCTTTTTTCTTTCAAATGCTAAACAACCTGCAAGTGGCATTTAAAAAAATGTGTAATGGAATCCAGAATGCAGAATATGGATATGACAACTCAAGTTTAAATCAGTATCACTACTCAAAATGCTTGCCACATATACATATGCACATGCAGCCACTGCACTTCAGATTAATCCATTCAAAGTGGAATGTTTTGAACAGGAATGATGTGACACATGGGTTCTCCTACATGCACTGCAAAGCAGCGAATGTGAAGAAAGTATGAGCTACAGTTGGAGAATAGCAGTAGAGCAACAAATCGGGAAAATAAACCAAAATGCTAGCAAGGAAGCATGAATAACCTTGTCTTCGTCCATCAGATACAGCTGTCAGTGCATGTGTACACTTCACAACGTGGATTGTGATGGTGGAGGTTCTATTCTATTTGCAGAGTAATGGTTGAGATTTCCTATCTATTAGTTAATATTTCTGACAAGCATTGTGGGTTTTCTGTTAAAAGTAGAAGCTCTTATTTTTCCATGATATCTATTTAATGTTTTAGAAGACGTTTATGTTAATTATCTGCCATTCTGTCAGGTGCACAGCCGTTTCTTCCTCGCCACAACCCCATTTGTTAAGTAAGTGACGGAGAGACTTGATTCCAGACCCTAACCAATCCTGATCAATGGATAAATGCCATGGGACTTAAAAGGTGGAGTAAGGATGCCTATCTAATTCCACTCTTCTGAACATGTTTCCCAATTCCTCCCCTCTGCTCTGGGTCTCCCTGGCTGCTCCAGCTTTCCCTGGCTGATGTTAGGAACTTAGCAGTAGGTGAGAAATTTAGCAAAGATATCGTTCTGCTTTTCAAAAAGTGGTTCTGTGACAGGAATGCAGCAAATGGTTCCCTGTAGAGTCCTTCAGTAAACTGTTAAAGAAATAATCATAATTACAAAGAGATTGGAAGGTTTCACTCCTCATTAAATGCTTCCTGCTGGTTTAGTGTTGTGAAGTCTAATATGGAGAGATATATTTGGTACACAACAGTTTCTTGTGTAGCTCAACACTTCAAATTTTCTTGTGTCCCCATTTCGGACACTGACCCCTAATGGGCTGTGCACTTCTAAAGACACAAACATTTAATGAATCAGCCCAAATAGGAAGTGCCGAGAGGCTACTCCATGGGGTGGTGAAGCAGCACTTGGCAGCTCTCAGCTATTGTATTCAAATAAAGTCACCTTGCAGTTGATTTTACTGGATGGTGATCAGGAGAGAGAAGCTTGATTTTTTTTTCCCTCTTGTCACTGTCTGGCAGAAACCAGCTAACTCAGCATTTTATTCAAACTTAACTGGTGTTGAGGGACATTATCTTCTGTTTTGCTGATTAATTATTCTTACCGTTATTTAAAGTTTGTATTTACCATTCCATTGCAGCGCTTCTTCCTGAGCAGTGCCAGACAAATCTGCCTGTCCCAAAGTGGTACCATACCTCCTGCAATGAAGTGGCTGTGCCACCCTCTAGGCCATAGATTCTTTGTTGACGAAGACTGGATTGTAAAAAGCAGTCCTAAAGACAGCATTTACAGTATTGCTGGAAACTCAGGTAATCCTTTTGTTAACTAAAAACAGAAAATGCTGGAAATACTCAAATCAGGCAGTATCTTTGCAGAGGGAGAGACAGGAGTTAATGTTTCTGATCTAACCTTGCACCAGGCTTCATAGATGCTGCCTGGCCTGCTTAATAAATCCAGCATTTTGTGTTTTATAAAACACACTGATATCATGTTTAATTTGGTATCAAAGACAAGAAAGGAACATCAGAATTAAAACTGTTAAAGAAGTGAGGACAAATATTAAGCTCTGGAAATGTTAGATTTGAATTAGTAACAACAGCAATCATACAGTGCCATTAACCTACAGAATAACCCAAAGCCCGTTGTAGAGAAAATATAATACAAAAGGAATTACTGTCTGGGGGACGGTGATTACAAAGGGTGATTGAAGGTTCTGTCCATGATGAGCAAAAGTTTGCTACTGACAATCCTTTGAAGTATCAGCCATTGGTTATTGTGTTCTTAAATGTGAAAAGTTATTTATTTTTCTCTTCTAGTTGATCCGTTGGCTCAGGTGACTCAGGCTTTCCGTGAGCATCTGCTGGAGAAAGCATTGTATTGCATTGCCAAACCAGAGAACAGCAAGCCGGTGACGGGGGAGGGAGGGTGAGCAACCTTATGTAATTTTTTTTCAATGTGCATCTCATTAATCTCTTATATTTAATAAGCTGCAGTAGAGTTTAGTAAATGGATTTATGGCCAAATTGCCTATCAATGTGCATTGATTTAGCCCATGCATGGGGAATGGACAAGGTAGCAGAGAGCTGCTAGCAGTATTGGAACTATTTACTAAACAAAGTCAGTGCCTTCGTACATCTGCTGGGAGGTTGAGTACCTGGACACCTCCATAGGAGTGTTCCTAACCTTGGGGTGCAGAGGCCTATTCTAGTCCTCTTTATCTGCCTTATCAGTCTAGCTGAGATCAGCAAATTCAACGCAGCAATTCCTGTTCACTGTGGCTTAACTCCCATTTCTCTAACTGCTGAGATATGGGGGAGGTTTGTACCTCCAAGTAAACATTGTCTGTTTTATGTCTGTACATTCTGTTTCATTTTGGTATAAACCCTTTTGGAGTTTTGCTGTCAGAGTTTGAATCTTGTTGCAGATACAATATGGACACTGAGACTTTGTAGCATGTGCAGGCAAAGAAAAGGATGTTGTCATCTTGTCCACTTAGTCAGGGAGACAATAAATAACAGATAGTAATACGCTGGTTTAGTGATGTGAAATTCCTTGTACCCATTAGATAATTGCAATGTTGCTAAGGGTTATACAGTGGTATTAACACTGCTGCCTCATGGGCATGTGTTTAATTTCGGTCTTGGGTGACTGTGTGGAGTTTGCACATTCTCCCTGTGTCTGCATGGGTCTCCTCCTGGTACTCCAATTTCCTCCCACCTCCAAAGATATGCAGGTTGGATGGATTGGACATGCTAAATTGCCCTTCAGTGGCTAAAGATTTATAGATTGGGTAGATTAGCCATGGCAAATGGGCAGGGTGGGCCTAGGCAAGGTGCTCTTTCGGGTACTCGGTGCAGACTTGATGGGCTGAATCGCCTCCCTCTGCACTGTAGGGATTCTAAGATTCTGATCTACTCGGTTTTATATATATCTATGTCAAATCTTTGTTACCCAGTAATATAATCTTGTGTATATTAAGGTAAATGTTATTGCAAAATACAGAAAGATGTTTATCGTTTTCTCCCCAACTCTGTCACAGTGAATTCTCAGATGCTCTCGAATACTTACAGCTACTGAACGACTGCTCTGATGCTGCTGCAATTACAACGCAGACCTGTGCTATCAGCTCCAGCATGACAACTGTCACAGGTCAGACTACACACCTTCTAAATCATATGTTGCATCTTTGAATGTCACCAGACTGATTAAAATTCCATTTCACCTCGTGCAGTACCAAACCATACGCGTCAGGATAGTGTCATTCCAGTTACACTGCTGCTTTGTCTGACAGGCTGTGGCTCATGTGTGAATCTGGATGGTTAGTATTAGCAGCCTCTTTAACATTGAACAGCACCAAAGCCTGTGCCTCATCTTGGCCTTGCGCATAGCCTGTACATGTTACATCTTCCAGCGGGAGAAGGCATTGGACAATGCTTGAATTTATTTTCTGGCCACATTCCAAGACTGTGTATTGATGACAGTTGTTGCATCCCTGCTATTGCTGGCCTGAGATTAGATAACTCCATGCAGAATTATATTAAACCATGGTATCCTTTGGTTTCTATGGCATAGTGCCACACCACACCAGATTCTGCTGTGCTGGTTGTGAATGATTTTAATGCTGTTTCTTCATTGCATGTGTAGGCACCGATCCAGTAGCTAAGTGGTGGGCTTCCATGATTGTTGTTGCTATCAACTGGCTGCAGGGTGATGATGAGGCAGCAGAACGACTTTACCCAGTGGTGGAATATATGCCGAAGACCCTGCATTCGACAGAGTGAGTGTCACTGCCTAAAATCTCTCCATATAATTCTTCTTAAATTACATCCACCCTAATGATCTTAAAGCATGTTGTTTTAACTAAGGGTATTACTAAGTAAGCTAAACTGATGCATTTAATGCTTCACTGTCCCACAAGTTTAAAGATCTAGGCCCCGAAATGGGTCCGATTCAGCTCAAACTATGCTGCACCAAAGGCACTTAATTAAGTTTGTATATTGAAACCTGTAGTACTAGGTTTCTACCACCGAGTGGATCTCCAACATTATAGCTGTAGAAATGTCCTCACGTGTCAGAAATTCACTATTATTGAGTGGAATTGCCTGTTCTCTCAAATTAGTTGAGAGTGGGAAGAAAATACTCACCCATGATCTGTTTGGAATATGGACTAACTTCTAGCAAATCATCACCAGATTTACAATTAAACTGCCAACCAACAATGATAATTATCTTTAAAACTGCTTCTGTTTCATTCTTGAAGCCACTTGATAACTATATGGACATTTTTGTTCAATATATTAGTTGTCCAGCTTTATAACACAAGATATACCATGGTATAAATGGAGAAAGGAAATTTATTGATTGCAATTATTTCCCACACAATTAGAAACCACCATTTCACTCCTGGGACTGTCATCTTATTTGTGTAGCTAAGTTTCCTTTCAAAGTTTTTGCACTTGCAGTCCATTAATGCTGTCGCTTTCACAAGGGACACTTGCGTCCTTTTAAATGACTAAACCAGTGGTTGAAATAAAAGGGGCAGACTCCATTTCCTAGCAACTGGAGCACATCACATTAGAGAATCTTATTTTAACTTGATTTGTTAAGTTTTCTTTGAAAGCTTTACATTTTTTTCATTAGTTTATTACTGGTGTCCCTTTCAAAAGTGGGATATGTATCACCTTTTAATTGACGAAGGCCCTAATTGACTGCAGATGAGATAGCAACCATCATGTTAATCTTGTCCAAGGCATGTAGCTAGTAACTGTGTATATACTGTGTACTTTTCATAGGTTAGCCACTCAAGCTGGACAGACATATATTGTGCTACCTCCAGTATGCACCCATCTGCATTATTAGTCACTGGCTCCTTTGGAGAATGTTGCCTGATTCTTAAGTGCTAATATCTTGCAGGAGCCAGTTGCCAAAAGCAGCATTGTTTGCATTCAAGGGCATTCGTGCCATGCTGAGTAAACAGGACAGCAGTCAGATGAGCCTTGTGCACTGTGAGAAAGCCAGTGGATACCTGAGGGACAGTCTAAATATGGCATCTCCCAGCAGCAACAGTATCGACAAGGTAAGGATAGTCTTGGAATCTTGGTGTGCTTGACGTAGGTGATTACGATAACGACGGAAAAATTTCTAATATTTACATTCTTCATTCTGATGAACAGAAAAAATATGAGGTAGAACCTTGTTGTATCTTTTCTGTATGCTACCTAACATCCTCTTGACATTGTGATATACTTACCAATTTTCTCTTTAATTAACACCTCAACCCAAAAAATAAACTGATTTCTTCAAGCAACCTAATAAATGATTAACATTTTTGTTTTTTTTAAAGTGTTATTCATTGGGAGTTATTTGGAATAAGCTGCCTTCTACCTGTCTGTATATACTTTTCCCTGTACAGGCTGCTACCAAGCTGGCTGCCAAGTAGTATTGGAGATTGCTTACGTGTGACTCAGCATAGCAATCTTCCCTCCTTCCTGCTGGTAGATACTGTAACCTTTAAACAGCTTACAGTTGTCATGAGAGAGTGAGTGTTCTTTGTCTACTGATGAGTTTAGGCAGGAAAGTGTTAAAGAATATTTAGTGTGGGAGTAGTGCAGCGTAACACATTTATTCCGAAATATCTTGTGCAATTTTTTGTAAAGCTGTCTTCACTTTCCTCTGAAGTATTTCTGCAGTCTGTATGATTAGAACACATTTTATCTGAGTTTGGATGGAACAAAGACATTGGACAGGAAAAGGGGGAGGAAATTGAATCTCAACAGGAGATGTCTGCCTAGAAATATTGATGCAGTATATCCATGCCACCCAGGAACTGAGGTTCTGTGCTTTCTGAAGCCATGCCAGGATGCCTATAGTAAGCCAGAAATGCCGTGACAGCCACAAGAGCACTCCATTGGAAATGAAGTCTCTTAATTCAATGTTTGTAGATAACTGCCTTTCCATTCCCCTCCTTTCCCATCCTCAGTTTAATGTTTTTGTTGCAACTAAACATTATCTGGGCTCAAATAAAAATTCTGACAGAGATTCAAGAGGCAGTGTGTTTTATATATAGGATGAGGAAGCTCGGCAGTTGCTTGCATTCATTGGAATATAGTATGCTTTGGATTCTATTTTTGTATATTTGGAGTCAGTGGTTTTCAGGCAAGTGTGTTGTTCAACTTTCCGATGTGCCATGTGCTATTTTTTTCTGGCTAAAGATCCTGGCATATGCTGAATTTGATTCCACAGGTACTTTTGCCTTCTTAATGCATAGCCCAGGTGTAAGCAAAGACAAGTAGCAACAGGCTGTTCAAGTATAGTGGGACGTCACAATACACCTCTCATCCTGTCCTCACCATGACATCCATACATATAACCAGCAGAGAATATGATCAAAGTTGAACATAGCACCACACCTCCCTGCCCCCACCCCCAACCAAATGCTTTTGCAGCTCAGATCAGCTAACTTGGCCAGAGTATGAACCTGAGACTTTGCTAATCCATAGAGCTCAATACTGAACGGATGGTTATGGTTCCTTTCAGTTCATCTGAAGTGTGGGAGAGGGAAGTAAGTTTTGTTTTAAATACTTCCACTTGTATTGCTGTCTGTTGGAATGTAATCCAGATCAACTGTGCTTTTTCCACTGACTAGGAAAAGCTCTGCCCCTTAGGATAGAAAGTAACTATAAACACGAGAGAATCAAAATGGCCGAGGTGTGCAGTCAAAACCAGTAGACATTTACAATCACATTTATGTATCTTGCATTCTGTGGTAATAATGCAGCTTTCTTCCTCCCAAATATTTTGAACAAAGGGAGAGAGAAGGAAAACGCCAAGATGTAGAATCCATTTAACAATGGTCAAAATGCTCAGTGCGTTTTATTTTGCTTCATCGATACACGACTGGATGATTGGCTGCAGCTGTGGTGCATTGTAGTTGCATTGCATGTGTCCTTGATGTGCAATGCACCTGCAATGCAATACAGAGCCAGACCCTGACACCTGTTCCACACAGCGTCTGAGAGGAAAAGCAGCAAACCTTAAATCTGGGCTGAACCGTGTGCGGTGATTGAGATGTATTGACTTGAGTGGTTTTCTTCTACAGTTATTAAGCGTGCTCTCTTTCTCTTTCTCTCTTCCACCCCCTCTGTTCACCCCATGAGCTTCTCTCTTCCTCCCAATCTCCCATCCTGTTAAAGTGTGTCTCTTTCTCTCTCTTTTACTATGTTCTTTCATCTCTTTTCTGTGCCCATTTTGTTGGTGATTGACTAACTGAAATAGCTTGCATGTGGAGAATTATAGCTGCAACTTTGTGTCCTCACTACCCTGTGATGTGCCCCTAACTCAACAGCTTCTTTGACCTGTTGGGCTTTGGGATCCTGCTGAAAATGGTCACATTCATTGACTAAAAGAAGTTTTGAGTAAAACAGCTGTAAACTAAAATGTTGCGCAAACATATGGCGCTGATTATCTAGGAACCATAACTAAATAATTACGGAGCATTAAGATAGTTTTGTTGCTTCGGATATCGGAGCTGCAAAGAGATTGTGTGACTGAGATTATTTATTCCCTTTTACAGGCAGTACAGCTCTTGCTGTGTGATCTATTGCTCATCACCAGAACGAGTATGTGGCAGCAACAGATCAACATGAGTCAACCTGTGAACTGCATGCACCAGGCATCCCCCTTAGAGCTGAGAGGCTTTCAGCAGGATCTTAGCAGCCTCAGGAAGCTGTCCCAGACTTTCAGACCGGCCCTCCGAAGAGTAAGTAGGTTTTGAGGTTGGGACTGGAGTGATTGATTTTTGAGGGGCTTTTGTAAATGAAAAGGAGTGGAGCTGGATTCTTTCATGCAGTTATGGACTGTGAGCAATGATTTTACACTGCATGAGTTAATGATCTTCGTTGTGGTAATTAGGAGAGAAATACTTGGTGAAAGTGAAATGTAGTGTAACACATTTATTCCGAAATATCTTGTGCAATTTTTTGTAAAGCTGCCTTCACTTTCCTCTGAAGTATTTCTGCAGTCTGTATGATTAGAACACATTTTATTTGAGTTTGGATGGAACAAAGACATTGGACAGGAAAAGGGGAGGAAATTGAATCTCAACAGGAGATGTCTGCCTAGAAATATTGATGCAGTATATCCATGCCACCCAGGAGCTGAGGTTCTGTGCTTTCTGAAGCCATGCCAGGATGCCTATAGTAAGCCAGAAATGCCGTGACAGCCACAAGAGCACTCCATTGGAAATGAAGTTTCTTAATTCAGTGTTTGTAGATAACTGCCTTTCCACTTATGGACTGGAGGAAATTCCACGGGAGAGGCATCCTAAGAAGCCTATTCCAGAGTACCAGTGGCAATGCTCAGTAGGTTAATGTCCCACTGGAAAGGAAAATATCTTGGTAACATTTCATTGAGAATGCTACATTGTCAAAGCTGCCATCTTCTGGATGAGATGTTAAACTGCGGCCTCATCTATCTGTTCAGGTTGATGTCAAAGGTGTTTTGACGGTGAAGGAGAGGGGAATTCTCCCAGTGTCCTGGCACACTCCTCTTTAAGCCAAAACAGCCATCTCTCATTTCCATTGCAGATTGTGAGATCTTGCTGTTCATAAAATTGCTATCAAATTTGTTTACCTTTGCTGAACAATAACTACATTTTGAAAGTAATGTAATATGAAATACTTAGAGGCTTTGAGATCAGCTCCTATTTATATAGCATCTTTAACAAAAGAAGACATACAACGTGCTTCACAGGAGCATTTTATAGCAAAATTTGAAACTGACCATATAAGGCTCAGACAGCCAACAACAGATCAGAGGTAGATTTTAAGGAGCTTCCTAAAGGAGAAAAGGGGCTGAGTGGTTTAGGGAGGGATTCCAGAGCTTAGGGCTGAGGAAAGTGGAGCAGTTAAAATTGGAGATGCTTGGAAGGCCAGAATTAAATGAGTGCAGATAGCTATGAGAATTGTGAAGTGGGTGAAGATTGCAAAAATGGGTTGGACAAGGCTGTGGAGGGATTTGAAAACAAAGATGCAGATCTAGTTGCTTGACGAGCAGATAATGTAGATCATTGCTCACAAGGGTGATAGGTGAATGAGATTTGGTGTGAGTAAAGACAAGGGAAGCAGAATTTATTAATGCACTCTTGTACGAAAGTAGAATGTGGGAAGCCAATCAGGAGTGCATTGGAATAGAAGTAACAGAGGCATAATTGAGGATTTGAACAGAAGATGAGCTGAGTCAGGAAATATTAGGGGTGGAACTGTTATGTGGTCACAAGCTCATCCTGGGGATGTATACAGCAAAGGTTGCAAACAGTTTTATTCAGCTTCAGACAGTTGTCAGGTAGTGAGATGGAGGCAGTGGTTAGGCCCATACCATCTGCTGGGAGGGAAGTATGTAAATAATGTTGAGGGAAAACTTGGCATCTCTTTTCTCTCTCGAACCCATTTTAAAAATTGAGCAAATTCCTTATTAAAAATAATTTTGTGCCTTAATACTCAAATATTTTCCATTATAGCAAAGACATAATTTCTAAAGAATTAACGAAATAATTCTGAAAATAGGTTGCCTTTTAAGGGAGCAGCAATGAAGACCTTCTGCACCAACTCTCTGAGCATTAACTTAGCCTCTTTCTCCTGCCTTTTTCCCCATGTCCCTGCATATTGTTTCTAGTAAAATAACTATCTAATGCCCACTAGGATGCTTTGGTTAAATCTGTTTCCACCACACTTCCAGGCAGTGCATTCCAAACCCAAACCACACACTATATGAAGAAAGTTTTTTTTTCACATCACATTTATTTCTTTTGCAAATCACGTCAAATCTGTGCACTCTTGTTCTTGATCCTTTTATGAGGGGAACAGTTTCTCCCTATCTATTCTGTCCAGCCCCCTCATGCTTTTGATCAAATCTCTTCTTAGCCTCCTTGTCTCCAAGGAGAATGGCCCCAACTTCTCCAATCTATTCTCATAACTAGGTTGAGGGAGCTAGGTCTCTTCTCCCTGGAGAGACGAAGGTTGAGAGGCGACCTGATAGAGGTTTATAAAATGTTGAGAGGAATAGATAGGGTGGATTCTCGGAGGCTATTTCCCAGTGCTGAAATGGTCGCTACGAGAGGACACAGGTTTAAGGTACTGGGAAGCAAGTACAGAGGAGATGTTAGGGGTAAGTTTTTCACTCAGAGGGTGGTGAGTGAGTGGAATCGGCTGCCGTCGGTGGTGGTAGAGGCAAACTCGCTGGGGTCTTTTAAAAGACTTCTGGATGAGTATGTGGGATCTAATGGGATTGGGAGTTACAGATAGTTCTATGGCTTGGTAGGTATAGATGTGATCGGCGCAACTTGAGGGCTGACGGGCCTGTTTGTGCTGTAGTGTTCTATGTTCTAACTGAATTTTCTCACCCCTGGATCAATGCTTGTAAACCTTTTCTGCACTCTCTCCAATGTGTTCACATCTTCCTCAAAGTGTGGTGCCCAGAACTGTCCACAATACTCCAGGTGAGGTCTAACTAGTGTCTTGTACAAGTGCTCTGGCTCTTGCACTCTGTAACAATAACTTTGATCTAACTATAAATTATAATTAAACTGAAGGAGCACTTGAATAAGACACTAGTTAGACCTCACCTGGAGTATTGTCTACAATGCTGGGCACCACACTTTAAGGAAGATGTGAACACATTGGAGAGAATGCAGAAAAGGTTTACAAGCATTGATCCAGGAATGAAAAACTTCAGTTATGAGAATAGATTGGAGAAGTTGGGGCCATTCTCCTTGGAGACAAGGAGGCTAAGAGGAGATTTTATAAAGGTATTCAAAAGCATGAGAGGGCTGGTCAGAGTAGATAGGGAGAAACTGTTCCTCTCGTAAAAGGATCAAGAACAAGAGGGCACAGATTTGAAGTGATTTGCAAAGGAAGCAAATGGTGATTAAACTGAATGTGAGTAGCAAACAATACTGTTGTTCTGGCAACCTCCCTTTACTACATTTCCCTTTTACAATTTGGTTGCTGTAGCTTGTCATTTTAAACCTGTCTTTGGCCTCTTAATTTGAATAACATTGCTTATTAATTGTATCTTGTGTGGAAGAAATCAGTCTGCAAACAAGGTCTAGAAAGACAGGGCAGGAATAGTTTGAGTAGACACTGCAGTATGGTCCCACCAAAGAAAAACCAAGATGAAAAAAAAGAAAAATTTGTATTATTTATACACTGCCTTTCAAACCATCTCAGGCTGTCTGAAAGTGGTTTTCAACCAGTTCGGCACTTGTTTTCTATAATGTTTTAAAGTAGGAAAGACAGCATCAATTTACACATACAAAACTCCTAGACAGTGATGTGCTAATGACCAGCTGCTTGTTTTAGTGAAGTCAGAACATCTGCTGTTCTCTGGATAATGCCTTGGAAATGTTTCATGTGGAATAGGAATCTGAAAAGCAGTACTTCTGACAACTGCAGAGTTCCTTCCTCTCTCAAATTATTTACTCGAGGAAGCTCTGCACTGAGATTTGCCGGAGGGGGAGTGGGGGGCTGCTAAAATCAAAAGTGGTGTTAGAAGTCATCATTTCAATCCAATGGTGAGACGAGGAGGCAAAAGGAAAGTTACCTGGAGCTGAGGAGGACCAGAATGGTGATGTTCAAAGGAGCGTGAGTTATAACAATTTGGACTAAAACATAATGTTTTAGTTTAATTTATTTTTCAGGTGTTTCTACACGAAGCAACAGCCAGGTTAATGGCAGGTGCCAGTCCAACCCGTACTCATCAGCTATTGGACCGCAGCCTCAGGAGGCGTGTCACAACCCCAGCACCCAAAGGCGGTAAGTAACAGTAATTAGAGAGCAGTCGTTCTGGGGTAATCTTCTGATACAATTTATTACAACTGTCTTCAAAAAAATTAATTTCCATCTTTGAAATCAGCAAACCATAAACAGATGAATGTTGGGGCTCAGAACAAAATATCATAAAACATGATTTTTTTTTGGGACTAGATATTGGGCCTCTTGAATTATTGGGCTATCAAATATTCAGAAATGGGTCTTAAGGGTGAGGGTCTCAGCATTTGCAGTCTGGGAATCTGTCTTCTTCACTCTTTGCCAGTCTGTACACTGCATCACAAATGTTTTTTAATGGGCGAGGTTGGACACAAATATTGGAAAATGTTGAAATATTGGGGTAGCACAGTTTCACTAGAGGTCCAGGTGGATGGTGACCAGTGGCAGGAAACCTTGCTGACTTCCCATTTTCTGTCTGTACTGTAGTTAAGAAACACCGAGGAAAATGAAATCCATTACTTCTGATGTTATCTAATTGGGCTTATAATGGGAATTGAAGGTGGAATTTTATTGCTCTCCCTGGCTCAGCAAAATGCATGGCTCATTTGTCTATCATGAAAACTTTATGATCTCCCACCAAGTTTGACTATTGGCTCAGTTCTGTACTTCCTTTTCTGTTTGACAGGTGAGGCTGAGACACACCCAGGTCGGCGGGAGCATGCCGAAGCTCTCCTGCTAGCATGTCGTTACTTGCCCCCGAGCTTCCTGTCAGCACCAGGCCAGCGTGTTGGCATGCTGGCTGAGGCAGCCCGCACACTGGAAAAGATTGGCGACAAACGGACTCTCCACGACTGCCAGCAAATGATCATGAAACTGGGAAGCGGCACCACAGTCACCACGAGTTGAAATGTTTCTATTTTGTTTTTAATTCCACCCCCCCCACCTCAGAAGCATTGTGACTGTATATAGAATGTGTGCATCCCCCAGGTGAAGCAGCACAGCCCTTTTTATTTCATATTAAAATAATGACTTGGTCAAAATAAAAATCATATTTTCATAGTTTAAAACTGTACATATAAAAATATTTATAATTTTTTTAAAAAGACAAGTTGGAATGCAGCAAATTCATTTTTGTAGAATTAAAAGCACTTGTCTCTAGAAGCTTAGCTTCCCTTGTAATACTGCACCAACAATAAAGCCATTCTGGGCTATATTCTGTGCAATATACTTTTATATGATTAAAGTAACACAAATGAAAGAATTAAATGAACAAAATATAACCTTGTGTTTTTTTTAAACTAAAATTTTGCAAGCACTTCCACAATTCTCTACAATTGCAAGCACTTCCACAATTTTTGTCACCTCCTTAAAAAATTCTACCAGATTCATTAGGCAAGACTTCCCCTTTACAAAGCTATGCTGCATATCCCTAATCAGATCACAACGCTCTAAGTGCTCATACATCCTATCCCTAAGAATCCTCTCCAGCAGCTTGCCGACTACTGACGTCAAACTCACTGGCCTATAGTTACTAGGGTTATCCCTCCTACCCTTTTTAAACAACAGTACCACGTTCGCTATCCTCCAGTCCTCTGGGACCTCACCTGTGTCCAAAGAAGAGACAAAGATTTGCGTCAGAGGCCCAGCAATTTCATCTGTCGCCTCCCTAAACAGCCTAGGATAAATGCCATCGGGCCCTGGAGATTTATCAGTTTTAATGCTACCTAAAAGCCCTAACACTTCTTCCTTTGTAATGGATAGTTCCTTCAATTGGTCTACAGCTCCCTCAAAGACTGTACCAGACATCAAGCCCCCTCTCCTTCGTGAATACCGACGCAAAGTATTCATTCAGGATCTCCCCCATTCTCTTGGGCTGTAAGCACAATTCCCCTTCTCTGTCCCTGAGATGACCGATTTTTCCCCAAGCCACCCTTTTGTTCTTAACATAGGAGTAAAACACCTTTGGATTTTCCTTAATCCTACCTGCCAAAGCTATTTCATGCCCCTTTTTGCCCTCCTAACTTCCCTTTTGAGACCCCTCCTACTGTCGCTGTATTCCTCCACCGCTCTCTCCATTCCCAATTACTTAGACCCAACATACACCTCTCGTTCCTTCCTGACCAAGTCCTCAACATCGCTAATAATCCACGGCTCTCTAATCCTACTTTTCCCATCCTTCCTCTTAACCGGCACATGCCTTTCCTGCATCCATTTCAGTTTTCCCTTGAAAGACTCCCACATGCCTAACATGGACTTGCCCTCCAACAGCCTCTCCCAGTCTGTATCCCTAAGCTCCTGCCTAATCCGGCTGTATCTAGCCTGCCCCCAATTTAGCACCCTCCTTTTAGGACAGCACTCATCTTTTTCCATTAGTATCTTAAAATAGACAGAGTTGTGATCACTGTTAGCCATGTGTTCACCTACTGCAACCTCAACCACCTGACCCGGCTCAGTGCCTAGAACTCATAAGCAATGAGCAGAGTTCATTGCTTGGGGAAATGCTATATTAGTGGAACTGCAGTCCTTTGGATGAGGTATTAAACTGAGGTTCTGTCTGGAGATACAATAAAGAAGATGTTAAATCACTATTTACAACATTATGACAACATTCTTACATGTGGTGGTCTCCTAGGTGGGCTATATGGCTACTGTGTTTTGGTTGCTTGGGGGGGGGGGGGGGGGGGGCGCGGGGGGCAGGGGGAGTGCAAAAATATATATCCTGTTGAAGACCTTATTTTTGCTACATATAGTCAAATAAGCTGTCTAATGTTAGGTCACTAAAAATCAGTTTGTAAGCCAAGGCAAAGTTGTGTTTGCTCCTCTTCAATTAAAATCATCTGTAACAGTTACCTCAGTGGAGCAATCTAGAGGAAAGACTGGTATGATGGGCCTAATTGCCTTCCATACTGTATCATTCTGCAATGATAGCCATCTGAATAGAAAATATTATTTTAACTTGTTATTTTAAAAGCAAAGGTTTATTTAATGTGGGCTTGAGAATACTGAATGTACTAGTCTCAAATTCCTGTCCCTTTTCACGATCTCAGCGTCCTGGCTTCTCTTAATTTTGAACAATGTCTATATAGTAATTCCCTTCAATATTTTGAAAAGTTGCATCATGTCTATCCTTAATTTACCTCTCTAAAGAAACTGGACAGAGCCTTTCTTCATTGCTGAATAATCAAATGCTACAACTGCCTTTGCTACTTCTCTTTAGCTCTTTTCTACATCTCCTCTATCTTTCTGTTCACATCCTTTTCAAGGGCTACAAAGAGTTAGTGCTACCCAAAATGCCTTGCAAGATTTATGTGCTCAAGGGAATGGAATAGCTGTGCTGTTGTTTTGGATTTTAATTTCAGTTGGGAACTGGTGTGCCATTTGTGCACTGATGTTTGCCACTGACAAAATGAAAGCGTCAGAAGAAACATGCTGCTGTTCACCACCATGTTCAATATAGCACAGCTATTACTGCTTCTGCTCTGCCAAGTTGGAACCTATTCTTCTGTTCTATTCCTTTAGCACTCCTTTCATCCCCAAGTACTTTACTATGGTGCCACTGGAGACAGCAGCCTCCCTTCAAAGTCTATTAGGACAATAGACTATTCCAAACCTATTCTCACTTGCACCCCGCACTCATACTCATTCATTCCCAACAGTAATCGCTGAATTGAAATCAAGGCAATTTGGAACATAAAGAAGCTCCATAAGCTGCTCCCACTATTCAAATAGAGCTCTCAGATGTGTACATCTGGAACAAAAAAGTTGCATACCTTTCCCTAGTAAAAATCCATTGATCTCCATCACAAATATTTAACTGATTTCTCCAACCAGCCTTTTGGGAGCTAAAACTTCAAACTTCCAATAAAAAGCAAGATTGTCTCTTGTACCAGTCTGTGCTATTCCTTAATCCAGCAACGCAAAACATACAGGAGAAAAGCAATTACAAATACCTGTTCAATTATCCCAGTAGGCTAGATTGCTTTTTATTCCTAAAAAGTGGCATTGCATTACAGGTACATGTACAGTACATTACATTACACATTGAAAGAAGGAGCTTAAAAGTTGTGGGTCTCTTTTCCGTAGATATCAGACTATCTAGACACCTCTGGTTCCATTAATTTGCAATAATCATCTTTTATCACACTTGGGTGCACTGATAATTGCAGGAAAAAAATAATTCCTCTTTTCACCTCTAGGGTTGACATAGGCAAGTGTCTCTATGGTGATGTCTGATGGCCTCCTTATGTTTGTTTATTGTTTAAAAAAAATTTACAAAAATTAATTTTGCAAACTCAAAATAATCAAACACTGCCAAATGTGATAAAGGGAATACTCACTGTGTCAGTCAATCTCCTGCAGTACTTTGGAGACACTGGAGTATCCCCCTTTTTCTACTGTATAAAATGAAACTTTAAAAAAAAACCCATGTCAAGGCAGTCAGCTGTGTCTTTGTTTCAAAACATATTTCATTACCTATTTTACCAAATTAGATTTTCCTCATCCATGAAGTTTTCCATTATCAATTAATAGCAGACTGCAGGTTGGTATCATTGCCCCATCCTCTTGAGTTCCCTTGCAAAAGACCCTGGATCCCACTGCGAAAGATTATCTACACAGCAACATTAAGACAATTGATGGTTTGGAGCTTAAATTATCAGTGTTTATACAGGCTTCTTGCAGTTCAGAAAAACTCAGAACCTATTAATATTTACCCGCCCCCCCCCCCCCCCCCCCCGCCCTTCCCCCACCAGCCCAGCCCCCAGGAAAGAAAATGCAGCAAGGATTCAATGGGGGAGAAAATACATTGACAAACAGAGTCAATCTGTTGATGTCCTCTTCGTATTTCAGGTATCTTGATATCTTTCCATTCTTTTAACTGCACTATTCCACAATACATTCATTGACTGTTCTCGGTTTGCAGTCTGTATTTAACACCTTGCGTGTCACTTGGCACAGTGGAATTTTCCTGTTATAGTATTTTAGGCAATATGCTCTAAAAGGAAAGAGAAGCAAGAAATCAGTTATATGAATGACATAAAAGCAGGAGTATTATATGGTGGGCTATGTGTGTACAAGAGAATTGTACTTCACTATTGTGTATTGCATGTAGGAACATTATATCCCAACAAAGTATAGCATGTTAGTGAATTATGTTTCTAGGATTTGTTTCTCTTCCAAAATCTTAGACTTGCAGGGCCTCAGATTTCAGTGTCAATTTTGAAAATAGTTCAATTTGGATTTTCCTAACTATAAGCTTAATTCCACATATAAACACCCAGTCCAGCTATCTTCTGATTTGACATGACAGTCTAACGTACAAAGGCATGCCAATAGCATACTGAATGGATGTCATTGTATTACTAAAGGGGGAGCAGGGAAGTTCTCCCAATGACGTGGCCAATATTTAACCCACAACCAACACAAACATTTTAACCGATCATTGCTGTTTGCTGGGTGAAATTTAGCAGTTGTGTTTCTTCAATGTGGACACCCAACAGCAGCTCCAAAGACACAAAGGGAAGAAGAGCTCAATATTCCAGTCAACAGTCCACCTGCAATGTGAAAGGACCCCCAACCATTAAAAACTCCAGTCACTTAAGCTCTGAGAGAGGCTGGCTGCTGCTATTTCACTGTTACTTCACCAATGAAACATAAACAAGGCTAGGAAAAGCTAAAGGTGATGCAGTAGCTGCTGATTTGGAACACTGAATTTGTCAATGAAAGCATTCAGCTTTATTAACTCTGATGCTAGCTACGACGATTAACGACGAACAAACAGAAAAAAAAGACCCAACACCTGTAAGTGGCAACATGCAATTACTTTTTTCCACATACAGTACATAAAAATTTTGTCACCTATTGGTGAACTTTCCAGTCTATTTGTGTTAGTATTAAACGAAGTATTACACTGAGCAAAAACAGAAAATGTTGGAAAATCTCAGCAGATCTGTCTGCACCTGTAAAGAAAGTGGTCCAAAATGTCGGCTCCATAATCTCACCACAGATGCTGTCAGACCTGCTGAGATTTTCCAGCATTTTCTATTTTTGTTTCAGATTCCAGCATCTGCAAGATTTTGCCTTTATTAAACTGAGCGGTGGTGAGGTAGGCTAGCAGTTTTAATTTTAAAGACATCTCGATAACAAGTTCCCCTTTTTGCTTTACAACTTAGCCTTAATAAATCTATATGCATTTCGCGGTAATACTTAAATGTTGGATGTTTACTTCCTCTCCTGCAGTTCGGTGCTATAAGGTCACCTTATGTTTACATTGTAATTTTCACTGCGGAGAGTGGTGGAGATTGGTGGAAATTCTGCTACTTGTAAAATGCAACTCCCCAAACACATTTCTTTCCTACCTTATGCTTTGAGCACTTCATTGAAAAATTCTCCTCACTTAATTGGCAACCTGCGGGGAGAAGGGATGAGTGAAAGTGAATAGAACAATATCCCAGATCCAGCAGCGTTTACAAAGTAACAGGAAGAGATACAATAGCTTTCGTGTAAAATACCAAGTGTGTGTCCTCAGTTGGTATCACTTGTGCTTCAAGAGGCCTAAGATTGTTTGGTTCAAACCTTCACTCCAGTAAATTAAGTACAGAATGGAGGCTAATATAACCAGCCCAGAACTGGGAAAGAGTGCAATATTGTCAGAGATGTCACCCTTCAGATGAGAAATTGAATTAAAGTCCCAACTGTTCTCTCGCGTGGATCAGAAAAATCCCGTGACGCTATTATGAAGAGGAGCATGGGAATTCCATGTCCTAGCCAGTGTCCCCCTTTAAAGAAAATCTGCATGGGCAGTTCCTTCAATATATAGTCCTTTTAAAGCTTTTGCAGGGCTACCTGCATAATGGGTGGTAGGTCAGATAATAGATCAGTACATAAAGAATGGCAGAATGCTAAAAGCTTAATCAGAAAAATTAATTAGAGTATGAGAGGAAGCCAGCTAGGAATGTAAAGATAGCGAAAGCTTCTATAGGTATCTAAAAAAGAAAAGTAAAGTGAGTGTTGGTCCATTAGAGAGTGAGAGTGGGAGTTAATAATAGATAATAAGGAAATGGCGGATGAAATTAACAAATATTTTGATTCTGTCTTCACTATAAAGGATCTAAAAACATTCCAGTAATAGCTGTAAATCAGGAGGTAGAGGGGAGAGAGAAATTGGGTGAAATTATGTTCACAAGTGAAGCTGTACTGAGCAAACTGATGAAGCTGCAATCTGAAAAATGTCCAGATGGACTTCATCCTAGAGCCTTAAACAATAGGTCTAAGAGGTAGTAGATGCATTGGTGTTAAGTGTCCCAAATTCACTAAATTCTGAAAGATTCCATCAGACAGGAATATAGCAAATATAACCCCTCTATTCAAGAAGAGGGGGAAGCAGAAAGCAGGAAACTGTAGGCTAGTCACCATGACATCTGTTCGGCATAAGGTGGTAAAATTGATTATTAAGGGGTTATAACTGGGCACTTAAGAGAAACTCAAGGTAATTGGGAAGAGTCAGTATGTTTTTAATGAAAGGGAAATCATGTTTAACCAATTTAATGAATTTCTTTGAAGGAGTAACATGCACTGGATATAAAGGGGAGCCTGTAGATGTGCTGTACTTGGATTTTCAAAAGGCAATTGATAGGATGTCACAAAGATTATTGTGGAAAACAAAAGATCATGGAATGGGGTAATGAAATAGCATGAATAGAATATTGGTTGGTTGGCAGAAAACAAAGTAAGCATAAATGGGTCATTTTCTGATTGGCAGAATATGGTGAGTGGAGTCTGGTAGGGGTCAGTGCTGGGGCTTCAACTCTTTAATAAGAACATAAGAACTAGGAGCAGGAGTAGGCTATCTGGCCCCTCAAGCCTGCTCCATCATTCAATAAGATTGTGGCTGATCTTTTTTGTGGACTTGACACTTACCCTCCTGCTCACCATAACTCTTAATTTCTTTACTGTTCAAAAATGTATCTAACCTTGCCTTAAAAGCATTTAATGAAGTAGCCTCAACTGCTTCACTGGGCAGGGAATTCCACAGATTCACAACACTTTGTGTGAAGAAGTTCCTTGCAACTCAGTCCTAAATTTGCTTCTCCTCATTTTAAGGCTATGTCCCCTAGTTCTTGTTTAACCTGGCAGTGGAAACAGTGGAATCAACCTTTTGAATCTCCTCTGCACCCCCTCCAGTGCCAGTATATCCTTTCTCAAGTAAGGAGGCCAAAACTGTACACAGTACTCCAGGCGTGGCCTCACCAGCACCTTATACAGCTGCAACATAATCTCGTGTTTTTAAACTCCATCCTTTTAGTAATGAAGGACAAAATTCCATTTGCCTTCTTAATTACGTGCTGCACTTGCGAACCAACTCTTTGAGATTCCTGCACGAGGACACTCTCCGCACAGCGGCATGTTACAATTTTTTACCATTTAAGTAATAGTCCATTTTGCTGTTACTCCTACCAAAATGGATGATCTCACATTTACCATAAGAAGTCTTACAACACCAGGTTAAAGTCCAACAAAATATTCACCAAGAGGAAATGGTGAATATTTTGTTGGACTTTAACCTGCTGTTGTGAGACTTCTTAATGTGTTTACCCCAGTGCAACGCTGGCATCTCCACATCATGACTCACATTTACCAACATTGTACTCCATCTGCCAGACCCTTGCCCACTTACTTAGATTATCTATATCCCTTTGCAGACTTTCAGCAGCCTCTGCACACTTTGCTCTTCCACCCATCTTAGTGTCATCTGCAAATTTTGACACATTACACTTGGTCCCCAACTCCAAATCATCAATGTAAATCATAAACAATTGCAGTCCCAACACTGATCCCTGAGGCACACCACTAGTCACTGATCACCAACCAGGAAAACACCCATTTACCCCTACTCTTTGCTTTCTGTTAGTTAACCAATTCTTTATCCATACTAACACATAACCTGTAACACTGTGCACCTTTATGTTATATAGCAGTCTTTGGCGCGGCATCTTGTCAAATGCCTTCTGGAAATCCAGACACATCATATCCACAGGTTCCCCATTATCCACTGCACGTGTAATGTTCTCAAAGAATTCCACCAAATTAGTCAAACATGACTGCCCTTTATGAACCCATGCCGTGTCTTACCAGTGGAACAATTTATATCCAGATGTCTCACTACTTCCTTGATGATAGATTCAAGCATTTTCCCTACTACAGAAGTAGTAGAATTTAGAATTTACATCAATGATTTAGATGAGGGGAGTGAAGACACAATAGCTGAATTCACAGCTGACACAAAGATAGGTAGGAAAGAAAATATATTGTGAAGAAAACACAAATAATCCTCCAGAATTCTAGGGGACAGAGGGTCCAGCATGAAGGAGGAATTTATTAATCAGGAAATTTTACTGCGGAAATTGCTGAGATTAAAACCCGATAAGATTCCAGGGCCTAATGTTCTGCATCCCAGAGTACTTAAGGAAGTGGTCCTAGAAATAGTGGACGCTTTAGTGATCATTTTCCAGCGTTCTATAGACTCTGGAAGAGTCCCATTGGACTGGACAGTAGCTAAATGTAACCCCAATTTAAAAAAAGAAAGAAGAGAGAAACAGGGAATTATAGACCAATTAGCCTGACATTGGTGATGGGGAAAATGCTGGAGTCAATTATTAAAGATGTAATAACTCAGCATTTGAACATAAGAACATAAGAACATAAGAAATAGGAGCAGGAGTAGGCCATCTAGCCCTTCGAGCCTGCCCCGCCATTCAATAAGATCATGGCTGATCTGTTGTAGCTCAGTTCCACTTTCCCGCCCTCTCCCCATAACCCTTAATCCCCTCTCTTATCAAGAACCCATCAACCCGCTTCTTAAAAATATTTAGCGAGGCAGCCTCCACCACTTCAACGGGCAGAGAATTCCAGAGATTCACCACCCTTTGAGTGAAGAAGTTCCTCCTCAACTCCGTTCTAAACCGCCTCCCCTTTATCTTGAGGCTGTGCCCCCTAGTCCTACTGTCTTTTTTGAGCGGGAAGAGTCTCTCCACCTCTATCCTATCCATCCCATTCATCATCTTATACGTCTCAATGAGATCTCCCCTCATTCTTCTAAACTCTAACGAGTACAAGCCCAGTTTATTCAGCCTCTCCTCATAGCTCAATCCCCTCAACTCCGGTATCAGCCTAGTAAACCTCCTCTGCGCTCCCTCCAGGGCCAAAATATCCTTGCGCAGGTGCGGCGCCCAAAACTGCACACAGTACTCCAGCTGCGGCCTCACCAATGCCCTATACAGCTGCAGCAAGACCTCCCTACTTTTATATTCAATCCCCCTCGCTATGAAGGCCAGCATCCCATTCGCCTTCCTGACCACCTGCTGCACCTGCAAGCCGGGTTTTTGCGACTCATGCACAAGGACCCCGAGGTCCCTCTGCACCGTCGCCTGCTGCAGTTTTTCGCCACGTAAGTAATAGTCCTTCCTACCATTCTTCCTACCAAAGTGGACCACCTCACACTTGCCAACATTAAATTCCATTTGCCATTTCCTGGCCCATTCACCCAGCCTATCTAGATCCTTCTGCAGACTCTCCACACCCTCCGCACAATTTGCCTTTCCCCCAATCTTGGTGTCATCAGCAAATTTCGACACCCTGCACTCGGTTCCCTCCTCCAGATCATCTATATAAATGGTAAATAGCTGAGGCCCCAGCACCGATCCCTGGGGCACCCCACTAGTCACCAACCGCCAATCCGAATAGCACCCATTGACCCCCACTCGCTGCCTCCTATTTGACAACCAATCCTCTATCCACGCTAACACCCTACCCCCAACTCCATGTCCCCTGACCTTCTGCAATAACCTCTTGTGGGGTACCTTGTCAAACGCCTTCTGAAAATCCAGATAGAATTGGTCCAAGGCAGCATGGAATTACTAACGAGAAGTCATGCTTGACAAATCTTCTGAAATTTTTTGAGGATATGACCAGTGAAGTGGACAAAGATGAACCAGTGGATGTTGTGTATCACGACAGGTTTTTGACAGGGTCCCACACAAGAGATTAGTGAGCAAATTCAAAGCTCATGATATTGGGGATAATGCATTGATGTGAATGGAGAACTGGTTGGCAGACAGAAAGCACAGAGTGGGAATAAATGGGTCCTTTTCAGAGGGATAGGCAGTGACTAGTGGGGTACCACAGGGTTCAGTACTTAGACCCCAGCTATTCACAATATACATTAATGACTTGGGTGAAGGAATCAAATGCAAAATCTCCAAATTTGCAGATGACACAATGCTGGGTGGCAGTGTGTGCTCTGAGGAGGATGTTAAGAGACTACAGTTTGACTTGGACAAGCCAGCTGAGTTGGTAAATACTTGACAAATGCAATACAATAATATGGATAAATGTGAGGTTATTCACATTGGTGATAAAAACAAGAAGGAAGATTATTATCTGAATGGTGGCAGTTTAGGAAAAGGGGAAGTGCATTGTGACCCGGGTATCATGATGGAACAGTCACTAAAGGTTGGCATGCATGTACAGCAGATAGTGAGGAAAGCTAATGGCATGTTGGTCTTCATAGCAAAAGGATTTGAGTATAGGAGCAAAGATGTCTTGCTGCAGTTATACAGAGACCTGGTGAGGCCACACCTTGAGTATTGCGTGCAGTTTTGCTCTTCTAGTCTGAGGGAGGACATTCTTGCCATTAGGGAGTCCAGCGAAGGTTTACCGGACTGATTCCCGGAATAGCAGAGACTGGATCAACTGGGCTTGTATTCACTGGAATTCAGAAGAAAGACAGGGATCTCATAGAAACATATGAAATCCTGATGGGACTGGACAGGGTAGATGCGGGAAGTATGTTCCCCTTGTTGGGAAGCCCCAAACTCGGGGTCACAGTCCAAGAATAAGGGGTAAGCCATTCAGGACTGAGATGAGGAAGAACTTCTTCACTCAGGGTTGTGAACTTGCAGAATTCTCTTAACACAGAAAGCTATGGGGGTCAGTTCATTAGATGCATTCAAAAGGGAGCTAAACGGGGCCGTTGTGGCTAAAGGGATCAAGGGGTATGGAGAAAAAGTGGGAATGGAATACTGAAACAGCACAATCAGCCATGATCATACTGAATGTGGTGCAGGCTCGAAGGGCCAAATAGCTTACTCCTGCATTGTCCTATGATATGAAGAGGTTGCAGACAGATTTAGATAGGTTGAGTGAGTAGACAAAAATCTGGCAGATGGAATTTAATTTGGGAAAAATGTGACGTTCACTTTGGCAGGAAGAATAAAAAAGCAAAGTATTACTTAAATGGAGAGCAGCTGCAGAATTCCGAGGTGCAGAGGGATCTAGGTGTACTAGTGCATGAGTCACAAGAGGTTAGTGTGCAGGTACTGAAAATGATTAAGAAGGCTAATGGAATGCTATCCTTTATTATGAGGGGAATTTAGCATTAAAGTAAGGATGTTACACTTCAATTATAAAGATCATTGGTGAGATCACATCTCAAATATTATGTGCAGTTTTGGTCTCCTTGTTTAAGGAAGGCTACAAATGCATTGGAGGTGATTCAGAGGAGGTTTACTAGACTGATACCTGGAATGATGGGGTTATCTTATGAGGAAAGAGTAGAAACTGAGTGGACTTGTTTATACTGGAGTTTAGAAGTGTGATGGAAGACTCAATTGAAGAAAATAAGATCCTGAATGATCTTCACAAGATGGATGTGAAAAGGATGCTTCCTCTTGTAATTGACTCCAGAACTAGGGGGTCACTGTTTTAAAATTAGGGGGTTGCTTTTTAGGACAGAGATGAGGAGAAACCTTTTCTCTTGGAGAGTTGTGAGACCTTGGGACATTTTACCTCAGGAGCTGAAGTAGGGTCATCATTATTTTTAAAGTGGAGGTAGCTTGAATTCCTTTCCCAGCAAGAATCTAACGTTATTAGGAGTAGATGGGAATGTAGAGCTTGAACTACCAACAAATCAGGTCGAGCAAACTCGAGGGACCAAATAGCCTACTTCTGCTCCTACTTTGTACCTTCCAGGCTGCTGCACAGCCATACATGTGCACCACAAAGTGCGAAAACAGGGAACACATTCTCAACCAACAGCACTAATAAAACAGATATTTAGTTATTGCGGTATAATTGGTTACCCTAATTCTTAATGATTACATTTCCAGGAAGTATCTCAGTGGCTGTAAAGTGAAATGTACCAGGATGTTAAATATATTATTTCTATTCTCATATGGTTGGGTCCCAAAGATGCCCAGAAAGTATGTTATTGTGGGTTAGAATGTGTTACCATAGTTAGATACAGATAACTTTCTCTATGAACAATGTGTAATCCAATGCAGGTTGGGCAGACATCAGTAAAGACACAGGTAATATCTGCAGGATAAGGCTTTTAGTTCTGGAGTTAATTTAAAATAGAACTTTTTTTTACTATTTATCAATCATATAACAGAAGTATCTGAAGAAAATATCCATCGTGTCTGTGTGGGATATTGAAAATTAAACCTTAATACTTTAATCTTAAATCTGTGTCCTATGGTTACTGAATCTCCTGCCAGTGGAAATAGTTACTTCCTATATTACTATTCTGTCAGAACTCTTCTAGTTTAGTTAACAAAGCATGGTGAGACTGACCAGGTTTGACAGTTACTATAATTTCCTTACCTGACTCAATGGCACAGATGTAATGGTATTTCTGATTGCACCCCTTGGTGTAGCAGCCCAGAGTGGCACCTGTCTGTTCACATATGGAACACCTCTGCAAAGGAAGAATAAATACCAGCCTGTAAAATGAGTGAATTCCAGAATTGTCTCCAATTAATCTTTCTTTTTTAAACAGGAGCGGATGAAGCTACATTTCACTTTCCAAAAAAATAAATTCACGAGTTAGCAGCCTTATCCTCCAGCCTGTGCTAAGTTGTTCACATGTTGGCCTTGCCAACGACACCCACATCCCGTGAACAAATGAAACAAAGATTTGCAGCCATTCAGCAGTCTAGTTGCTAACACACAAATCTTGTCCCGTGGCCCAACAGAAATATTTAGAGACGTTGAGGCGAAAAAAACTGGTCAGGTAGAAGAAAGATAGAAAGGGAAATTGTGTATAACCCTTCAAGAAGATTGTATTCTTCCAACTCTGACGTCTTGAGCGTACCCCACTCCTTTTGTCCCACCATTGGTGGTTATATCTTTAGTGGTTTAAACTCGCAGCTCTAGAATTTCTTTTCTAAACCTTTAAGCTTCTCTCTCCTCCATTAAGATACCACAGTGTCTTGTCACCTGTCTCAATTGCTCCTTGTGGGGTTCTGTACCAAATTCTGTTTGACAATTTGATTTGATTTATTATCATCATGTGTTTGGATACAGTGAAAAGTATTGTTTCTTGCACACTATACAGAAAAAACATGTATCATAGAGTACATAGGGGAGAAAGAAAAGGATAGAGTGTAGAATATAGTGTTGCAGTTACAGGTGGGGTAAATAGAAAGATCAACTTAATATAAGTCTGATGGCAGCAGGGAAAAAGCTCTTTTTGAGTCAGTTGCTATGTGATCTCAGACTTTTATATCACTTTTGCTCCACTTTGGGGCATTTTATTACATTAAAGCTCCAGTAGCAATACAGGTTGTTGCTGCTGCTGTCCCATGACCCACCTCTAAATGCTAATCGATTTCATCCTTCTGCTTGGCATCCAGTTTCTGTCCGATTACACCTGTGAAGAATTGCGGGACATTTCTCCACTCAAAATGGGCTGTACAAAGTTGTTTCCAACTCGCAGGGTGTTGCTGCTGGTGGCTGCCCAGCTATGTTGGTTATTGTTAGTAATTATGATAAGCATGCAGTATGATGTGAGCTGGGAACATCACTGTGGGAAGCTCTGGCGATTCAAAAGCAGCGATGAAGGAGAAAGATGTACTTGCCATCCAGCAGAGCGATTGCCTGTGTGGCTTTGAGCACATTTCCGCAGTGCGGGGACAGAGAAAAATGTTTAATAGAATCCGTTCAGTTCAGAAGGAGGCCATTTGGCCCATCGAGTCTTCATCAACCACAATCCTACCCAGGCCCTATCCCACCCTTAATCCCACATAAATACCCTGCTAATCCCCCGACACTAGGGTTAATTTAGCATGGCCAATCAACCTAACCCGCACATCTTTGGAGTGTGGGAGGAAACCGGAGCACCCAAAGGAAACCCATGCAGACACAGGGAGAATGTGCAAATTCCACTCAGGCAGTGACCCAAGGCCGGAATTGAACCTGGGTGCCAGGCACTGTGAGGTAGCAGTGCTGACCACTGTGCCACGTATCATCTATTATTGAAGGAAACGTTTTTGTGATGCCAAATGCCCAAACTTATTAATATCATATCAGGAATTTCATCTCCCAGCCCACTGCTTTTATCATAAATACTCAAATCAAAAAATAAAAGTCCAGTAAATGTGACAAGTTAATGAATCGGTGTTGATGGAATATCAACTTGCTAAAAGTCTTGGGGTAAATATTTGGATGTTCCTAGAAATTAATAACAATGGCTCCAAATAAAACTACTTTTCCCCAGCAGGAAGTATAACACCTCAGAGAGAGCGAGAGGGGGCTGTGAAAAACAACCTGTGATAAATCAATTTGGAATTCAATAGCAACCTTCTAAAGGGAATTGGATAAATATTTGAAGGGGGAATTTGCATGACCATGGGGAATGAACAGGGAAGTGACACTAATCGGATATGCTGTTCACAAAGCTGGTAAAGGCACAATGAACCAAATGGCTTTTTCTGAGCTATTTGATGCTCTGATTCCAGCAGGTGGAACAAAAACTGCCTTTTCCAGACAAGATGAAGACACATCATTCTGAAACTGAGAAACTGTTAAGACTTAATGAACTAGCATAGAGATAAATTACCTTTGCATACTCAGTGGGTAAGAGGATTGTAATTTAAGAAATTCATTAGAATTCCAGATTTATGGAGAACAGATTGGTAAGTCTTTGCAGAGGAAATAAACTTGCTACAAGTGTTAAAGAGGAAAGGGAAAAATTATACATTCGATTCTAAATGAATTGACTCAATTTTACAATCCCAGCACAGAAGGAGGCCATTGGGCTCATTGTGCTTGTGAGTGCTCTTACAAAGAACTATTCAATTCGACCCACTGCCCTGATTTTTCCTGTAGACCTGCGTTTTTTTCTCTCAAGTATGTTAAAAGACGCTCCTTAAACCCTACATCGGTGCCTCCTCACATACTTCTTTTTGTAGTTACTGTAATGAAGGGTTGTGTGCTGAGGTACCTGAGTAATCCATTCCCCCAACTACACCAATCCTTCCTCAGCAGTCTGCATCAGTTAAAAACCCAAAAGTATCCACTGACCCCAAACATTAGATGAATTGTATCGGAAGCGCTTTTCCTCTTTTTATTCCCTCACTCCAAGCAATCTTGTTGTCTCCCTCACTGGATGACATTAGCTAACAAAGAATTCTCTTCAGCCCTGTTGTTGTCTGCAGATGAAGAATTGAGAGAGGACTGAGAGTCAAACTTGCAATCATTCGGGGCCCTCACATTAAAGCCAAACGAAGAGATTTCACCCCTCAAGCAGGACTCAGAGCTCAGATCTCACAAGACAAAGGGGCAATGCTATAACAAAAACAGAAAATGCTGGAAAATCTCAGCAGGTCTAACAACAGCTGTGGAGAGAGAATAGAGTTCTGACCAAGAGTCATCCAGACTTGAAATGTTGGTTATATTCTCTCTCCACAGATGCTGTCAGACCTGCTGAGATTTTCTGGCATTTTCTGTTTTTGTTTCAGATTCCAACACCTACAGCATTTTGCTTTTATCTTAAGATGATGTTCCTGAACAAGTTTACCACTCAAAAAATAACTTAAAAGAATTGCATTAAAACTGAATCAATATCTGCTTGGGAAATATAAACTGAAAGCAAGTTGGAGTTGGGATGTCTTGTTGAAGTTGTACAAGACATTGGTAAGGCCACACTTAGAATACTATTTCTGGTCACCCTATTATAGAAAGGATTTTATTAAGCTAGAAAGAGTGCAGAAAAGATTTATCAGGATGCTACTGGGACTTGATGGTTTGAGTTATTAGGAGAGGCCAAATAGGCTGGGACTTTTTCCTCTGGAGCATAGAAGGCTAAAGGATGATCTTATAGGGATCTGTAAAATAATGAGGGACGTAGATCAGCTAGATAGTCCATACCTTTTCCCAAAGATAGAGGAGTCTAAAACTAGAGGGCATAGGTTTATGGTGAGAAGGAAGGGATATAAAAGTGTCCAAAGGGACATTTTTTTCCACACAGAGGGTGCTGAGTGTCTGGAACAAGCAGCTAGAGGTAGTAATAGAGGCAGATACAATTTTGTCTTTTAAAAAGCATTTAGACAGTTACATAGGTAAGATGGGTATAGAGGGATATGGGCCAAATGTGACCAACTGGGACTAGCTTAGGGGTTTAAAAAAAGAGTGGCATGGGCAAGTTGGGCCAAAGGGCCTGTTTCCTTGCTGTAAACCTCTATGACTCTAAGTTGGTTTCCGGCAGCATTTGCCCAACCTATAATGATTTGGATTTGATATCTCACCATCTCGCCGGCCATTTCCACTGCTTCCTGCAGCCCGTACAGCTTCCCTGCAGCCAGATACACTCCACTGGTCCACACAGCACAGGCACCATGTAACCAGTGCTCATGGGGGTCAAGAGGCAGTTCAGGAGGCTGCGGCTCCTCTTCCAAGCCAGCCTTCTTCTTCATTTTCTTGGGCTCGATGTCTTCGGCTGTCCTCTCGCAGCAATAGCAGCTCAGCTTTTTGCATTTTTCCCTAGAGCTAGTCCGGAGCGGGTTCTGATCTTCCACCTCAGTTGCCTTCTCTGGACTAACAGGAACCTTCTCCAGACTGGGTGGAATCTCTGCTGTAATACTGACAGTACTCTCATTGTCCGACTCAGCAACTTTCGATTCAACAGAGAGTCTTTCCTGCTTCACTTTGATTCCATTCTTTATCTCCAATTTCCCTTTGACGTGCTGGTTTTTTGTCACAGGTGGTATATAATCCTCGGGATAATATGGCCCAAAAAGATCTCCAAGCTCCTTGTGATTCTTTGGTCTTCCACATAAGCAGCAGACCAGGTGGCCTTGCTTAGTGGAGTCTAACACTACTGGTCCTGGTAACATAGCTGAGGATGTTGGCAATGTCTTGCTGACTGATACAGGGGGCTGTGAAAATGAAGACCTTTTCTTCATCTTTTGAAACTTGGACTGTTCCTCCGGTAATGTGTTGATGATTGTACAGATAGATGATACCTCATTACTCTTCTCAACATGAATATAAGGGGAAAAGCTCTTAGCTTTGTTCTCTGCTCTTGGCATCTTGTATGACACATATTTTAACCGGATCACCGGCTCTTTGGTTTCCACAAGAGGCGGGTTTCTTCTCTTCAACTGGTTTTTGCGCCTATGGGCAGCTTTTGTACTCTTGCTCCCTTTGAGGTGCTTTCTTCTCCTCCTCCCCCCTCGCCCATTGGGCCTCTTCACTTTAGGATTATTCTTGGTTTGTTTCCCTTTTTGATTTCCCGGTGGGTGACTGCGCCTCTTGGGAGGGGGCAGAGCACATTTTGGGGGGGTTTGCCTCTTCAGCTCCAAGGCATCCTGAGGAATCTCCGGCTCTTCATTTGGAGCGGGTTCTGAGACAGAGGACAGCACCGAGGAAGGGGAGGCAAGCTGGGGGATTTCCTCAGTGTTAGCTCCAAGCTCTCCCTCTTTCTCATCCACGGTCCTTTCCTTGGGAGAAAGCTTCAAACTGAGCCTGTCTTCCACCTCAATATCTTCCGGCTCTGCGGTTAGACTGACATTAGTCTTCACATGAATGCTGCTCGCCTCTTGTGGCCTTGAATCGTTTTCCTCCTTCAATCTCTTAGATGTGACAAGGCATTTTTTATTCAACTCCACCAGGGCAACCTTTGAAGAAGTATCTTTGGCCGCCACTTTATTTTGTCCCATCAGCGCCTCATGGATCTCATTGTTGGTGTTTTCAGTCAGTTTCTCTTCCTTTAGGGACAGTATCTCATCCAGAGTCAAACATGTCACATTGCTATCTGAATAATTACTGCAGGCAAATGATTTTGAGTTTGGGGAGGTGATCTTTTGCACAATGGCCTCTAGTTTAAGGCCTCTGCCTTTCCGAGGGGGAAGGATCTTTGTCTTGGGAGGGGTTTTCAGGGAAATAGCGGGCTGGGCATTGCCATCAGTGTTTGATGTTTCCTTATTCAGAGCCCGTTCTGAAATTCCTTCAGCACTCTCTCCATGGCTAGGTTCAGCTAACATTGATTGGGTTGTTGGGTTAGTGTCTGATGGAGCTGGGCCAGGGAGTGGTTTCTGTTTTTCTGGCCTTGCATCGCTCCCCTTGGACATCTGGTGCTGTCTTTTGGCCGGAATGAGCGGCATGGAACAGTAACCTTTCCTCTTTAAAGTTTGCGATGCGGTGAATCTTTGTTCTTCCTGCCCCCCGAGTCTTAAAGCCGAGTTTCGGGCCTTCAATTTCTCGGCCGTCATCTCCACCTCGACATGATCCAGCGCCTCATGTCTGGCGGTCGGTTGCCTTTGAGATTTTGCCACTGAGGAGTTATTTCTGGTGGTCAAACATCGGCCGGAGGCAGGGCTGGCACCCTTGCGCTGTTTGCCATCTTTCTGCACAGCCATTCCCTGAGCCCTGGTTCTGGCTCGGAGCACAAGCGGTTTGTAGGAGTTGGACTCTTGGCTCTTTAGCTGCTCTGGGTGCACAGTGTAAGGAGGCATCCTGTTGTGAGGGAGGTGGTTACTTCTGCTTAGGTGTGCTCTGAGGTTTGGGTTGGGAGCTTGCCTTGGGATCAGACACTTATCTGGGTCTGAGTTCAGCTTGTGCCTGGAGCCACAGCTCAGGTCCCTTGCAGCATCGTCCCGGTGGGTGAACACTCCCTTCCTGAGCAGAGGCCGGGGCTCAGTGTCCAGCAGGGCGCTGGAGGATCGGGTGCACATCCTGCTGGGTTCCGGGGCCGCCAAGCTCTCCTGGCAGCCTTTCCCTTTAACTCGCTCTCTCTGTGATCCCAGACACTTCACCTTGAGGTTCTCCTCTACTTTGGGCGCTGAGTGCTCTTTAGCTCCTGGAGACCCTCTGGCTGACAGTCTCCGGAGCCTTGGAGCTTTGCTCTTGGAGGGAGCGTTTTCTAATTCGCTCAGAGCCGAGCTGATGAGCTCGGAGGAAAGAGTTGGTAAGTTCAGAGTGGCTGTGCCCTCGGGAACTTGTTCCTCTTCCTTGTCTTCACATTTCACACCGTCTCCAGCGGCTCCTGGAGGCTCCCCGTGTCCAGTGAGTATTGCTGGACCCACATGGATAACTGAGTGTCCCAGCAGGCGGGGAGCAGCGCCCGGAGCCGTTCTGTCCTCTCTTTTTAGCTTTTCCTCTGCACATTTCTCTTCTGGAGGCTCTTTAACACAGAGGCGGGTGGGGGAGACATCACAGATAACAGATTTCCTCTCAGTCATCCCAGCAATCGCATCCTGCAGCACTGCGTTTGCCTTGGACTCCAGGGCCAACTCTTCCTCTTCTGCCGGTGTGATCCTGGAGTTCTCCTCCCGTGCCCCGGGGGGAAAACCCAATTCCGAGCCGCTGTTCCTCCTCTGATCTGCATCTCCCTCCTGGCCGTCTCCCTTCACCTCCTCCACCTTCTCTTCCAGCCCCTGGACCGAGCCCGCTGGAGGCGAGTCCTTGGGCAGAGGGCTCTCTTCCTGCTTGTAGCTGTCCTGCAGTTTTTGGAGGTATTTTTTCTGAACGTCACACTGTGACAGGTTGGCCTCCAGCTCCTGCCACTCCAGCGAGGGCTCCTTCCCGTTTTTATCCGGCAAATCGACAAGTTTCAGCTTTTCCAGGTCCTGTGCGGGGGCTGGAATCTGTGCGGAAAAGCACTCGTGGTTACTGTTGGAGAGAGGGGCCAGGCTGTCTCTGTAATCTCCTTCCAGGGGCTGCAGTGTGTTACTGGGGAAGGATTGGGCTTGGCTGAAAGTCACATCACCAAACGCCTTGGGCAGCAGTGGGCAGTCAGCCTTGGCGGTGTCCTGCCTACAGTCAGTGAGGAAAGGTTGTCCTTGGCCAGGTCTCTTGGGGCGGATTAAGTGGCTGAGCAGGTTCTCGGCGCTGTACACATTGAAATGAACCCCTTTGCTCTCCTGCTCCCCGGGGAAATGGTTAAAGCGGAGCTCTGGCTCCAACCTCTCCTTGGAGGAGTCTTTCAGGATGATAACACTGGAGGGTTTGGTTTCCTCCTTGGGAAGCAGGAGAGGTTGTCTGTCAGCGGCCAGTTTCTCGAAGTCTGCCGCAGTTTGGTAACTTTCTGCTCCCTGCGGGGGTTTGGAGTCTGCGGCCAGCTGCTCGGATGAAGGCACCGAGCAGGACAGGATACTGTCCAGATTCTTCCGCAAAGCATCCAGGTTTGCGGAGTTCCTGCAGTGGAAGAAGTGGATTTTGTCCAGCTGCTCCTCGGGGCTGCTGGAATATTCTCCTTCCTGCGAGGTGTCCAGAGCCTCAGGCTGAGCTGTCCCCAGCGCTTCCTCCGGGTACAGGTTTTCCTCGGAGCTTTTAAACATTTCCGACTTCTTCAGCAGCCGTTTGCCCATTTTCCGGTGTGGGGCCAGAGTGTTAGAAAGCAGCAGTTGCTGCACAGTTCTCGGGATGTTTTCCACCTGGGAGCTGAGCGCGACCAGGCTGCTGAAAGCTCCATCTGACAGCAATTTCTCCGCGTTTTTATCTTTGAGGGGGACTTTGCAGCTTCCAGCCTGAGTCTTGTTGGGACTCTGCGCTGTGCAGGTCGCTGCCGGTGCCATCAGATGGGACACGCTGCTTTTGATGTCGCCCTCGGTTTGCTGGGCATATTGCAGAGGGTCAGGGTTGGGCATAAGCGGGGATGGGGTTGAGCTGTAAGAAGGGGACCTTACCACAGTGGAGACAGGAGAGTGACTGGATGTGGGGCTAAAGGTTTGAAAGAACTGTTCAGGAGATTTGACTGGAGCATCCGCCTGGTAATAGATCTGGGCCGGCTGGTTGATGAGGTGTAATTTGGCCTGGCTGTGATACTGGAGGTTGTGTTGCTTGACCTGAGCCACCTTGGTCTGCTCATAGCCCCCGGACTTGGCGATGGCCGCTTTGTATCCGTAGCCAGTTTGGGTGGGATAGTCTGGAGTGGCCGCGCTTTGCCTGTCATACTGGGAACCTGCCGGCACTTGGCCGTAGCCCTCGTACGAGCGGGAAGGGTGGCTGTAATCCTGGACGGTGGGGTAGGAGGTGGGAGAGGACTGAAAGGTCTGGTTGAACTGTGCTGACCTGGCGATGTAGGGGGAGGCCTGCTGTATCATGGTCTTGTGGTGAGGCTGGTGCATGAAGTGGGTCTGTTGGGTGGAGAGGGTAGGCGGGTTCCTGGTGGCGTTGGCATGCAAGCCATGCTGCTGGTAGGCAGAGACACTGACAGTGGAAGGAACAGAGCCTTTAAAAGAATCCTGTCCGTACTGGGACAGAGCTCCCACAGAGGAGCCCTGAGACACCCATTTCGGAGCCTGTCCTTCGCTCTGATACTGTCTGGAGTACACACTGCTTTGGTAAGTCGATGCAACACTCAAAGGTCGGCCCTGTGGCTGCTGGGCAGAGAGCTGTTTAACGCCGCTATAGTAAGTTCCCGCAGTGTTGTTCCCGTAGCCCTGGTAAGATTGCTGGTTGTAATATTCCTTTGAGGCGATCCCATGGGCATCATAATTTTGGGCGACCGGGTTCTGCTGCCTGTAACTTTCCAAACGCGAGGAGTCAGCTCGGACCTGCTGGAAGTTTTGCTGGTTGCCTTGAAAACCCCCGGGATCTCGGAAGGACTGCATGGTCTTTCAGCTAGTGTCACTGAGCTCTGTGAAGAAACAATAATACAATCATTTCCATCGCCACAAACACAACGGCCAACTTCAACCAAGAACAGCAAAGTCGCATCTAATGGTTCTGACATGGGATTGATGCAAATAACTCGAACGGTTTTCAATTCAATCCTGTGCCTGAGCTGGCTTTAGTTTTAATGTAAAATATTCTCTGGAGTACACCTGCAGCGTCGGCTAACAGCGAGGCCGTATCCATTATCCCCTTCACTGTCAGAGACCACCTGAATTTGATCGGGATATGATTTGGAGGGGCTGGCTGGAGAGTGAATGTGCCAAAAACTGAAAGGAACACGTAGCCATGGTGCAACAGAAACTGGTAATGTGGGAGCGATTCTCCCTCTCTCCACTGCAGGCAAAAACCTGGCCATCAAGTGTCAGGTGCTCTCAGTGTTACTCTTTGTGGAACAGGTCTGACCCATACCCTACCCCAGCGCCACAGTGGTCATTTGAGAGATCTTCTGCTTCATCTGGAGATGATGTGTCCAAATCTCCCGAGATGGAATGCAAATATATAGCGTGAGTATAACCTGTAAGTGTAGGGAGGTGTGTCATGTCCTGCATTGAAAACAATCTTTACTGTACTCTGTCATGTCAAATTTTAAATCTCTGTAATGAACTTTCACAAATGCTATGAAAAAGGTATTTTTTTGGAAAAAAAAGAATAATATGGAATCTCGGTCTTTGTTAATCTCATCTCACAGGGATCTGCAGGGTTTGTTAATCTCAGACATACACAGGGTCTACAGTTTCTGATATTCAATACTATATAAACACACACCTACAATCTCTGCTATTCTTCAGAAAGACTTGTATTTATATATAGCCTTCCAGGATTAAATCGCCTTGCAGCTAATGAAGCACTTTTGAAGTGTTATCACTGTTGCATTGCAGGAAGTGTGGCAGCCAATTTGTGCACAGCAAACTCCCACAAACAGCAATGTGATAATGACATTGATAAACTATCCTTATGATGTTTTCTGAGGGATAAATATTTGCCAGGACACTAAGGATAACTTCCCTGCAATTCTTAAAACATGCAATCTTTTACATCTGCCTGAGCAGCCAGACAGCGCCTCTGTTTAACCTCTCATCTGAAAAACAACACCTCCAGCATGTGCAACATTCCCTGAGTATTGTACTGGGGAGTTAGCCTTAATTTTATGCTTAACCCAGTACCTTGTGAAGCAAGTGTATTATCAGCTGAACCACAGCTGACACAGACCTGCAGACTGAGATATTCTCTATAATATACACAGGAACGTGTCATCTCTGCTATTCTCTACAATACACACAGGGAAGTGTCATCTCTGCTATTCTCTATAACATAGTAAAAAGTCTGACAACACCAGGTTTTAGTCCAACCGATTTATTTGATAATAGACTCACAAGCTTTCGGGGTTAGTCCCTTCGTCAGGTGAATGGAGAGTTCTGGCCTCAGACAGAGCATATAGAGCACAGACAGTTTAGAGATTACTGATTAGAATGCGAATCCTTACACCTAACCTGCTGTTCTCTATAATATACATTCTCTAAATAATAATTCTCTATAACATACACAGGGAACTGCTATTCTTGATCATACACACAATATCTAACTGTCCGGTATCTGTTCATTCTCTGTAATATACAAAGGATCTGCTGTCTCTGCAAGTGAGCAGAGTCTTGTAAAAAGTGCCCCTTGTAGAGACAAAGCTCTGTATCTATTACTGAAGAATAACATGCCCTCTCTCATGGAGAAGCAGCAGATGCCTTTTCTGTGATTGCCAAGCCTGGATATTCTGATATCACAGATTGGCTGAGTCTGATTTCCAGTCATCTGCCTTTCTGCTTCTTGAAAGCTGATACCAGGGACACATCACCATGTTCACTGCCTTGTCATTATATGGCTGCCTGTGTGTATCATTAGCATTTTAATCTTTCCAAAATACATTAATGTGTGTGCTCAGAGAGAAGGAATTGTGCTGCTGATGATAACCATCCACAGGCAAAGAAGGAGGCAGTTAGGAGTAAAGCTTCTGCCTACACTCATTTTCACCTCACAGCCAGAGATTTCAACCAGAATTGAAGGACAATTTTTTTTTATTCTTCAATCATATTTTTCTTTATATTGTCGTGTATTGTGTGTCCTGTTAGTTAGCAAAGAGAAATGGGGGAGAAGAAATGGAGCAGTGGTATCAAGCATTCCCTGTCAGCATTGAACAGGATAAAACACAGAATAAAGCTACGGTTCTATTCAGTAGCCTCCACAAACAGGACATTATTTCAATGTGTTGGACTCCCTGGAGTCACACACAAGCTCACGTCATGAACAGAATTTTGCAATCCATCCAATTGGCCCCACAATTCAACAACTAACAAATAATCCTTAATGTGTCAGCCATGGCTCATTTGGTAGCATTTGCACCTTCACCAGAAGGCTGTGGGTTCAGTTACATGATGTGGGTATGCCGGCGTTGGACTGGCGTAAACACAGTAAAAAGTCTGACAACACCAGGTTTTAGTCCAACCTATTAGGTTGGACTAAAACCTGGTGTTGTCAGACTTTTTACTGGGTTCAGTTACACTCCAGAGACTTAAGCGCATAATCCAGGTTGACACTTCAATGTTCTTCTGATGAAACATTAAACTGAAGCCCTACCTGTCCTTTCAGGAATATAAGAGCCAACAGTACTATTCAGTAGAACAACAAGAAGTTCTGTCTGGTCTCCTGGCTAATATTTATTGCTCAGCCAATATCACTAAAAATAAATGATCACATTGATGTTCATGGGAGTTGTGTGTGTGTAAATAGTTGCCATGATTCCTACATTACTATAGGTTCTACACTTCAAGAGCAAACCATTAGCTGAAATGTGCTTTGGGATATCCAGAGATGGTGAAAGGTGCCATAAAAATGCAAATTCTTTCTCCGTCTTCATTCTTCTCTATTATTAGATGAAATTGTCAGCATAATGATAGTAGTATTTAAATGGTGCCATTACATCAAAAAATATCCATTAACTAGTAACATAATTAGGCAAAAATGGATACCAAGCACCCAACGTTGTTAGGGTAGGTGTCCAAAAGCTTAATTAAAGAGCAGGGTTTTAAGAAGGTCTTAAAGGGGGACAAAGAGATGGACAGATAGAGAGAACTGCAGAACATGTGCTCTGAAGAGTTAATGTCATATTGGCAGTCATACTGAAGAGGTGTTGCACTTCTCAATGATTGAGTTATTGACATTTTTGCCTTGGAGTTAAAAAATTGTTTGCTCAACTATCATTCCAGAGACTAAGCTGCTGTAGAATACTGAAGGAGTGCTGCCCTGTCAGAATGCTGTTAGGGATAATTTATTAGCTTGGATAGGTGACTGGCTGATGGACAGAAGACAGGGAGTTGGGATAAATGTTTTTTTTTCTGCGTGGCAAAAAGTAACTAGTGGGGTGCCACAGGGTTCAGTCCTTGGGCCCCAGCTATTTATAGCCTATATTATTGAGTTGGATACAGGGATGGAAGGCTCTATAGCCAAATATCCAGCTGACACAAAAATAGGCAGGACTGTAAGTTGCAATGAGAAAATAAAACCCTACAAATGGATATAGATAAGTTAGAGGAGTGGGCCAAAATGTGGCAGATGGAGTTTAATGTGGATAAGTGTGAGGTCACACGTTTTGGTCAGAAAAATGGGAAGGTAACTTATTATTTAAATGGGGAGAGCCTTGGGGGGGTGCTGTGGTGCAGAGGGATCAGGGTGTCCTTGTTCATGAGTCACAGAAAACTAATATGCAGGTACAGCAGATAATAAAGAAAGCAAATAGAATGTTAGCATTTATAGCTAAAGGAATAGAATATAAAAGGTAAGGAAGTATTGTTACAACTATACAAGGCATTGGTGAGGTCACACCTGAAATATTGTGCACAGTTTTGGTCCCTGTATTTGAGGAAAGCTGTAGTGCATTGTAGACAGTTCAGAGGAGGTTCACTAGTTTGATTCCAGAGATGAGGGGTTTGTTGCATGAAGGGGGATTGAACAGTTTATGCCGATATTCTCTGGAATTTAGAAGAATGAGGGGAGATCAAATTGAGGTATACAAGGATAAAGTAGATGTGGAGTGGATGCATCTTCTTGTGGGGCATTCTAGAGTGAGAAGTCATATTCTTAGGATGAGGTAGAAAATTTAAAACAGAGTTGAGGAGAAACCACTTCTCCCAAAAGGGTTGTGAATCCATGGAATTTGCTACCCCAAAGTGCAGTGGATGCTGAAACAGTGGGTAAATTTAAAGAGGAATTAGACAGATTTTTAACTAGTAACGGGCTGAAGGATTATGGGGAGAAGGCAGGAAAATGGGGATGAGGAGCATATCAACCATGATCGAATGGCAGAACAGGCTCAATGGACCAAATGGCCTAATTCTGCTCCTACATCTTATGAACTTTTCAATGAGACCTAAACTGCTTTTCTCATGGACAAGTAAAAGATCCTAGGGTACTATTCAAGGTACTCTAGGGAAATTCTCCCTTGTGTCTTAGCAGTATCTATCCCCATGTATCATTGAAAACAAATCATATTGCTGTTTGTGGGACCTTACAATATGCAAATTATTTCATTGATGTAAAACACTTTGGGGTATCATGAGGTTTTGAATATTACTGCAAATCCTTTCTTCTTGATGAGGCTACACAATCAGTCCCATCTCTCTATTCTTTCTATTCAACATTGAGTAGCAGAACAGATTCCAAGGAGCTAAATCGCACACTCCTGTATCTGTTCTACCATCCATTCAGGCAGCCTATTACAGATCATAGTATTACATAGCATTAAATGTCCTCATGCTGCCTTTGATTCTTTTGCCAGTTAGCTTAACTCTATGTCCTCTGGTTACCAAACCATCTTCTATAGAAAGCAGTTTCTCCTTACATGCTCTCTCAAAACCTTTGTGATTTTGAACACTCCAATAAATCTCCCCTTAATCTTCTCTCCTCTCAGATCAACATCAACATTGTGCTAGTCTCTGAGATATAACCTGGTACCATTGTAGCAAATCTCCTCTTCACCCTACATATACTCCCTCTGTACACACAGCTGCCAGTGTGGCAGATACAAATACCCTCACCAGCAACTGTGTTGAGGTAAATTGCACCTGGCTGCCTGCTAGATTAAAATGGTGGAGGGAATGCTAGTAGATTTTATTCCCTAAGGAGACCTTTTAATAAAATGCAGTCTGATTATTAAAAGTCGTGTCACAGAGGAGTTGCATGCAGACCACTTAACTCGACTGAGCAACACATGTAGCTAGACTGGTGTCAGACCCATGCAGATAATGGACACAGTGTGGGGTCAAGGTCAGCATTAGCACTTTACCCGAAGCAGATGAAAACATTCATTCAGTCCTGGAGGCTGGCAGCAAAATTGCCTGCACACATATAGAATACACAATGATCATCAACATACTGAAAGGATTTCTCTCCAGGTCCTGTTCATTGGCTAGACAGAAAAAAATCAAGAAAGAAAAACAGGCAGAAAGAGTTAGATGCAGATAGAGAGAGAGGAAGAAAGAAGAGGGGCGAAAGAAGAAAGATAGAAGAGAGAGAGAGAGAAAGACTGTGTTTCATTGATATTGAGTGGCAGGAGGTTGAATGCAACAACTCACAATCTGGATACAGATGAAGAAGCCTTGACAATTCTGCATCCCCTTGGCCCACTAATTTAGCACAAAATCTCTGATTTGTGTCCCTGCTCATTTGTCCTTTCTTCTCTGTTGAGTTAGGCAAGTTGTTTGGAGCCCTACCCAAGAGGGCTTTGTTGCCCATGTTAAGCTCCATTAAAAGATTCCCTGTAAAACATTTGACCTTCCCTGGAAGATAAATGGCAGGAAGTTAGTGCAGTACAAACGTGGAAACGCTTGACAGCAAGGCTGTGAATGTAATCAGCATAAACCCATTGGAACTTTAAAAAATTACTGTTATTTTTAACTCTCAACATCTGAACAGAATGTAATTCATAATCTCAATACAGAAACGTTCACTAAATGGAAGCAGACTGTCCCCCACAGAGAATCAGCAGCCCTAATAAACTTACTTCAAAAAGGGTCTTGAAAAATTCTTAGTTGGGGGATGAGTGTGGATCAACTTGTGGGACAGGGAATTAAGCTGCTGGAAAGAAAAAACATCAGCCAGGGTACAACCCAATAATGAAATGGCCAGTTTGGGTGGGTGGCGAGGCAGAGAGGAGGACAGGGAGAAAGGAGCTGGGGGAAAAGGACAGAGAGTAAGTAATGCAAGAGTTCACTTCAAAGCCGACATCCAACAAGCTGGGAGTAAAAATTAATGATGTGGATATGCCGGCGTTGGACTAGGGTAAACACAGTAAAAAGTTTGACAACACCAGGTTTAAGTCCAACCGATTTATTTGATAGTAAACTCACAAGCTTTCGAGGTTAAGTTCATCTTCAGGTGAATGGAGAGTTCTGGCCACAGACAGAGCATATAAAGCACAAACAGTTTACAGGTTACTGATTAGAATGCGAATCTTTACACCTAACCTTCTGTTCAAGTCCTAAAGTGGCCAACAATGTGAGTGGACGGAGCACTGATCACAGGTTAAAGAGATGTGTATTGTTTCCAGACAGTACAGTAAGTGAGGTTTTGCAAATCCAGGCAAGTCATGGGGGTTACAGTTAGTGCGACATGAACCCAAGATCCCTGTTGAGACCGTCCTCATGTGTGCGGAACTTGGCTATCAGTCTCTGCTCAGCGACTCTGCGCTGTCGTGTGTTGTGAAGGCCACCTTGGAGAATGCTTACCCGAAGATCAGAGGCCGAATGCCCGTGACCACTGATGTGTTCGCCAACAGGAAGGGAACAGTCTTGCCTGGTGATTGTCGAGCGATGTTCATTCATCCGTTGTCGTAGCGTCTGCATGGTCTCCCCAACGTCCCAAAGCATGGTACACTGGGGAGACCATGCAGACGTTACGACAATAGATGAACGAACATCGCTCGACAATCACCAGGCAAGACTGTTCCCTTCCTGTTGGCGAACGCTTCAGTGGTCACGGGCATTCAGCCTCTGACCTTCGGGTAAGCATTCTCCAAGGTGGCCTTCACAACACACGACAGCGCAGAGTCGCTGAGCAGAGACTGATAGCCAAGTTCCGCACGCATGAGGACGGTCTCAACAGGGATCTTGGGTTCATGTCGCACTAACTGTAACCCCCGTGACTTGCCTGGGTTTGCAAAACCTCACTTACTGTACTGCCTGGAGACAATACACATCTCTTTAACCTGTGATCAGTGCTCCTTCCACTCACATTGTCAGCCACTTCAGGTCTTGAACAGCAGGTTAGATGTAAAGATTCGCATTCTAGTCAGTAATCTGTAAACTGTCTGTGCTTCATATGCTCTGTCTGAGGCCAGAACTCTCCATTCACCTGAAGAAGAGCTTAATCTCGAAAGCTTGTGAGTTTACTATCAAATAAATTGGTTGGATTAAGCCTGGTGTTGTCAGACTTTTTACAGTAAAAATTAAAGCAGGGCAATCTTGTAGGTTGATCTTGGGACTTTCTGGCAGCAATTTACAGGGCTCACTGCCAATGCTCAAGGAGAACTGGCCCAAAGTGTCAATCAAGCAATGTAATTAAAACAATTAGCTGGAGACCTGGGCTGAAAGATGGCAGATGGAATATAACCTGGACAAAATGTAAGGTGATGTGATTTAGAAGTATATAGTAAATGGTAGAGCCCTTAGAAATATTTGCATACAGAGGGATCTAGGCATGCAGATCCACAGTTCCCTGAAGTTGGCAATTCAGATGGACAAGGTGATCAAAAAGGTGTATGGCATGTTGACCTTCATGGGTTGGGGTGTTAGTATAGGAATTGGAAAATCATGTTGCAGTTGTGTCAGACTTCGGTTAGGCCGCATTTGTAGTATTGTGTACAATTCTGGTCAACACACTGCCGGAAGGATGTTGATGCATTGGAAAGGGTGCAGAAGAGATTTACCACGATGTTGCCCAGTTTGGAGGACATGGAGCATGAAGAAAGGTTGAACAAACTTGGATTGTTTTCATTAGAGTGTCAGAGGATGAGGAGAGATCTGATAAAGGTTTACATGATTACAAGAGGCTTGGTTAGAGTGGATAGTCAGAGTCTTTTTCCCAGGGTTGAAGGATCAATTACTCAGGGACATATGTTGAAAATGAAAGGGGGAAAGTTTAAAAGAGATGTAAGGGGCAAGTTTTTCACATAGAGGGTGGGGCAATGTTCAAGAGGCATTTGGTTAGATGCATGGATAGGCAGGGAATAGAGGGATTGGACCATATAGAGGCAAAAAAATTAGATAAGAGAGGCATCTGTATCGGCACAGACTTGGTGGGCTGAAGAGCCTGTTACTGTGCTGTACTGCTCTTTGTTCTTCGTGACTGCAGAATACAGTGGGCCACGTGCTTAGACATGTGGATCAGTGGGAGCTCAACTGGAGGAGAATAGGCCCCCTTTGGTGACTGCCTGTGAAAAATACATGTGAACATAGAATCATAGAACTCTACAGTGCAGAAAAAGGCCCTTCGGCCCATCAGGTCTGCACCAAACACAATCCCACCCAGGCCCTACCCCCATATCCCTACATATTATACCCACTAATCCCTCTAACCTACGCATCCCTGGACACTAAGGGCAATTTTCTTAGCATGGCCAATCAACCTAACCCACACATCTTTGGACTGTGGGAGGAAACCGGAGTACCCGGAGGAAACCTACGCAGACACGAGGAGAACATAGACAAGAGTGCTCCCCATGGCCCACCCATCCTTGTTTGGGCTCACACACAAATATTTGGGTGGCATGATGGCACAGTGATTAGCACTGTTGTCTCACAGCTCCAGAGACCCGGGTTCAATTCCCAGCTTGGGTCACTGTCTGTGTGGAGTTTGCACATTCTCCCCATGTCTACGTGGGTTTCCTCCAGGTGCTCTGGTTTCCTCCCACAGTCCAAAGATGTGGAGGTTAGATGCATTGGCCATGCTAAATTGCCCCTTAGTGTCCCAGGATGCGTAGCTTAGAGGGATTAGTAGGGTAAATATGCGGTATTATGGGGATAGAGCCAGGGTGGGATTGATGTTGATGCAGATTCCAATGGCATTCTTCTGCACTGTAGGGATCCTATGATTTTTCCATGATAAAATGTCCACTTTGTTGAGATGCAGATTGACATTTTGGCTAATGGAAGCCATGGTGAAGGGTTGTGCCAGGAGAGGTAACGGTGATGGGGGAGGAGAGGGCAACAGGCAGAGGTACAGGGTGGAGTTCACCTGATGCCTTCTCTCAAAATATTCATTGCCCAGTGAAGAACAAGGCACTCTAATGAGGCACTGGAGGGTGCGGAAATAGCAAACATCAAGGTTACAGGATGGATAGAAAACAACTCTCTCCAGTAAAGTGACGGCAACAGAGTGACGGGTGGACACGGAGAGGGGAAGTCAGTAAGGAAAAGGAGCTGACATGGAAGGGAGGGACGTAGGGAGAGGTGGGCTGGAAGGAGGGGCAGGGAGACAAGGAGCAGGGTGTTGGGGGCAAAAGGACAGCACAGAGGGTTGGCAGCAGGAAGGCGGAGGTTGAGAGCGGGATGGGCAGGGGGGAGAGGAGGGCCGGGAGGAAGAGGAGGGGTCGAGGGCGGGGTCGGAAAATCGGGGTGGGGGTCAGCTGGAGAGATAGGGTGGGGGGGGGAGGGCGAGAATGAAAGTCACGTTTCACTGGTCACTAAGTATTTCTGGGTTGGTGACAAAAGGCTGGATAGATGGCAGCGAGTGCTCGGGCTCACGGAAGCTCTAATGTGCTATAAATAAGAGCGTCTGCAACAAATGAATTTTACAGCCCACACTGCAGGAGAGCGAGGCCAGTCATTAGACTGTTCCGAGTAGAGTCGCTGCCGCAGACTTGGCTCATTCCCCAATACTCCGAGTCTAATCACATCACAAGTAGTGGCAGCCTTAAAGGGGCAGTCACGTCCCCCAAGCCACTTTCTGATGCACGTATTTATATGTTTTAAGCAGTTGGGGTCAGTACAACATGTCTCAGTGGGTCAGGGAAGAGGAGAGGTTCAATGTGTTTACCTCTTGATCCACTGTTAAGTGTGTAGAGGAGAGTTTGCCTTTAAGCCAGAACGGGGATTGTTTATTGAGGTGATTGGGACTCAGCTTTTTCAGGCGTGGTGTTTGAGGTTCAGTTCAGGTCGAGACTAAAGATCCCCAAATGAGAGAAAAGGTAATCTGGTTACCAACACGTCCCACCAATGAAAAAGTTTCAACCCTTTAAAGAATAATACAGCACACGAACAGGCCTTTCTGCCCACCAAGTATGCCCCAATTCCTAATCCTTATTTGGACTCACTGCTTGTTGCCCATGTATGCAGTTTCTATCCATCTGTTTTGTTCATGTGTCTGTCAAGATACGTCTTGAATATTGCTCACGTGCCTGCTTCCACCACCTCCACAGGCAGCGCGGCAGTGTGTTCCAGGCGCCCACCCTCTCTGTGTGAAAAGCTTTCCCTGCACATCACCCCGAAACTTTCCCACTCTCACCTGGAACCTGCGCCCTCTCACTTTGAATCTGTGACCTTTCCACTCTGGGAAAAAGCCTCTGACTATCCGCCCTATTCAGGGTGAATAAACAGTAGAGATCCCAGGTTACTGATTTGATCCTCAATCTGTCCAATATTAATTGGATGGAAGTTTGGCACTGAAAATCAAGACAGGGTTGGAATGGGGATGAAAACAAAGTGATTGGGTGTTAAGTTTGGGTTTGATGCCCAATCAGTTCACTGTGAATTGGAAAAAGACATTCTCTACACCTCAGGATGAATCAACAGTGGTGGCTGAACCGGAATAAGGAGGAATACATTGCAATACCAGCAATTCCCTGTTTAAAATCGTATTTCTTCAAGTAAATCAAACAAGGTTTGTTTTAGACCAGTGAGGGTTAAAAGCCTCGAACAATTCTAAATGCTACCAACTAAACACCAGTTAATCCAAGCCAGGAATCACAATACAAGAGAATATAATCCTCTGCATGTCTGCTAGGGTAACCTGGTTGCTAGGAGCCCAATTTTTAAGTGCATTTTTTTGGCTTGGATTTTTTTCATATTCTTTGCTGATCCTCCCCCTTCCTTTTGTAAATTGGAGATGATATTGGTGTAAATCTCCATCTGATGGTACAGTGAAAATCACCAAGTACTATCGAGGAAACCATCTTCACACGAATGGAACAGACAGTCCTCTGGGAGTGCTTTATAAATAGTCGTACATACCGATCTTATTGATTCTGAATACTTCAGCAACAAAGCACAGGTATCCCAGTTTCACAGTTAAAAAAGCAGAAAATCTACTGCCCTGTGTGATACTGAGGCAAATAGACAAGAAAGGTCGCAGGTTCAAACCAGCAATCAGTGCTGAGAAAGGAACATGTAAAATATAAGCTTTTAACCCTTCATGGTCTAAAACTCACCATCTGCACCCTAAGTATGAATTAACATCAACTTGGTATTATATAGCACTTTTAACATAGTAAAATGTCATAAGGTGCTTCACAGGAATGTAAGTCAAATGAAAATAACTGAGCCAAAGGAGGAGCCAAATGGGGTGGTGAACAAAAGCTCACTCAGAGATAAACTTTTAAGGAGTGTCGTCAACAGAGGAGAAATGGAGGAGTCAGATGGATTAGGCAGGGTAGAATTTAGAATCGAGGTAGCTGAAGACACAGTCATCATTGCTGAAGTGAAGGAAGTCATGGGTGTACAACCGGGCAGAATGGGAAGAATACAAGGTGTAGTATTGCGGAGGATTGTAAGAGGCTACAGAGATATGCATGGCGTGGGGGTGGAGTATGCAGAGATTTAAACACAAAGATTAGAATTTTTAATTTGAAGCATCAGTGCAACAGCAAACAATGTAGATCTGGGAGCACTGGCTGATGGATGAATGGAACTTGGTTCAATTCAGGACAAAGCCAGCAGATTTCTGGATGAGTTCAAGAATATGGAGAGTAGAGACTGTTCAGGAGACCAGTCAAATCTGAAGGCAACAATCGCATGGATGAGAATTTTAGCAGCAGATTAGCTGAGGCAGTGTTTCAAGCAGGTAATATTATAAAGGTGTTAGTAATGGATAAAACAGGAATCATTCGGCACTGAATAGGAGCATGGAACATTTATGGCAATACCCATCACATTCATGTTGGCTGAAAAACGTTATCCAGCCAAATGCTATTTTCTAGTTCTTGGTCCATTGTCTTGGACATTTCAAATGTTTATGTAAGTTTTTTAAAAAGCTGTAACAGTTTTGCTTACCAGTATTTCTGTGATTTCCAGATCCAACCAGCCTCAGGATGAAAACATTTCTCAACTCCCCTGTAATCCTTCTAACAGTTACTTTGAAGCCATGCTCCCTAGCTTCTGATTTCTCTACATAGGGAAATAGATCCTTCTTTTCCATTCGTCCATCAACCCATCTTGGCTGCTTAGAATTTTATACACCTTAATTAAATCTCTTCTCAGTCTCCTCTGTTCCAAAGAAAACAAACCCAGCCTTTCTCAATCTTTCCTCTGACTAAAATTCTCCACTCCTGGCAACATCCTCATAAATCACCTCCTTCCTATAATAAACAAAGAACAACCCAGCACGGGAAACAGGCCCTTCGGCCCAACGAGCCCACGCCACCGCATCCTCCTACACCTACCCTGCCCTGTGTGTATGTGAGTGGAACCCCTAATTTAGCCAGATTCAGGGGAGAATAGTGTCAATTTGGTATGCCAATCAGCCTAAGAGCACATCTTTGGGGTGTGGGAGGAAACCGGAGCGCCCGGAGTGTAGTGAGTGACCAGACTGTAAACATTACTTTAGCTCTGGGTTAGCTAGTGTTTTATACAATTCTGGCACAACTTCCCAGCTCTTATATGTGATGCACCAGCTAATAAATGTATATATTACATACGCTTCCTTAATCATCTGATCTACCAGTGCTACTACTTTCAAGGATTCCTGTACATGCACTCCAAATTCCCTCTATTCCACAATACTTCTCAATATCCCACCATTTATTGTGTAGTTCCTTGCTTTGTTCACCGTCTCCAAATGCACTGCCTCTCATTTCTCTAGACCGAATTTCATTTGCCAGTTTTTCACCCAATGATCACCAATATCTTCCTGCAGCTTACAGCGCTCTACCATACTATCAACCACATGCCTTTCTTTTGTATAATTTGCAAACTTCTTAATCACCCATCACATTAAAGTCTAAACCATTGATGCACCATGAAAAGCAAGGGACCTGATACTGAATCCTGTGGAACCCCACTGGAAACAATTTTCCAGTCGCAAAAGCACCCAATGATTGTTTGCTTCTAGCCACTGAGCCAATTTTGGATCCACTTTGGCACTTTCCCTTGAATCCTGTGGGCTTTTACTTTGCTGACCAATCCGCTATGTGGGGCGTGGCCAAAAGCCTTGCTAAAATCTTTGTTAGCTCCTTAAATAATTTCAAAAAATTAGACAGACAAATTTTTAACAAATCTACACTGACTGACCCAGATTATTCTGTGCTTTTCTAATGAAAATTTATACACACCACCAAATTGCATAATCTGCAATGGTGATTAAATTCCCACTCCTTTTTCCTCATTTACCCTTGTGATTCTTTGTACTTAAGTATTTTTGAGTATTCCTTGATTTTACTCGACAATATATTTTTATGCCCTCGCTTTCCTTTTAATTTCACTTCTCTATTTTTTATTTTCTACAGTTTTGAGCTTTTAGTGTCTGGCACTATGCTTCTCATTTTTGTCATATCCCATTCCCTATGCTTTTTGACATCTGGAGTGGCTAAATTTGAGAGTCTCACCATTTTTCTTTGTGAAAATATATTTGTTCTGAACTCTATTTCCTCCATGAATGCTTCCCACTGCTGTGACACAGATGTACTTTTAAGTAGTTATTTGTAGTCACTTTTGTCAAATCACCTTTCAAATAAACAGAATGAGCCTTTCTCCAATTTAAATCGTTTATTCCTGGTTTATTTTGTCCTTTTCCATAACTACATTAAATCTAACTTGATTATGCTCACTACCGGAAATGGCAGTCCAGAGAAGATTGATCTAGGTTGATCCTGGGTATGGAAGGATTTTCTTATGAGTAGAGGTTGAGTAGGTTGAGACTGTACTCATTAGAGTTTAGAAGGAGAGGCAACCTTTTTGAGACATATAGGATTCCCATGGGGCTTCAGAGGGTAGATGTTGAGAGGTTGTTCCCCTTGTAGGAGGGTCTAGGACCAGAGGGCATAATCTCAGAGTAAATGGTTGCCCCTTTAAGACTGAGATGAGAAGGGATTTCTTCTTTAGAGAGTAATGAATCTGTGGAATTATTTATGCAGAAGGCTGTAGAGGCTGGGTGGTTAGGTATGTTCAAAACTGAGATTGATTTTTAATCAGTCAGGGAATCAAGAGTTATGGGGAAAAGGTGGGAAAGGTGGAGTTGAGGATTATCATTTCAGATCAGTCATGACCTAATTGAATGGCAAAGCAGGCTTGATGGGCCAAATAGCCCACTTCTGCTCCTACATTTTACAACTCCCCGCCCCACCTCCCCATTCACCTTGACCTGCCAAAAGTTAAATCGAGAATTGGCTCATTTCTTGTTGGACTTGCTACTTACTGGCTCAACAAGTTATCCTGAATACATTTTAAGAATTCTACACTCTCTATACCTCTGCTGATTTTATTCTGGTTAATGTTAGGGTAGTTGAAATTCCTACTTCTACTACCCAATTGTTTTGAAACTTCAGCAATTAGATATTTGCTCTCAATCTCTCTCTGGCCATTTTGGCATCTACCAACAGTGAGGGTTCCTCTTTTCTGTCCTCAGTTCAACTCATATGACCAAAATTTTGACCTCTCCAATTTTATTCTCTTTGCCATCTGAAAGCCCTGTAATCAGAAATGTCGAGCTGCTGTTCCTGCTCTTCTTTAAGCTACATTTCAGTAATAGTTATAATTTCATAATTTGTGTCTTCAGTTCATCTTCTGCTCATTTATTGACCCTTCAATTGAAGTATACACTATTAATCCACTGATTTTGTTCTCCATTTTCTAACCTTTGTTTCCTTTGCCTTCCATGATCGCTTACTAATTTTCTGCCTTCTACTTCTACTTTATTGATCTTCTTTGTGATACTCAGGTTCTCATCATTCTGCCAAGCTATGCGAAACCCTACAAACAGCACAATTGTTGGTCCAGCCCAGTTTTTTAGAAAAATGATTTCATTTTGAGTTAGAAAATGTGGACAGGGCAAGCCCTTAATCCGTCTCCTTGCTTACTCCAAAAAAAATCCAAATTGAATCCAATTCATGGTCCCACAAAAGATACAGATGAGATCCAAGCTTAAAAGAACAGACATTGCACCTGATCTCATGCTTAATCTTACACTTATCTTAGCCAAAAGGGTCCCAGCCCAGTTGAAGTGCAACTCATCCATCATGTATAGATCCCACCTACATCAGGAATCCAAAGCCTTCCCTGCTGCACCATCTTGCCAGCCACACATTCAGGTGCACTATCCTCCTATTTCTGTACTCATTAGCACATAGTACAGGAATAATTCAGACATTACAATCTGTTTTTTAATTTATTTCCATCCTTCCTAAAGTCTACCTGCAGAACCTCATTCCTCTTTGTTGTTAATACTAATATGGACTACAGCTATTCACCCTTGCCTCTCACAAATGTTTTGCAGTCATTCAATGACATCCTTATTCAGGCAGCAGGGACGCAACATACCATCCGACAAACACTTTTGTGGTTGCAGAAACACCTGTCTGCCTCTCTAATTATTGAATCCTTATTACTATTTGTTTTTTGACCTTCTTCTCACTCACCTCACCAACCCACCCACCGTACAGCTGAACCACCCTTGAACTTAGTCTGGAATTCCCCAGGGGAATCATTGTACTCATTTATAGTTAGACAGTAAAATGCATTCAGAGAACTCCTGCACTACCTGCCTGGTTCTCTTTGTTCAGTGGTCATCCATTCCCTCTCTACCAGCTCATTCTTAAATTGCTGGGTGATCACCTTCTGAAATGTCATATCCACAAATCTCTGAGTCTGCTCCCTTGATACACTCCAGTGGAGCCAGCTGCTATTGAAACTGTAACATTCAGAGCACAAGCTTTTCCAGCTGAAGACAATTCCTGCATAAATGGTTGCCTAGGACATGAGAAGCGTCCTGGAGTTCCCACATTCCACAACATGTGCATTCCATGAGATACCCTGTCGTGGCTTTATTTATTAGACTACCATCTAAACTTACCAGAAATAAAACTTAAGATTTAACAACTTAAGGTTTAAACTCTGTTACTTCCTAAACCTGGTTCATTTTCACTAGTTCTTTATTTTAGATCCTTACCTCAATACATACCCTCAATCAAGACCTTAGATTCCTCAGATTCTTCTGCTCTCTGCACTGATGTTGACCTTACTCTTTCAATTTCTGTCTGAGCTGCTTCAGCTCCCACTCCCCTTCGCATTGGGTGCCTTCTTTGTGCCATACTTTATTTCTTAGTCTGCTCTTATTCATCCACTTGTAGTCTCTACTGGAGGGAAATGAGGACTGATCGCCCATCTGTGGATGGAGGAGGGTTTACCCATCAATGGTTGGAAGAGAGATTGACCATCAGTGGATGGAGGAGGAATTGCCAATTATGCACATGGGATGCTTCAATGGTGTATCCCAAATCATATCAGAAACAGTAAAATCTTCACAATAATTAACGTTGGTCAAACAAACTGCACCAGCACCATGCAGAGGTCACATCTTTTTTTCATTGATTTTCAGCCTATTTTTCTTTTATGAATTTCCCTCTCTTCCTTTGGTTACATTACTCCCAGCTCATCTCTATATTAGAGCTCTAATAGTGTCATTCTATGCCTGTATCGCTATCACTCTCTCTGGCCTCAATAAATCTGTCTACAGCTCACACTTCCCTCAACAAACTTCCTCCTTCACACTCATTCTTTGCATTTGTCTCCCTCCTTTATTGCTTCCATCAATATACCACCCTTTCATTCTCTCACTTTCATGTTCCGTCTTTCTCACATTCTTCCTGCCTGCCTTTCTGTTTTACCCTGTCTCTTTTTTCTCTCTCCCATACTCTTGATTGTCTGTCTCTGATTTTGTCATTATCTTATACTCTCACTGTCTGTTGTTCTCCCTCACTCTTCCTCTCTCTGTCCCTCTATTTCATATTGTTGTAGCTGAACTACTCTTGTATCCTGTAGATGCTCCAGGAATCACGTCCTTTTCTCATTATCCTGCGGTGTGTCAGAATGGAGCCATCTGTTGCACGTAATCAAATCAGCAACACAGACATAAACAGGCTCACTCACTCATGAGAGTATGCATCTCCCTCAACTGAAATTTTATCACATACAGACTTACTTTCGTTTTTCATCTCTCAAGGTACTTGAAACTTGTTACAGTTCACAACCCACCCTTCACTACTCTCAACCAATTCCTAGTTAGTGATCATGGCCAGGCTATTTGATATCAATGTTGAGTGTAATCCAGTATTTTGGTGGCCATATGCACATACACCTTTTCCAGAAGTGAAATATAAACAGCCATCGTGGTTTACTTCTCTATAGCCCAGGGGCATTACAGCCAACTGTGATACTCATCCCTCTGTCCTAGCTAAGTTAGCTAACTCAACTGGTGACCAAATCAGTAGGGTCTTTGTGGACGATATGGTTCTGCACTTCTAAGCACCAAAACACTGAGATTTTATTCTTTGTCATTCAACGTAGCTTAAAAATATAATGGAGAATTGGCAAAATCATGGCCCAAATTTCCCCAAGGATTTCCCTGGACTGCGATAAGTTTACAAGAGATAAGTTTAACCTTTCCTCCACCATTGCTTGACACAGACCATTTGCGGTTTCCGTATCAGCGTATAATAGCCATATATTTAACATGATGGCCTCAGGTTTCCTCCTCCACTCAGGTAAATTGTTAATCACTTGACTTTGGTGTAAGAGTCCATAACATGGAAGCAAACAGGATAGAAGGCAGCCATTCAATCCATCATGCTTGTGCTGGCTCTTTGAAAAAATTATTCGATTAGTCTCACTTTCTTGCAAATATTTCCTTTTCAAATATTTATCCAATTTTCTTTTGAAAGTTACAGTTGAATCTGCCTCAACCACTTTTTCAGACAGTTTGTAACAATTCTGTGTTAAGGAGCACGTAGTCCCTATTTTAAATTTCTCCCTATCTCTGAAATTTCCTCCAGCTTTCAGAGATATCTACATTCATCCAATTCTGGTCTTGAGTATTCCCAGTTTTAATGACTCCATCATAGGCAACAATAACAACAACCACTTAGCTCTAAACTCTGAAATTCCACCCCCCCCCCATCCCTCTAAATCATTTTTCTTCTTTAACGGGCATCTTACTATCTTTCCTGAGGTCAATAAAGTTAAATGAATGTCACAGGTTGCAACTTAAGGTGTCGTGTTTGGAACACCCCAAAGATTTCCAAACTCCTGGATAATCCTGGAGATTCTAGGAACTGAAGTTTAATCTTGAGGACACTGCTTTGAGCAATACCTTGGAAAAAAAATCAGAGACATTTCAAAAATATGGTGTTTTTCCGTTTTCTTCAAATAATTTTGTTTATTAATTCTAAAAACTTCAAAAATGAGGAAAAATGGCTGTGCAACTACTAACCAATGGCAGGAGTGTGGAGGCAGGGCAGATGAAAGCGAGAGGTGATGAGATGACACCTTCATTTTTGACCCTCTGTGAACCAGAGATCATTCCAAACTCTGCTGCCTGTGTCCTAACCTGCATCAAGTCTTGTTCACTGACTTATATTCTTTATGTTAAGCAAAGCCTCTATTTTAAATTTCTCATCTTTGTTTTAAAATCCATCAACCCACCCCTTCCTATCTCTGTAATTTCCTCCAGCCTTCAGGGATATCTGTATTCATCCAACTCTGGTCTCAAGTATCCTTGATTTTAATGACTCCATCATTGGCAACAATCACTTAGCCCTAAGCTCTGAAATTCCCCCCTCCTCTGTCCTTCTACGTCTTTTTTCTCCTTTAAGAGGCTCCTTAAAACCTACCTCTTTGAATAAGCTTTTGATCATCCGCCCTAATACTTCCAAATGTGGCTCGGTGTCAGATCTTGTTCCTTTGAAGCATCCTGGGATGTTTTATCATATTAGAGCCCTATATGAATACAAGTTCACTGACCTGAAATGTTAATTCTTTTTCTCTCTCCTGACATGGTGACTATTCCTATTTTTATTTCACATTTTCAGCATGAAGGGTATTTTGCTTTTGTACAAGTTGTTGTTGAACGCATTCAGAGTTGCCAACTCTCATCACACCTTTGTTTCTGGTTTTATTGGCAATATATATTTTGGAACAAAGTTAAGGCCCGATGAATATCCAGAACAAATGGACAATTTGGCCACTGCTAACAAAATCCAACCATTAATAATTTACCTGAAGAAAAGCAAATACAACCATAATAAATGATGTGGCTGTTTCCATGGTGATAAGTCTTCAGGGAAATATCAAATTGTCTGTCAAGGAAAGGGATGGATATGGGACATGTCCAGATATTCCACTAAAAACTAGTGCCAATATAAACACACACACTTCGAAAAACACAGGAGCATGTTCTACATGCAGTTACATAAGGGTTGCCAACCTGCCAGGATTGTCCAGGAATTAAAGATTATTTTGATTATTTAATATTACTGTGAGCAACCCAAGTGAAAAATCAAAAGGGGATTTAAAAATGGTATGTTTTGTTCCAGTGTTCTTTGAACAACTAATTTTTTACAATAAAATTGCAGCACTCTGGAACAAAACAGCAAAGACCAGGAACGTAATCAAAATGGGAGAGGAGAGAATAGAGGCTTCAGATAGATATGGGTTCACTTCAGATTGGTCTGCTAAACTGAAACCAATGCCTGCCCTTTCCAGTGGGAAGACAAGGTCTCATGACACTATTGCAAAAAGTGTCCTGGTATCCTGGGTGAAGGGGCCTCCATTACCCATTGATAAGAATAAGTGCTTCCTGATTTCACTTAAGGAGTTTGGTACTTAATTTTAAGATTTTTCTGACTTGTTCCTAATTCCCCTACCAGGGGAAATACTTTCTCTGTATGGGCCCTATGGAATCCTTTTAATATCTCAAGCATTACAAACAAATCATCTTTCTATACTCAGGGGAATGCAAGACAAGTTTCTGCAACCTGTCCTCATAATTTAATCATCCAAGGCTATCATTCTGGGTTTAGATATCACTTTCACTGTTTCCTTTTTGCAACCTTATCATCTTATAGTGCTCCTATTCCTCCCTCCTCTGGTTGTGGTGTTGTCTTTTTTTTTGTGATGAATAGATTCTAATTTGCTATTTATCTGCCACTCAGTTCCTTATTCTCTTGTAATGTCTTTACATTGATACAAGGGATATCTCAAAACTGTTTCTATGGTAACTTGCTGATCATTAAAATTAGTTCTGTTTTCTTCTCTGGACTTGAGAGTTCCTTGCAACGTGCATTTGTTTTATTTATAAAAGCTAGAAGTTGTTGTGGTTCTTTTGCTAGTTCTGTGTATGCCGGGATAATTCTGTTCCCTGCTTCTTCTCATTGGATAGCAAGAGGTAAGGGAATAGAGGCGAGTCTCACCTCTGACAACACTTCCCCATCTGTAATGTAGTTCACAGAGACATGGAATAGGAGGCATGCCAAGAGCAGTGGTGAACAATGACAAGGGTGAGAGGTGAAATGAAGGAAAGTAAGAAGCAGTGGCAGACCAAAGAGCATCCCTGAACATGAGACAGAAAATTGATCCTTTCAGGTTGGGGGCTTTGGATTTGGGCTGTTGGCATCCTTCGCCTCAATCGCGGGGCTGGAGCTGTTGGGAGGCTCCTGAAAATATCACGGTCTTGTGTAGGTCTGTAATCTTGTTTTAATTAAGGGGACGTTCTCAAGTCCAACATTCTGACAAAGAAACATTGCAGAAATGTAGAGTTTCCAAGTTCTTTAATGATTGCCACCTCACATCAGGAAGTTGATGGCATAGCGTAATGTCATTGGACTAATGATTGAGAGACCCAGGTTAATGCTCTGGGGACATGGGTTCAAACTCCATCATGACAGCGGCTGGAATTTCAATTCAATTAATTGATAAAACTGATCTAATGGTGACTATGAAATTATCATTGATTGTTACACAAATCCATCTAGTTTACTAATGACCCTGTAGGGAAGGAAATCTGCCATCCTTTTCCAGTCTGGTCTTTATGTGACTCTAGACCCAGAACAATGTGGTTGATTCATAGCTGCCCTTTGAAATGACTGATCAATCCCCTCAGTTCAAGAATGGGCAATACATGTTGACCTTGTCAGTGATGCCTACATCCCATGAAAATAAATTTTTAAAACACCACATTAACACTTTTAGGCAGAAATTTGTTTTGTACCAGAGTTTATTATGGTGAAAACTTTAGGAATCTTGATCTGTGCCTCTTTTTCTTCACCTCTTCCCTCTCTCACCAGCTCTGAGGTGACCAGTGGTAAAATCATATGTGCAGTGCTTAGGAGGGGTAGGAGCAAGGCAAGGAGTGATGAAGACAATGGCATCTGTGCAGTGTGCATGGACTTCCAAAAGGTATTTGATAAAGCATCATGTAATAGGTTTGTCAGCAAAGTTGAAGCCCATGGAAGAAAAGGGACAGAGGGAACATGAAAACAAAATTAGCTGAGTGACAGAAAAGAGAGAGCAGCGGGGAATGTTATTTTCAGGACTGGAGGTGGCAAAAGAGTGAGGTTTGCCAGGGTTCAGTATTAGGATCACTGTTTTTCTTGGTCAATATTAATAACTTGGACTTAGACGTTCAAGGCACAATTTCAAAATTTGCAAATGAGAGAACAAGTACTGTGAACAGTGAGAATGAGAGATAGACTTCAAGGGAATGCAGACTAGCTAGTGGTGTATGTGGACATACGGCAGATGAAACAATGCACAGAAGTATAAAGTAATAGATTTTGGTAGGAAGGATGAGGAAAGATAAGGATACAATTCTAAAAGGGGTGCAAGTACAGGGGGATATGGGAGTGTACGTACACAAATTGAAGATGGCAGTGCAAGTTGAGAAAGTGATTAATAGGGTACACATGATCCTGGATTTTATAAGGAGCATCAGAGCAATGTAACCTATTACAAAATACTGAATCAGCCTCAGCCAGAATTGGATTGTATCCAATTCTGAGCACCAAGCTTGAGGAAGGATGGAAAGGCAGAGGAAAGTGTGCAGAATGATTCTTGGGATGACAGACTTCAATAATGGGAATAGATTGGTGAAGCTTGGAGAATAGGGCTGGACAGACCAGATGGAGGGAGGATATTTTCCCTGGTTGGGACATCTAGGACCAGGGGAACAGTATCGGGATATGGGTAAACCATTTAAGACTGAGCTGAGGAAACACTTCTTTATTCAAAGACTAGTGAAACTTTGGAATTCTCTACCACAGGAAGCTGTGGAGGCCAAGGCACAATGTAGTCAAGAAATAAATAGTTTTTTTTTTAAGATTTCAATGGCTTCAAGGGGTATGGGAATAAAGTAAACATTTGGCAATGAGATAGAGGATCAGCCATGAACATACTGAATGGCAGAGCAGGCTTGAAGGGCTGAATGGCCTATTCTTGCTCCTAGTTTCTATGTTTCTAACAGAACATTATGAGGAGATTTGACAGAGATGTTCAGAATCACAATGGATCTAGACAGAGTATTTAGGGAGAAACTGTTCCCATTAACAGAAACGTTAAGAACCAGAAAACACCAATTTAAGGTGATTGGCAAAAGAAGCAGTGAGGATAACTTTTTTTTAAAACACACCGGTTAGAATTTGGAATGCACTGCCTTAAGAGTGTAGTAGAGGCAGATTTAGTTGTAGTTTTCAAAAATGAGTTAAATAATTATTGAGGAGAAGAACATTTGCAGAGCTATCGAGAGAAGATAAGAGAGTAGACCAACTGAGTTGTTCTTACAGGGAGCTGGCATGAACCCAATGGGCAAAATGGCCTCCTTCTGTGCTGTAAACATTTTATGATTTACATTACTCCTTGTGGTAACAAGTTCCACCTTTTCACTACTCTCTGGATAAAGAAGTTTCTTCTGAATTTCTTATTTGATTTCTTGCTGACAATCTCATTTTGATGGCATTTAGTTTTGCTTTCCTTCAAGTGGAAATTTCTAATTACTTTCTCAAAATCTATTAAGTCATCCTTCAGCCTTCTCTCAAGAGAAATGAAATTCAAGGTGGGTTCCCTCCCTCCCCTTCTGATCTCCCACTGATATCTATGGTGTCCTAAAGACAAAATGCTGGAAAAACATCTGCTGCCAGACCTGCTGAGATTTTCCAGCATCTGCAGCAATTTGCTTTTATCTGACGTCTACAGTGTTTTGCATGGCTCACATTATCTCACTGCTGGGGAAACCACCATGAGGGATCGCCTAGTGGGACCAGATGATCCCACTGACAGGGAGGGCCGGAAAATCCAACCTCTGTTGTGCATAAGGCAGGAATAAATGTATTCATTTGAACCTCTTGATCATTACATTGTAGTGCTGAGGCATACAGATCAGGAACATCTTTGGTTTTATCCAACATGTCAGTGTTGAGTTTGCTGGTCTTAATCAACAAAAGGGATACTGCATTTTTTCACTGTGACCCTCAGTTTAGATGGGTTGGCTGGGAAAGAGTGGGGGCAGAGATTAGCTGAGGTTCTGTGACCCCCAGATCAGGTTTGGCTAAAATTTCTCCCATCCTCAGTTAGCCTGCTGACCCACTCTGTCTATGATGTGGAGATGCCAGCATTGGACTGGGGTGGGCACAGTAAGAAATCTCACAACTACAGGTTAAAGTCCAACTAGTTTATTTGGAATCACAGTTGAGCGCTGTCTCAACTGATGAAGGAGCAGCGCTCTGAAAGCTCATGATTCCAAATAAACCTATTGGACTTTAACCAGGTGTTGAGAGACCTTAGTGTGCACACTCTGTCTAGGTCAAGCATTTGAATAATGACAACAAGGTCTGTGAAACTTTGGAACTCTCTAGTTCAGAGGGCTGAGGATGATCAAATGAAAAGTATATTCAGGACCGAGAGCAATAGATTTTTTTACACACCAAGGAAATCAAGAGACCTGAAGATAAAGCAGGATAATTAAGTTAATACAGAAGTATGATCTTATTGAATGGTAGTGAAGGCTTGCAGGTCTATATGCTTTACTCCTATTTTTTATATTCTATAATAGTTATTAAGTGTGGATAGTCAGTGCCCTCCACCCCCTTCAAGACTGATTAAAGCAGATGTGAGTTTTGTATTGGAGGATTCCCTTACCATGAGGACCTTGAAAACCAAAATACAACCTTTCATTCTGATTTTGAGTGGGGAGGGCGGGGGGGGGGGGGAAGGCAGGTATGGCTGACAAAATGGGTCACAGGAACTTTGAATTCTGTCCCAATGCTCACAGGCTTTCATATAAAATTCCTACGCTTGAGTCTGGCTAAAGGTTAAAAAAAATCTGTCATGACCTCAGGATGTCCCAAAGCACCTTACAACCAACCTTTTTGAAGAAAAGTCATTGGTGTTGTGTGGGAAACATGGCAACCAATTTGCGCACATCTAATTCCCACAAACTCAATCTGTGATAACTAGACTTTTTGTTTTTTTTTACTGATGACGTTTGAAGTACAAGTTTTGCCCAGGAGATTGCAGAAAATTCTTTGAATGAGTGGCTGTGGAATCTTTCACATTTACCTAAGAGGGTAGTTGGGGCCTTGAGTTATCATCTCATCTGAAAAGCAGCACCACCATCAGAGCAGCGTTCCCTCTGTACTGGCATTGGAGTGTACTTGAATAAGAAACCTGCTGATTCCTAGGTAAGAGTGCTAGCACAATCTTTCATGCACTCTCTGGGAGTTTTTAAGCTTTGCTACCTTGAAGGTCTCTGCCTGAGGCAATCCATTGAAAGTCGACAGCCTTGACATTTCTCCCCAATGCACTGTTTGCACTTCATCACCTGCTAATTTTTAAGGAAAAGAAGTTGGGGCCCTTATTCTTCCAAACCCCACTAGTGAGCGTGGCAAAGATAAGCTCCTGGGTTGTGCATTGGCAAGCCCTATGTAACATGTTTCCCTCATGTTTCGGTCTGTCAGGTTAATAAACGACTCTGTATTTCTTCAACCTGGTGCACTGTTCCAAAAAGCAATATATAATATTAATATATACATGCACATACAGACTCATATCTGTAAATGATTGTTTACATTAAATTCCTCTTCCCCTCCATATCTCTGCCAATGTCTCCCAAGACAGACAGCCTTGCACTTAAACCGGATTGGGGGCGGGGGGGGGGGGAATAAACATCTGTGGGCTGCAATTTGCATTGCCAGCCCTCTAGATGCTAGCAGACAGGCCACCCTATAACAGCTTGTCCGTAAACACAGCAGTAGAGACTGCATCAACCAACAGCAGTCAGCAAAGGGGCCTCTGCCGTTCAAAGACACGCCAGGGAGAGAAGCATTGCAGAAAAAAAAATCACAAGCCAAACAGACTTACATCGGATGTTGTCCCTCTCTGCAGTTTTTAAAACAATATTTTTCCCTTCACACAATCCTGCTTTCTAATTCTTAAATTACACTGGGTTCTGAGATTAACAATATCGGAGGTTGAAACGAACTGCTGATCCCCTTCAGTTTCCCTGTTGCAAGAAGAAATCGAATATCGAAAGCATGCGTTAGAAGGGAAAAAAAACAGCTACCACTGGGCACTCAAGAAATGGTCTCTGAGACGCCGATCCAGATTAGGATCGGTTGCGATCCCCCGCCACCCCTTCCCCAGACGCATTAATTCATTTCAATCCTTCCCCCACCCCGGTAGGTGCTTTTTTTGTTGTTTGTTGCGGGCACTGCTCATAGCTTGCAAGATTTACCTGCAGTCATTTTCTGCTTCCTAGGTCTTCTTTATCTGTTCCATAGGGAATGTGTGTGTGACAGAGAGAGGGGAAAAAGACAGGGGGGAGGGGAGTTGGTGGTAGAATCCAAAAAAACACAATCCAGATCCTTCAGAAATCCAGAGAGAGAGAAATGCAGAATTTTTATTAACTCTTCATTCTTTCTGCGCAATCTCAGCAGCCATGTTGTTCCAACTCACAGGGAGAGAGAGAAAAAAACAATTAAAGACCAGTAGCACCTGAATGGATGGGGACTAATCACTCAGGTCCACCCAGTGCTGTCTTTTCACATGGCTAAGTCCCAGATACCTCGCATCTTGGGCAGGGGAGGGAGGGAGGTCCTTGTGTGAAGTGGTACTTCCTCTTGTCAGGTAGACTCTCGCTCTCTCTGAGATGCAGTTCAGCTTGTGCCTTGCGTCCTGTGAGCAGGATGCCCCACTCTCCGCTGTGTGTGACTGTGCTGGGAATGTGATAATAGAGAGGAGGAGCTCAAGTCGGACTTGCTCCAAAAGCTGGTGACCAGCTCTCCATCCTAATGCGCCTTCTTTCTTAATGAATTATAGATGATCTAATTAGAAGTGCAAGCCCCGTTAAATTAATTCACCATTAATCCACTATAGCTGCATTTGTTTAAAATGCCAATGGATGCCCTTAAGGGGAGAGAAAGGGGGGATTTATTCTGAGTAAAAAGGGTGTCCTGTCAATTTTCCAAAAAAAAATTCTCTTTACTGAGTAATGAATTAATTTATTGGAAGGGGGCAGATCCAACTGATGTCCATAAAATATTCCAGTTTAAAACAAAATGTCAAAGGATAAAACTGTCCTTCTAAAATTGTTCTTTTACACAATTAGAATAGTCAAAAAAAAATTCCTGTTCAGTATATAATTCAAAATGGATCAATCCCCCTCCTAATTGCTCTTTGTTCAAAAAGGGTGTAAAGATATGCCCAGTCAGTGTAACCTCAGTGGTGGAGGAAACTTCTAGAAACTTTGATTTTGAACAGAATTAATAGCCATTTGGGCAAATGCAAGGTAATTAAGGAACATCTTTTTGTGTTCAACCAAATAAACAAACAACTTAATTTGGGGACAACTCAAAAAGGGCAGCTCCCTAACAGGAAAGGAACTGACTGAAACAAAAAAAAATCAAAGCAGAAAGGAAACTTAAAACATCAAATTAAAATGTGACTAAAGGGGTCAATAATACACTCTAGTCCCTGTGGTGTCCAGTGGGCATGGAAGGCATAAACTGTGTCCTTGGACACCACATGCTTCCTCTCCACGGACACCCAGCCGCGAATATAGCTGCGGTAGAGGAGCAGACAGTTGGATTGGATGATCCCCTCGATCGTTCGCTGCCTGGATTTGTAAAGTTAATGAAGGAAAGCCAACATGAATTCGTTACAGAGAAATTATGTTTAGCTACTTTGTGTTTTTTGAGTTGAGGATTGATGAGGGTGATAGTGTTAATGTGCAGGGAGTTTTAAAAGACATTTGATAAAGTGTCATACAATGGACTTGTGAGCAAAGTTAAAGCTCATGAAATAAAAGGGACAATTAACAACATGGATACGAAACTGGCTGACCAACAGGAAATAGAGTCATGGTCAAGATTGTTTTTCAGACTGGGGATACATTTGTAGTGGAGTTCCCCAGAAGTTGTTAGGACTCCAGCACTTCCTGATATTTATTAATAACTTACACCTTGGTGTATAGGACACAGTTTGCTGTTACAGATAACCATTGAGGTATTGTGAACTGAGGAGAATAACATAGAACTTCAAAAGGACGTTGGTGGAAAGGGTGAGCAAGTGGTAGATGAAATTTAATGTGAAGAACTGTGAAGTAATTCATTTTTGTGGGAAGAATGTGGAGACACAACAACATAAAAAGGGGGTACAATTCTAAAGGAGATGCAGAAGCAGACTGACCTGGGCATATATGTATATATATATACACACACATAAAGCTCACCTGACAAAGGAGCAGTGCTCTGAAAGCTCATGATACCAAATAAACCTGTTGGATTTTAATTTGGTGTTGTGAGGCTTCTTACTATATATGCTTAATTCATTGAAAGTGGCAAGGCAGGTGGAGACCATGTTAAATAAAGCATACAGCATGCTGGATTTATCAGTACGGACATAAAAGTTCATTCAATCTGTGTTAAACACTGTTTCAACTTGAACTGGAACTGGAGTATTGTATCCAGTTCTGGACATCCCAATCTCCACTGGAGAGGATGCAGAAATGATTTGTGAGAATGTTCCAAAGATGTGAAACTTGAGTTACATAGATTGGTGAAGATAAGAATGTTCTCCTTGGAGAAGAAAAAGTTGAAAAGGGATTTGATTTGATCAAAATCATGAGGGGTTTGGAAAGGATAGATAGAGAAAGCTGTTTCTATTAGTAGAAGTACCATGAACTAGAGGGCATAGATTTAAGATAATTAGCAAAAGAGGCAATGACAATATGAGGAAAAGTTTTTTTTTAAATGCAGCAAGTGGTTAGGATCTGGAAGGCACTGAGTGTGTACAATTCAATTGAATCAAATGTCTTCCCAAACACATCTATTATGTACAATACAAAAAGATTAATTCCCTGACAATTCACTCAGTATACAGTTCAAATTGATTAAATTCCTGCCCATTCTTCATAAAATCCCAACAGTGCAGAAGAAGGCTATTCAGTCCCTCAAGCCTTCATCAACAACAATTCCACCCCAGGTCCTATTTCCATAACCCCACATATTTAATCTGCCAATTCCCTGACACTAAGGGACAACTTAGCAGTCCAATGAACCTAAGACACATCTTTGGAGTTTGAGAGGAAACTAGAGCACCTAGAGAAAACTCATACAGACACGGAAAGAACATACAAACTCCACAATTCCTATTGTATACAATTCCAATGGACCAAACCCAATTGACTCAGAATCATCAGCAAAGCAATGGATGGGGTTGTTAACAGTGCTGTCAAGCTGCACTTACTCACCAGTAACATTCTCATTGATTCTTAGTTCAGATTCCATTAGGTCCTTTTGGCTCCAAACCCAACTGTAGCTTTGGTCCAAATGTGAACAAAATGCTTGATTTCCAAAAGTGAAGTGAAAATGACCTCAACATCAATGCAGTATTTTATCAAATGTGACATTAAAGAATTCTTGTAAAGCCGAAGAACTGAGGTCAATATGGATTGAGGGGGTTATAATTTTGACTGATTGGAGTCAAATCTAGAATAAAGGAAGATGGTTACACAGAAGCAGGAGTAGGCTGTTCTGCCCTTCAAGCCTTCTTCACCATTCATCGTAAACATGGCTGATCATCAAATTCAATATCCTGATCCCATTAGCTCAAAGAGTTTTGTCTAATGGTTGTAATTGTTGGAGGTCAACCATCTCAATCCCAGGACATTGCTGCAGGAATTCTTCAGGGTAGTGTCCTAAGCACATCATCTTCCAATTGCTTCATCAATTATCTTCCGTTCAGCACAAGGTCAGAAATGGGGACATTCACAGACAGTTGCACAGTGTTAAGTTTCATCTGCAACTTCTCCACAAGTAGCAAAACTGGACAAAATGAGATGGTTCAAGCTCCTTCCTGTTCACTCCCACTTCATATAATTCTAGTGTAGCACAGCCAATCAACCTAAGCCACATCTTTGGAGTTTCAGTCTCATTACATAGGGTTTCAATACACAAAACTCCTTCACATCTGCAGAAGAGGAAGAGGACCAGGAGATTGGCAACAATACCTAAAAGAGCAGGACAGAGGACTTAGAGACGGGCAACAGAACCTAAGAGAGATGGAGAAAGTAGAGCCCAATGATATATAGACTGGGCAAACCTAATTAGCACTGATGATACAGAGGACAAATTCCTGGAATGTACATGAGATAGTTTTCTAGAATAGTACATTGAGCAGGGAACAGGCTATTTTAGGTCCAGTATTGTGCAATGAGAAAAGGCTAATTAATAATCTCACTGTAAACGAGCCTGTAGGGAAGAAAAGCCATAATATAATATAGTTCAGTTTGAAACTAGGGTCTTAAATCTAAACAAAGGGAATTACAAAGGTCTGAGGAGCAAATTGACTATGGTAGATTGGGAAACCTTATTCAAAGGTATGGTGGAAGACAGGAAATGGTTAGAACATAAAGAATTAAAACATGGTTTACAAGGAATCTGCATTCCTTTGAGGCAGAAAAGGTGATTCAACCATTGCTAACAGACAAGTTAAAGATTGGATTAGATCAAAAGAAGAGACTTATAAAGATGCCAAAAATGTAGTAAGTTTGAGGATTGAGGGCAAATTAGAATTCAGCAATGGAGGACCAAGAAACTGAAAGAAAGAAAAAAAAAGTGAAAATATACTAATGCAAAACATAAAAATGAACTGTAAAAGTTCTTCTTGGTGTGCAAAAAGGAAAAGATTAGCAAAGACAAATGTGGGCCTACTACAAGCAGAGACAAAGAAACAAAACACATATTTTGAGTGGAACCTTATGGTCATGCTGAAGTCATTGGACTTTTGGCTGGCTCACAGAGAGATCTGCTGTAGTGAGGCTAGGAATTCCTAGCCTTTCATAGAAGAAATTAAAGAATGTGGCAGATGGAATATAAGTTGGAAAAATGTGAAGTTTCCACTTTGCTGGGATAAACAAATGCAGAATATTTCTTAAATTGAGAGTGATTGGCAAGTGCTGACATCCAAAGGGATCATAAGTCTCCTTATTCATAGTCATTGAAATCTAACATGCAGGTGCAGCAAGCAATTAGGAAGGCAAATGGTTAGTCATCCTTTCTTGCAACAGCATTTGAGAACAGGAGTAAAGACTTACTGGAATTATACTGCGGCCAAATGGCCAACAACCACAAACAACTAGGCACAACATAAAACTGAACATTTTAAATTAATATACAGCTAAACAGCTTCTACAAGCAAGGCCTGACAGACTGTGGACAAGACTACTACAGGTGAAAAGCCAACATGGATCAGCCCAGATTTGTTGTGCATATTGAACAGAGGTGCTCAACTTTAACAATGGGAGAGTCATTATGACCTGAAACCCATCAAGAGGCACTCACCCAGAGCAATAGAAAAATACATAGTGTTTGTGTATTCCCCAGACATTAACCACATCCTGAAAGGGGATATGTACGCCAAGAACATCTAGGATGACCTGGCCCCAGCTCTGTGGCCCCATTCGCTGAAAGCCAGATAACATTCCAGAAGGGGTTAGAGAGGCAGATAAAAACAGACACCTGGATATAATCCCCACGAAGACTTAACCAGCTTGCTGCAACCATGGAAGAGGATATGCAAGATCCACTTTGCACCAAGAAGACCCTGAGTTCATCTGTTGATGCAAGCTCATGGAATTGAATCCAACAACTCATTCAAATCATCAGAATGGGTAGTAGATGTGATTTTCAGGCAATCAGCCTAGTTTGGGAAAAAGTTAACTTAATTTATTGTGTAAGAGTTGTTTCTTTAACTTGCAATTGTTTTAACAAAACAAAGTTTGTACCACAGTCCTTTGTTTGCCTTATAAAGTAAGAGTACCTGGGTAAACATATTTTTTGAGTAATAAACTGGTCAAAGTGTCTGTATAGAATATTTCATGTATATTTCAACAGTGGCCTTGCTGAGACCACAGCTGGAGTATTGTGTGCAGTTTTGGTCTCCTTACCTAAGGAGAGATATACTTACTTTAGAGGAAACACAACTAAGATTTAACAGACTGATCCATGGCACAGTGGGATTGTCCTATGAGGAGAGTTTGAGGAGATTGAGTCTTTATCCTCGAAAGTTCAAAAGAATTAAAAATAATCTGACTGCAGCATACAAAATTCTTACACTAGCTCGACAGGTTGTTTTCCTTGTTGGCTCTGTCTCAGGATGAAAGGTTGTCCATTTAGTACCAAGATGAGGAGGAATTTCTTTAGTTAGAGAATGATGAATCTTCACAATTCTCTACCTCAGAGGAGGCTCAATCATTGTGTATATTCAGGACAAATTGATAATTTCTAGATATTAAAGCATATGGGGATCATATAGGAAAGTTGAGATAGGTGACCACCAGGATCTAGTTGAATGGCAGAGAAGGCTTGGTGGGCTCGATGGCTTATTCTTGTTCCCATGCTCCTGGGCTAGAAAGAGACCATACGAATCATATCTGATTATTATCTGATAGTGTATTATTCAAAGACTTGCACTGATTTGAACTACCTGCCCACAAATACTTGATGTTGCACATCACATGAGACAGGAAACTAAAGCCAGATAAGCCTGTTTCAATAGTTCACGTTTACGTTAAAGGTCAAAGGCTTTCTTAGAAGAAGAATTGGAAGGTTGCCCAGTGAAATAAACCAAATTTTAAATTAACTACCATCAGAAACAATTTAACTAAGAATGCATCTCGCTCTGGCATAGACACAATGGGCCAAATGGCCTCCTTCTGTTCAGCAAATCTCACCGTGGCATTATAGGTATCTTGCTGCCATTTAAATTACTGCCACATTTTCTATTATACTACTTAAAGGAGAAATATAAAATGAGTTGGGGAGGCAGTGAGATGTAGTTCTGGACACTGAAGTGATCCAAAGGTTCCAGTCCCACATTCATGGTTTGAACAGGTATTGAGTTAGGTACTGAAGGAGAATGGACTATCAGGTGCTGTTTGTCAGAACAGACGTTAAACTGTCTTTTCTCACTATTTTGAAAATGAGCAGTTCTCCCTGGTGTTCTGATCAATATTTATTCCTCACAAGAACACTAAAATAGTTTCAGGTCATTATCACATTGCTGTTTGTGGTAAATTGTTGTGTGTAAATTGGCTACCACACTTCCTACATTATAATAGTCTATACATAACATACTTAATTGACTGTGATGCCTTTGGGCTGTACTGAGCTGGTGAAAGTTGCAAATGTTTTTTTTCTTTTTGTACTCCTGCATTTGAATCTGAGACTATATAATGTCCAACCAAAGTTTATGACCAAAACAAAGTTGCAATTTAGCTGTTTACAACTTTCCAGAAACATGCTGTGATACCCAAGTGGAATTTAACCCTGTGTCATGATTTTAGCTATATAATTAGAGCAGCTCAATCAGAATTAAAAGCCTGCAAATGTCAAGTTCATATTTTGTGAATTGTAAGGCTTAAAGTGCAGATTAATTCAGTGGAGAGTTGCCCAGACAGTTGCCTTAACTACAGCACTTTGAGTTTTTAGTTGGTTGTTTTCCCAGTGATCAACTCTTAAACAATTGGGATCCTGCTTCATACCCAATATTCAGTGAAGAACTTGGTGACTTTGGATTGAGATGCAACTATCTGATGGAAGTATAGGATGCCCAAAGGGAACTGGACAATGCTGTGCTTGTACTGCCTTGCTCTGGGTGTGCTATCTGCCAACTGGCTTGTTTGAATCAAGTATGTTGGTTCCCTATGGATCCATCTAAGTATGCACCATAACAGAAACTTGGAGAAGGTTAGTGAGGTGAGTTTTACCAAAATATTTAGAGAATAATGGACACCCATGAGGCAAATCTTACAGCATTGGACAGGGTTGCTTAGTCTATCATGTCTGTGTTGGGTCTTTATAAGAGCTAACTGATCCATTCCACTCCTTACACTCTTTCCCCATAGTCCAGAAAATCAAAGGAGTGAAGGTTGAGCAGTCAACCAATGTCACTTGCAAGTTCCAATGAATATTGAATATCCTTGCCCATTGCTCAGACAGACGGGACCTAGAATTGGTTGTGGTTGTTGGAGGCCAATCAATTCAGTCACAGGACTTCACTGCTGGAATTCCTCAGACCCAACCATCTTTAGCCATTTCATCAATAGCCCTTCTTCCAACATAAGGTTAGAAGTGGAGATATTCACTTTTTTACTGTAGAATAATAAGTACCATTTGTGACTTTTCAGGTAATTAAGAAGTTTGTGCCTGCATGTAGCAACAGCTTAAACACATTCAGGTTTGGGATGATAAATGGCAAGTAACATTTGCACCACATTAGTGTCAAGCAGTGACACTCCATAAAAAAATCTAAACACCTCCCCATTCAACAGCATTCTCCTGTGGGGAAGAAGGACATATGGCGTGCTGGTGGAATACAATATTGGACTTGGACTATATTGTCTACAATATAATCCTGTCTGTACTGATACATGATTAATGGGTGTCTTGGACAAGGCTGCCAATGCCCAAGGAACTATATCCAAACAAAAGACTGTGCCTTCACAAGAGCAATGTAGAAAAAATGTTCTATACGTAATGTAGGAAACACAGAAGCCAATATGTGTTCAACAAGCTCCCCCAGATAGTAATGTGGTAATGTCTTGATCTTTTGTTATGATATTGGTTGAGGGATAAATATTAGCCAGGAACCTGGGGAGAGCTCAGCTGCTCTTTTCTGACTAGTGCCACAGGATCTTTTACAACTATCTGAGAAGGCAACTAAGTCTTTATTTTAACATCTCATCGAAAAAGCAGCAACTCTCCCTCAGTACTGCATGGAAAGATCAGATTGCAATTTGTGATCAAGTCTCTGAAGTGGGGCTTGAATCCATGATCTTTTGACTTGGATGGAACAGAACTACTGATGATGTGCCACAACTAATACCTTCTGTCTGGATGACAGTTTTTAAAATTTATTTTAATGGCCAAGCTGGCTTCTTATGGTAATATCATTTTCAGCCTTCAAAGTAATGCCGAAGCCTCATTAAATGCCTATAACACAATTGTCAAAATGAAAAAAAGAAGCCCTTGAACAATCTGAAACAGAATAACCCTGAATGTGGCATTTACACGGGAACCCCATTTCCCTACTGCTCTGTGTGTGTGTTCCTCAGTTCTCATTTCACTGAGGTTGCACATTACCATAGAAACTTCCGGTTGGAACTAGGCAACAGCAGGCAGATCACACGCTGCTAACAATACATCAGAGACTTCTGATTAAAAGCCAAGCCACTGCTGCCTGCAGACATGACACTGGTGAAAAATAAATATGCCATCTAGTAGAGCTTTATTTCCATTTTAGTTTCTTTGTCCCATCCGAAATTAGAGAAATTACAGCACTGAAACAGGTAATTCAGCCTTAATAGTCTATGCTGGTGTTTGTGCTATGCATGAGCCTTGTCTCCCTCTGCTGTACTTCATTTTCTCTTTGTAAATAAGCTCATTTATTCTAAGACAGTGATTCTCAATCTTTTTGCTTTACAAGTTCCTTCCTGTGTTCCAAAAATTCGAGAGGCCCCGGTAACATAATACAAAACACATTTTCTGCATAAAAATCAGTTATATAATTGAACATTATTTTTGTTTTATTTTTACTTAATGTGAAACTTGTCAGTGATGCTGAATAACAACTCTGAAACTCTTTCTGCTCTATTTACCAGATCTACACTCAAACAATAGACAGGTTTCAGGCAATTAAAGGGAACTTCTTCCCATGAAGAAGACTCCATATAAAAGCAAACCATAATCGAGTAATCAGGCAGGAGAATAAATCCTATAGTGAGATACTTGACAAGAGCCAGGTAATTCTGGGTTCAAGTGCCACTCCAGGACCTGCTGGTCATAGAATGCAGCATTCATGATGTGGCGATATAACAGTAGCATGAAAGAAATGTTCAGAACTCCATGACTGTAAATCCCAATGTTCTGTTTGTTGTAGGTATTTACAGTAGAGACAAAAACTATCAAATGTGACATCCAGGCGCATAATACAAGCGCATAAATCTAAGTTATGATTTATCTGATTCTCCTAGTTCACTAGATCTAATTATATAGGCCCCAAATTAAAGAAGATTGTGGTTTTCTATTGGTGTAGTTTAGGGCTAGAAAAAGATGAGGACACTTAAAGTGAAGAAACCAAAGTCTACAACTATGCTGACTGAGATCTTTATACTGCAATTCCCAAGGTGGCAATACTACTGTGTTGGATCACTGCTATCAAGGAATGTAAGCTTTAATTAGTGTAAGCCATGTTTTAATGGATCCTTAAACTTATTGTAGACCACTCAAACTTTGTGGAACTGGAGTATGGTTTCACTGGCACCAGAAGCTCCTTCTTCCCGCCAATACCTAATCCCATATGGCTATTCCCCAGATGAGCCATGATGGGAATATTGAAACAGGAGCAGGTCATGTAGTCTCTCATCCTGTCCTACCATTTATTTAAACCAAGGATGATTTGTATCATCTATCCATCTACCCACATTGGTTCCGGTTCTGTAAGTCTTCATATCCTAATTTTTAAATTTCTAATTGACTACCAGCCTCAATAGCTTTTTGAGGTAGAGAATTCTAAATTCCAACTATTCTTTGAGTGAAGTAAATACATATAATACATGGCATAGAAACAGGTCATTTAGTCCAATCAGTCCAGGTTAGTAACATCTAAATTCTTCAGCTACCACAGCAGAATTTGAACTCTTATCTCTTGATCATTAGTCCAAATATCAGGATTACCAGTGCAGTGCAATAATTATGCTATAAGAGCCCTGAATTCTCATATTTAATGCAAAAGGCCAGTGTGTCAAGTCGGATCTTAAAAATAACTTACATGGATTTATTATTATTGTTAATTTAAGCATTACTGAGAAATCTGTTTGGCTTCGGATTTTCCCCTTAAGTGGACGCCACAACCCTTATGATCAGGAGTTAGCTGACATTGCCCAAGATTCAATCATACAATACCACATCCCTGCAACAATAGAACCTTGTGTAAAAAACTGGACTCATCAATTCCCACATGTCACCACACGTGCTTCTCCAGTCTTCCAGTAGGGAGACTAATAATGAGAAGTTGACTCTTCAGTATCAGTACTAAAGGAGTGTTGCACTATCGAAGTTGCTGCCTTTTGGATGAAATGCTAATCCAAGGTTTCATCTGTTCTTAATCCACCTAGCTGTTTGTAAAGCACTTTGGAAGATCCCCACATTATAAGTATCACAAAGAAATGCAAGACTTTTATTTTGCCCTCAGTCACATTTTCTGTCAATACCACAAAATAGCTATAATAATAGAATCAGAGAGTGCATCATGGATAGGATTTCCCATTTCGGGTTGAGACCTTATGTTGCTATAATTTCCAATCCCATTCTGAGGGAGAAGCAGTCACAGGTTTTAGTTTTTCCAAAGGTTGGCCTAATTGGCTGCAGGAAGGAATATGATGGCTGATTAGAAGCAGAAGGTATTGGAAGGAGATAGGAAGCTTAAAGTGTGGTTCAAATTTAAAGGAATAACAGCAGTCAATATTATGCTAGGGTGAAATGAAGAACAAGAAAGGCAGAGGTGAGGAACTGATGGCAGGGTAGCGTCAAGCTTTGGTATTGTTGCCTTTGTGGTGATGTTGGAGGTGGTACAAAAAAGGTAAGTTGTCCCATCTGTATTAAATTCTCATGGGCACCTAATCCCTAATTTTAGCATGGTTAATGCTGGACTCATTTCATGATCACTTTGAGCAGAAGCAGATAATGTTTATTTCCTGAGGGAGGACAGCAGATTTATATTTCACAAAACTACTGCCACTTCCCCAGGAAGCCACTTCAGTAAATCAAGAAATCCATTGGAAGACCCTGTGAGCCCCTTTGCAAACTGCAATCCACAGTTATGATGATATCAGTCTGAGTTTCTATTGCAGTTCAGACATTTGTTACGATTTTGTGCCTGTGTTTCCCACAAGCGCAAATGACAACATGGGCACAAACTCTTGTGAAACTTGGCACTTCTTTGGCTTTGGGTCCACATGTTTTTCAATGGTGTTGGCCACCTCTTCCATGCTAGAAAGAAAGGGTCATTGGAATGTAGAAAAATGAGAGATGACCTTATTAAGACATATATGATTCTAAGGGGGCTTGGCTAGGTGGATGCTGAAAGGTCGTTTCTTCTTGTGGGGGAGTCTAGGACGAGAGACGAGAATCTGAGTAAGGGGTCATCCATTTAAGAAAAGACAAAGAGGACTTTCTTCTCAGAGGGTAGTGAATCTGTGGGTCGTTAAGAAAATTCACAGCTGAGATAGACAAATTTTTAATTAGTAATGGAATTGACAGTTATGAGGCAAGGTGGGAAAGTGAAGTTGAGGATTATCATGTCAGATCAATCATGATCTAATTGAATGATGGGGCAGACTGGAGAGGTGAATGGCCTGCTTCTGCTCCTATGTCTTATAGTCTTTTAGCTTTAATCTCTACAATTAACCCAGTACCAAATTGGTGCAGGACTCCTCCTTAATCCTTGATATTGACTGTTTTTGATAGAACTCCCAATGCACCAATTATTTTGTTATGCGTATCGATCAATGTTCTTCTATATGCTGCTCACTCAAAGTCCTTATGCGAGTCCTCTGCAGTGGGACCCATTTACGATTTTACCTATTGGCAAATTACCCTTTACCCTGGCTATGGGCCAACTGTGCTCAGTGAATCATCATCTACAGCTCTAATCTATCCTCTAAGACACGCACACTGTCAGTATCTGAGCTGGTGTGTATTTGTGTGGAATCAAGCAATCGTGCATCATAACTCTCTTGGTCGGTATCCACTGCTTGGCCAGATTGTAACTCCTGGATATTAAAGGGAAAGTACACAGGAGTGATGTTGTGGTGCAGAAAATAAGAGGTGCATATCTGCATCATCTTTAAATTGTACATCAGAAGAGAATGCAGGATGAGGAGGGAGTGGGATGTGAAGAGGTTTGATTTATTATTGTCATACGTATTGGTATTCAGTGAAAAGTATTGTTTCTTATGTGCGATACAAAGCATACCGTTCACAGAAAAGAAAAGAGTACAAAATGTAGTGTTATAGTCATAGTAGAGAAAGCTGAACTCAATGCAAAGTAGGTCCATTCAAACGTCTGATGGCAGCAGGGAAGAAGCTGTTCTTGAGTCATTTGGTACATGACCTCAGACTTTTATATCTTCTTGGTGGAAGAAAGTATGTCCGGGGTGCATGGGGTCCTTAATTATATTGGTTCCTTTCCTTATATTGGTTTCCTTTCCAGCAGGAAGTGTAGATGTCAATGGATGGGAGGCTGGTTTGTATGATGGATTGGACTACATTCACGACCTTTTGTACTTTCTTGTGGTCTTGAGCAGAGCAGGAGCCATATACAACCAGAAAGAATGCTTTCTATGGTGCATTTGTAAAAATTGGTGAGAGTCATAACTGACATGACAAATTTTCATAGCCTTCTGAGAAAGTAGAGGCATTGGTGGGCTTTCTTAACTATAGTGTCGGCATGGGGGGGGGGACACTAAAAACTTGAAGCTCTTGACCTTTTCTACTTCATCACCATTGATGTAGACAGGGGCACATTCTCTACTAAGCTTCCAGAAGTCCATGACAATCTTCATTTTGTTGACATTGAGGGAGAAATTATTGTCATTGTACCAGTTCAGGAGAATTAGGTAGGAGGATACGGTCATCTTTGATTTCAGCCAGCTGTTGGTTACAGTCTCATCAATACCAGACCCAATAATGGCTAGCATGGTCCCCACCAAGGACGTTAGGACGTTCTGGCATGTCTGACCCCTCTAGTTAGCTTCTCCTGGTTGCAGTTATTGCGCCTTCTCCTTCAAGAGTGTGTATGTCAGTGAGTCATGCAATGTTTCACTAATGTACCTGTTATGTTGGAATATGTTGGGTGGCATGGTGGCACAATGGTTAGCACTGTTGCCTCACAGCCCCAGGGACCTGGGTTTAATTACAGTCTCAGGTGACTGTCTGCGTGCAGTTTGCATGTTCTCCCCTGTCAGTGTGGGTTTCCTCCAGGTGCTCCAGTTTCCTCCCACAGTCCAAAGATGTGCAGGTTAGGTGGACTGCCCATGCTAAATTGTCCCTTAGTGTCAGAGGGATTAGCGAGGTAAATACATGGGGTTACGGGGATAGCGCCTGGGTAGGTTTCTTATCGGTGCAGGCTTGATGGGCTCCTTCCATACTGTAGGGATTCTATGAATAATTGGCAGTGTGCAAGCTATGAGATATAGTTATAAAGTTTTCAGCAGTACTAAGTATGTGATTTGCTGCAGCACTGCATTTAGATGCTTGGGATGTATCTCTTGGCATTGACTTCCATGGCTACCTGCTCACATTGCCTTTTTAATGTGTGCATGAAGAGCCTCCTTCCTCTGCTGCAGATGCAGGACATCCCTCCTCCAAACCAGCTCCTCCACCAACACTTCCAGTGAAGCGTCCAAAAACTTTGATGTCCATCTCCCTTGTTTTCCTATCCCTCATGTTTTCCCAGGTCAAATTCTCTTCCGTCATGACTTCCAGCACCTTCTCAAGCCATAATACACATCCCCTTTTAAGATATGCGGGCTAGCTTTAAGTTGCACTGCACACTCACAATACTGATCCACTGATGACATGAACAGCTAATGATCAGCTCTGTTAATGTTGTTTGGGTGCTGAGATTATCTACAAAGTTCATGTGTTGCCTGCATTGCAACCAGTGGATGGGGGTTAGTCAAGCATCATATTCCCTGTGTCCATTTTTCATTTGAATACCAATAAATATAGGGGAGAACATGCAAATTCCACACAGATAGTCACATGAGGCTGGAATTGAACCCAGGTCCCTGCTGTGAGGCAACAGTGCTAACCACTAGGCCTCCATGCTGCCCAACATATTCCAACAGAACAGGCACATTAGTGAAACACTGCATGACTCACTGACACACACAGTCTTGCAGGAGAAGGAGCAATAATTGCAACCAGGAGCAGCTAACTAGAGGAGACAGGCATGCCAGAATGTCCTAATTTTTCATTTGAATACACAATGAAACTTTTTAAACAGTATATAAATACTTAAAATATGAAAAGGAAGTTTATTTAAAGTTTCTATTTATAATAAAAATTACAAATAAATTGTATGTTACAAAAATACATTACAAATTGTGCAACATAAATATAACAATTAAGAGTCTGAAAATTCCATATTTCCTTCTCTATAAATCACAAGGCACAGATGATTATAAAACGTAATAAAACTTACAAGTAGGACATATTCTAAAGATGCAAAGTAACTTTTTAATCCAATTTTCTCATTGCAAATCCAGCCAAAATACCAATATACAGACTTACGCATTATCCAAGTCTTGCCACTACCTACAAGGTATAAGCCAGAAATACGATGAGATACTCTTCTCTTGACTGAATGGGTGCATTTCCAACCACACTCAACACAATCGGCTCGATCAACAGCCACCACCTTAAACATCCCTCCACAACCAGTGCACTGTGGCTCGAGGGTGTGCTACCTACAAGATACACTTCAGAAACTCAACCAGGCTTCTTTGCAGCTCTTCCCAAACTCATGATCTCCACTAACTAGAAGGACAAGGACAGGAGATGCATAGGAACATCATCACCTCCATGTTCTCCTCCAAGTCAAATACCATTCCAACTTGCAACAGGTATGGTTCCTTCATTGTTATTCGATCAAAATGTTAAAATTTCCTATCTAACAGTGTCGAAGTAGCACCTTCGCTACAGAGAGCAACAGATGAAGACGACGACATACCACCACCTCCTCAAAGGAAATTAGCAATGGGCAAGAAACACTATATACACCAGTTCCAAAACATACAGAAAAAATGTCACCAAGCACAAAAATAAGAAAGGTATTGAGTTCTTTATATGAAATTATTTATCCTTGAAAGATAGGCATGTAAGCCTTTTCTCTCCAGCACATTTTCAAATCCTGCACACGCCCATTTTAGTTACCATCGTGAGGTATTAAATGACCATCTCGTATGGCATCACAATTTAATAATCTCCCATACAGGGAGCTAGCTGGTGTCCATGCTCTGTGTGGCTCACATGGAACATGTATATATCCTGCTGCATGATAACACTGCATGTCACTGCTGCATGACATTTCCTAGTGGCAAGTATTCAAACCAAGTGCATGAAGTTTTAAATCGGATGCCACTTTTCCAAATAATATTCTGAGTCTGTAGGATTTGTGTCATATTGCAGTTTATAAATTAAACTTTGGAATCTGTTCAAAGGCTGCAGACTGCGACAACAGTATTCCCAGCCATCATAGAGATAATTGGATAATTTCCTGATCAATCACATTTGGAGACCACACAGCTACATATAAGTGAATGGATTGATTTCCATTCTGTAACTATCCTGCACTGACTGCAATTCACTAGAGAAATCATCAGACTTTTATCGATGACTCAGAGAAGTTTCACTCACAAGTGACATTTGTGTAGTTTGTAGCTTTTCTATTTAAATAAGGCTGCTTATAGTGACACCACAAGTCCCGGCCAGAATGGAGATACTTTGCTGACATAAGGTGTCAATACCTTCCAAGCAATTTCAGATGTGTGCAACAAAATGTGCAACAATCTGCTTTTGAAGGTGAGAAAGACATAAACTTTCACACGCCCCCAACTGGTAACAGGCAACAGATTTGTCAATGGTACAATGCGACTCAAACTTTTAGATGCTGGATATATCTGCTATGCATAATCAGTGTTTTCTGCTTTTATTAAAAAATTTGTTTCTAGAACCAACAAGGTTGTGCAAATTCTACGCAACCATCATTTAATTAGAGTTCTGAAGATGGGAAAAAAAATTACCTGTTTGTTGAGGACTAAAGGAGCAGAATTTGACCCATGACTGAATAGTAGAACACAACTTTTGTTGGTTGAATAATGCTGTGCCCAAAGTTCGGCAGGTATTGAGCACAAGAATGCACATGTAAGGATTGGTACAATGGCCTGTGAGGCTTCATCTATAACGCTTCTGTCAAAGCTTTTAGACACAAATCTGTGCTGAACTCCATGGTGAAATAGCTGGCGCTATACATACTACAGTGCTACTTTTCAAAGTGACACGGTGCAGTGTTGTGTCAAAAATGCATTACTGGAGAATCTGCTCCACTTACATTGTAAGTGGCAGTTTCTAGAACACAGACAGGAATTGAAAAGAAAATTATTAAATGAATGAAACAAAACCAAAATACTATAGTTGCTGAAAATCTGAAATGGAGAGAAAATGTTGGAAATACTGAAGCAGGTCAGGTAGCATTTGTGGAGACAGAACCAGAGTTAACATTTCAGGTCAAAGACAATTCATGAGACCTTTTGTAAATTCCAATAGAAGATCAGTGATCTTAAATGTTGGACTGAATGATTCGGGTCCTGTGGAGATGAGCTTGGAGGTGGGTGAATGGAGCAGAAAACCCTTGCAGGACAGCTCCTGATTCTGTTTTGTCTCCAGGTGACTTTCCAAAGGCACAGTGCCTGGGGAATTGGCACCTTGCTTCATAGAGCTGAGCAGGCAATTAAGGCCCCAATCACAGGCCATTTTACTAGTGTTACAACTCTTCCACCATACCCCAGCAGAAGATCCTCTGCTGAGTTGACAGCAACCCTCTCAGCTGGTCACAGTGGCTGAATTAATTGACAGCGTTAGGGGGTTGCAATGATCCAAGGGGTCACGAGTAGTTGAAGGCATTCTTCTAGCGGGATTAACTCCATCCTGAAGTCCCTCACAGTCACGTGCAATCTTTTTCATTACTTTGTAAGTACCTCCTTCTTTTTCAGTAGTGCTCAACTTTTCTGGTGGAGCTGCCATCCAGACCATTGCCGCAGACCTACCTATTGGGATTATCACTGTCCTTAATTAATTGGCAAATACAAAGGTGGCTAATTATGAGGTAGGCCCATGTAAAATTGCTCCAGAATGCATGCTGAAGTCATGCACACACTCTGGATCCACATATGGTTTCAAAATTGGGGTCCCAACCTCCTTGGGAAAATTTAGCCTGTTAAATCGGATTCTGTCTCCACACAAGGCGTTTTTCTTGATTATTTCCAGAATTTTCTGTTTTTATAAAATCAGTGATCTGTTTTATGTTACTTAAAAATTTACCCATCCCATACACCATGATTTCTGCAGTTCTATAAAACTACAAACTCCTTCCTTTGACTCCCCAATGCCTCCACATGTGTTCAGAATGATTAGCAGATTCCTGAGATGGAAGAACCTCCTTTAGATGTTGGAGTTTGGATGTTTCAGTGACCGTGATGCTGAGGCAACAATGACATTGTCAGAATCATCTGATTCCACTTCTCCTGATGTTCGAGGCACATATTGGCTGGACCTCGCTGGAAATGAAGAAACCACATGGATGCCAAACATTGTTATTTAAATATTGTAAAAGAGTAGGAATAGATTGGATATTAGGTTGTTCTTCTTTTCCCAGAAATTGTGAGCTTCTGGAATAAATTGGTGGCTAACTAAGTGAATTCTAACTCTCAGCCAACAAGAGGGAGCTGGGCTAGTTCTTAACTGCGGCAGCAATGGCTTCATATACAAAATCTTATAAATGATACATGGTCTAAGTGATCTCTTGGACTTGTTTCCATTGCCTGAGAGGGTCAGAGAAAAATTATCCAGAGATCTGGTTTTCTGGTTGACTCAAGAGTTTTCCTTTCTTGCCTTTTGTCTGGGATTATAGAGCTGCAAGGAATGAAAGAGTGAGGGGTGTTTGGTGTGCAGGTGAGATGGATGAAAATTTAGGAATGGAGGGAGGTGGAAACGGAAGGCAGCTATTTAATCCCTCAAATCTGTTCCATGAGATCAAGACATCATGGCCAATCAGCAACCTAACTCTATTTGCTAGTCCTTTTCCCACATCCCTTAATACATTTGGTTAACTAAAGTCTATCAATTTCATTTTTAGAAGAAAAATTGATCAAGGATCAATTATTTCTTGCTGAAAGGAAAGATGTGTTTACTGATTTCACTCCCAAAATGTCTATCTCAAATTCTTAAGACTATGCCCCTTAGTCCTCAACTCCCAACCAGTAGAAATAGTTTCTTGCAATTTACCCCATCTCTTCCCTTACTGTCTTGAAAACATCAATCAAATGACTATTAATCTTCTAAAATCTAAGGATCATAGCCTTAATTTACTTATTCTCTCTTCGGGTGTCATTTTAATAAATCAATGCTGTATTCTTGCCAATACCAAATATATCCTCCCTAAGGTATGGTGGCCAAAAAAAACGCTCAAGGTGTGTCCTAACAAAAGCTTTGTATAATTGAAGCATGCATTCTATCCCTTGTATTTGATTCCTCTCAATATAAAAGCCAAAATTTCATTAGACTTTTTGGGTATTTTCTGTCCCTTTTTTGTGATATTTTAGTGATCTGCGCATATGAAGCCTCAAATCTCTTTGGATATCACCCTTAGTACCCTACTCTATGCTTTCAGGATCAAAATGGATAACCTCACAGTTTTGCCCATTCATTTAATCTATCAATATCTTTGTAATTTTATGCTTCCATCTCCACTGCTTACAAATTGACCTTTCTGTCATCAGCAAATTTGGATTGACTTGCAATCCCATAATCCAAGTCATTAATTAATAGTTAATAGTTAAGGCTCAAACGCAGGACACCACTAGTTACATCCTGCCCATCAGGACACCTGCCCATTATCCCTGTCCTCTGTCATCTGTCACTTTGCCAATTTCCAAACTAGGTTAATATTTTGCTTTCAATTCCATGATCTTCAACTTTAGCTAAAAGTTTCTTCTGGCGGATTTTATCAAATATCTTCTGGAAGTTCATATAAATAACACCTATAGAAATTCCCCTGTCCCTAAACTTCAGACACCTTTTCAAAAAATTAATCAGATTCACCAGGCATGCTAGCTGTCTCTGCTCAGTTGAAAATATTCAAGGTGTTCAGACACTCTGTCCTTAATCACAGACACTAGACATTTCCCAACAGATATTAGGCAAACTGGTCTATAATTCCTTAGTTTGCTTCTGTCACCTTCCTTAAATAGCATAGTAGAACGTGTAATTTTTCAATCTTAAAAGAAAGGCTTCCCAAATTGACAGAACTTTGGAAGATAATAGAGTACCCAAAACGTTCTCAGTCACTTATTTCTTCAAAATGCAGAAATAGAAACCATCTGATCAAACCATCACAGGCTTGTTGGAATAGTTAGAGCTCATAGAATAAAAGGACAGTAGTAACATGGATACAAAATTGCTGAATGACATGAAACAGTAGTGATGGATTGTTGTTTTTTGGTCTGGAGGAAAATTTATTATGAAGTTCCCCACAAGTTGGTGTTAGGACCCCAACTGTTTCTGATATATATTAATGATCTAGATTTTAGTATACAGGGCACAATTTTAAAATTCGCAGATGATATGAAACTTGGAAGTATTGTGAACTGAGAGCTTTGAACTTCAAAAGAGATGCCTGGACAATCTGGATTTATGAATGACTTTGACTATTGTCTGTGCAAATCTTTATGGTGATAGTTAGAAATTTCTTTGTCAAATCCCTTGATTCCTTAACAGTGGACAGCTGGTGCCTGTGGAACCAAAGACTGGTCGAGGAAGAGCATCTTTGGAGAAGAAGAAAGGGCAAAAGGAACAGTTTATAAAAGAATTGGTAATGAAAATTTCAGTGAAACAACTACAGGAATACTTACACGATAAAGGTCTATTTGGTGATATCTTTAGCTTTTTTAAAGGCTCTACTTCTTCTTGGTCTTCATCCTCAGATATATCCTCCTCTATTTCATCACTATATTCATCATCTTTAAGGTATCCTGCAACAAGAATACATGGAATTTGCAGCACAGGAGCAGACCATTTGATCCCAAAGGTTTGTGCAGGTATTTATGTTTATGAGGAGTCTTCTCCCATCATCTAACTCTATCAGCATATTCTTCTATTCCTTTCTCCTTCATGTTTTTACCTAGCTTCCCTTAAATCTGTGCTATTTGTCTCAACTATGCCTTGTGAAAATGAGTTCCACATTCTCTTGATATAGTTCCTCCTCAATTTTTTCTTGGAGTTATTAGAGTCAGTCATTACAGCACAAATAAGCCATCGGTTAATTAAGTCCATGTTTGCTCTACATAGAGCAATCCAGTTAGTTCCATACCCTGTTCTGCTGTAGCCCTGCAAGTGTATTTCCATTAAATGCCCATCCAATTTCCTTTTAAAATCACTGATTGTCTCTGCTTCTGTCACCCTTGTAGGCAACGAATTCCGGGTCAGTATAGTCACTGCTTAAAAGGGTATTCCCTCAACTGCGATCTCCCTGTTATTTCTTGGCTAAACTTTAATTCTGAGACTCCCTAGGTCTCAATTACTGGAAACAGCTTTTCTTGTCTAGTTAAGCTAAATCTTTCATAACCTTGTACATCTCTATTAGATCCCCTTCAACCCCAGCTTCTCCAATCTAACCTTGCAGCAAAAATCCCTCACAGAACCATTTTGATAAATCTCTGCTGTACCCTCAAAGGCCCTCAGATCCTTCCTAAAGCATGGTGACTAAAATTGGATTCAACATTCTAGTGATGTCCTAAACAAAGCTAGGATGCAAACTGTGTAGACCAGGAGACTTTTCCATTCTAACACAGCCAGTCTTTCCAGTACATCCTATCAGTTTTCACCCGATATGTTTCCTTTACCATCTGCACTTTGATATTTTTTCAGCATCCTTTTCCTTGGTAAATACTAACAGTGCTCATTCAGTATTCTTGCCTTGCTGAGTGCCTCCAAACATTGATCACCATTTGTCCCTAATATACCCCAACCTTTCTCTTAGAATCTGCTGACTATTTACATAGCTATAAAAGATTTTTGGGTTCCTGTTTATGTTAACTGCCATTGTATTTTCTCTCTGCCTGTTTTATTTTCCTCTTCACTTCTGTGAACCTACTGTATTTATCCTGGTTCTTTGCTGAAGAATTCAACTATATGGCATCATGCAGTCTCATTTTTTGTTTCACTATGTCCTCTATCTTCCCCATTATCCATGAAGCTGTGACATTAGTTGACTTACCTCACCTATGTGGGAATATCTTATGTTTATGGCCCCTAGTTTTCATCTCCCCACCAGTGGAAACACTTTCTCTATGTTTGCCCTATAAAATCTTAGTACAAGCTTACCTCTAGAAGCTCTCTCTTTTTTAAGAGATAAAAAGCTTCAGCATTCAATCTTTCCTGATAAGTATAAACTTTCCATTCTGGTGTCATTTTTGCAACAGACATGGTTATTCAAGTTATGCATCAAAGTAGCATGAATATACAAGTTACTGGCAAACAATACATAATGGCCTAGATTATCGAGGGAAAGCAGATTTAATCATCTGGTCAGCAAGCATTGCAGCATCTGTGGAGAGAATATTCTGAAAACAGGTCATCAACCTAAAATATGAGCTGTTTCAGCCTTCACAGATGCTGCCAGAGGTCCTGAATGTTTCCACCTTTTTCTGATTTTGTTTCAGATTTACAGAATTTGTAGTATTTTATTTTCAATTAACTTGTTTGACTAAACTGAGTTCTCCTGTTTTATGGTTGATTGGAGTTATTTGGCCTCCAACTGCAATTAATGGGTGGAGGATGAGGAATAGTTACTCTGGTCAGAATCTCAGTGCAGAAGGAGGTCATTTGGTCCATTGTGTCTGCACTAGCTCTCTAAATAAGCAATTCACTTAATACTATTCTCCTGCCTTCTCCCAGAACTTGACTCAGGGAAATCTAACGGACTGTAATAAGAGAGAAAAGAATAAATAATCTGCAAACGTGAACATAGCTTAGTTGGTCACACTCTCACTTTAGGAGTTGAGGGTTCAAACGTTCCTGGGAGCGCAGTTTAGGCAGACACTTTAGTGCAGCAATGAGGAAGTGTTGCACTGCTGGAGATATTCTGGTCTCTTGCTCTCTCTTTAGATAGGTGCAAAAGGTCTACAGTACTCTTTGAAGAAGACCAGGAAGTTCTGTTGAAGTCTTGGCCATCATTCTTGTTGTAACCAATGCCAAGAACATTTATTTGCTCTTTGTGGGATCTTGCTGGGTGCAGAATGGTGGCTGAGTTTCCTACATAACAATAATGACTGAAGTTCAAAAGGGATTAATTGATTATAAAGAATCTTGGAGCATGCTGAAAATTTGAAAGGTGCTATATAAATGCATATCCTTTCTTGTACATAACTTTAGGTGAGTGGGAATCATAGAATGCCTAAAGTGCATAAGGAGGTCATTCGGCCCATCCCACTCAGGTCCTATTCCCATAACCCTACATATTTACCCTGCTCATTCCCCGTGACATCAGGGTCAATTTAGAATGGCCAATCAAACTAACCCGCACATCTTTGGACTGTAGGAGGAAATCAGAACACTTGGAGGAAACCCATGCAGACTTGGGGAGAATGTGCAAACTCCACACAGACCCGAGGCCGTAATTGAACCCAGGTCCTTTGTGCTGTGAGGCAGCATTGCTAACCACTGTGCCACTGTGCTGCCCTATGCCGAATAAAATTTGTTACCTCTCGCTAAGGAACTACTTTCTCGAGGTTCTCGTTTCCTTATGTCCTTGAAAGCCTTGTTAAAAACCCTACCTCAAATTGAATATAAGAAATTAAATAGAACATAAAATCATAAGAAGTAGAAACACGAATAGGTCAAATGGTCCCTCAAGGTTTATCCATTATTCAAAAACGTCAGGGCTGATCTTCCATCTCAGTTCCACTTTCCTGCCTTGTCCTGTTTCCCTTGATTTCCTTAGGGCTTGAAAAAATTCCTCGATAAAGAATGGGAATAGACAAGTGTTTATTTAACTCGTACAATCAGGACCGCCAAATAATACAATAAGTACGAACCATGCAGTTGGCTGTCATTATCCATAAGTGTAAGATAGGTGGAAGTTGGTGAGGAACTTTACTATGTCACAATTAACCAGCTATGTTTGTTGGAGGAATGGTTGGTTACTTGTTTGCAAGTCAGGAGATTTCTGTACCTACCAGAGTACTTTGACCTTGGCTGAATATTTCTGGATTTCCCCACCATAACTGTGGTCTCTTTTGTATCTCCGGCAGATGTGCCTTTTCTTTGCTTAGCGCTATGAATGACAATGAGATAAAACATAAGCAATTGGCAACTTTCTTTTAGATTTTCCAGATTTAGTAAACAAATAATAATGCTGAAAATGCACAGAGCTTTCATCAACATCTAAAAGACAGAAAGAGGTTTTGTACTTGAATCCTTGCAGTGAAGGTTACAATGCATTAATTGCATATAAAACAGGAGACATGTTCATATCGCTCCCCAAATAATTCAGGATACAGGAAGACATTTAGCTTGTCTTAGCGTGTGTGAATTGGAAAGAGTGTAAAATCCAACCATCACAGCATGCAACTATTTTTTAGATGAAGGGTGGAGTTTTCCCAAAAAAAACGAAGTGTCATAATGGCGAGAATAATGGAGCGATCTGCGCTGGTCTTTTCAATGCATTCTGCACTGCAATTGTTCTACATTTATTACATTAAAAGAGCTTCCACATGAAACACGCTGTTATGGAGTCTGCAGACATGTGACTTATCCAAACTGGTCACAGCTATGTGCCGTTAACAATGGGGATCTGTATTTACACACACCCGCTGCACCAACATCCAGTCACACCAGAAGGACAAAGTGTAGACCAGCCCCACATTTCATGGAGGGAGACCTAGGACGGCTGCTGGATGCCATGAAGGAGAGGCGGGCTATCCCGTACACCCAAGAGGGCAGATAACCGAGTAGCAGGGACTCAAATGTGGTCAGGGATGTGGTGACCACAGCAGTTAGCCCACGACCTAACACTGAGGACCACTACCCAATGCCGGAGAAAGATGGACAACCTCATTCAGGCTGCAAGGGTGAGCATCCATTCATCTCATCCTGGTATCAGTCGCGTCTGTCATACCTCAAACATCCATATCAATCCACTCCCTGACATTCCATGGCCTTCCAGCACTCAACTCCTAGCATCTTCACAGAACATAGAACGCCACAGCACAAACAGGCCCTTCGGCCCACAAGTTGCACTGATCATATCCCTACCTACCAGGCCTATCTATAACCCTCAATCCCATTAAATCCCACGTACTCATCCAGAAGTCTCCTAAAAGACCCCAACGAATTCGCCTCCACCACCACCGATGGCAGCCGATTCCACTCACCCACCACCCTTTGAGTGAAAAATTTACCCCTGACATCTCCTGTGTACCTACTCTCCAGCACCTTAAACTGTGTCCTCTCGTAGCGACCATTTCAGCCCTGGGAAATAGCCGCTGAGAATCCACCCGATCTATGCCTCTCAACATCTTATAAACCTCAATCAGGTCACCTCTCATCCTTCGTCTCTCCAGGGAGAAAAGATCGAGCTCCCTCAACCTATCCTCATAAGGCATGCCACCCAATCCAGGCAACATCCTTGTAAATCTCCTCTGCACCCTTTCAATAGCTTCCACATCCTTCTTGTAATGAGGCAACCAGAACTGCGCATGGAATTCCAAGTGGGGTCTGACGAGGGTCTTATAAAGCTGCAGCTTCCTCAAATTCCTTTGGCACCCTCATCACAACTTCTGTGTGGCAAGGCACAGTGCTGATATACACCACCTATTCCCAGTCCCCCAAGACCTGCAAGCCATCAGGCTTGTCTGAGCACAAGTCTGAGGACATGTACCAACTGACTCAAGAACAGCTTTTTCCCTGCTGCCTTCAGGCTTTTGAATGGACCTACCTCGCATTAAGTTGATCTTTCCCTACACCCTATCTATGATGGTAACACTACATTCTGCACTCTCTCCTTTCTTTCTCTATGAACAGTATGCGTTATCTAAATAGTGCACAAGAAACAATACTTTTCACTGTATACCAATACATGTGACAATAATAAATCAAATTAAATCAAATCAAAAAGGCTTTCAATCATCCCCCTTTGTCTCCATGGGAGAAAATGGCCCATAACAGAAGGGAGTTTGAGAAAACAGGTGGAGGAACATGGGAATTCCTCAGTTACGACGCCTGGTCTCCTTGGGAGAGTACATAATGGGGAAGCACCCTGATGAGCTGTGAAATCAATGTGCACCACAAAAGTCAGGATCCACAAAACCTTCATATATCCTGTCTCAAGTAAGTTCCAAGCTTCCCAGATACTTGTCCTTCTCTGCACTGAACTATGCGTCTTCTCTTGCAGGAGCAAAACCTGATGAGGTCAGGCTCTGAAGAATTGGCACCCTCCCACGCCCCCACCCCCCACAGCCCTTGCTTCTCTGGGGAGGGGGGCATCTATGGGAAAGCTCCATGGAAAGCACTGACCAGGTGTCATAGGCATCACCTGCAACATCCACCAGCAGAGAGACGCACTCCTTGATGGGTGAAATTAGCATACTGAGTTCGGATCACTTCCTCGTGCGAACTATACAGTTATTAATGCATATCAAGTGCAGGCAGAAACGTCAAAGGGATTGGCAAGCGTACTGCTGGATCCAAGGAAACAACTGGTCCCCAGCCAGATGCCAAGCTGCTGGAAATGGTTCTCACAGAGCTGTTGTAGATGCGGAAGCAGAACCGGGAACTGTAGGAGAGGGTGTCAGCAACATTTCAGCAACTGCATGGTGAGTTGAAGGAGCCCCACACTTTCAGGTACAGAAGTTGGTGCTGTCATTGCATGGCACCCAGGCCAATACTGCAAAGAAATGGTAGCCATAAGTGGCAGGGTTCAAGGCATGGACAAGTTGCTGAGAACATGGTTGAAGGCCTCAGCACCATGTTTGAGACACAATGCAGTCCTGATGTGGGCGGCTATCACACCATTGTGCAAACAATGTCACGTCTCCAGGAGTGGCAGCACCAAATGACACAGGGGCTACTGGAGTTCACTCCAACTGCCCCTCCATTCCATGTAGTGTCGCAGGGACCCATGAAGGCCCTGAGGACGGAGGATGGACTGGATGCCATCCCACAGCCTCTCATCCATGAGACTACAGGAGTCCCCAACCCTCCTGAATCTCCCTTTTCTGTCACTGGTGCAACTTACGGACAGCAGGCTGAACAGGGTGCATGGCTACATCCATGACGTGTGAAAGTCAACCAGGGCCCTTTAGGTTCCAGCCCTCCAGGGTATGCCCACAAAAGGCATCAAAGGCCATGGGGCACAGAAGACAGCAGACCACTTCCACCTCCAATGCGTGCATCCTAGGGGATTCATCAAGACATAGCACCCCCCCAGCCATGTAAGAAGTTGTAGGGTCACCAAGGGGGCACTGGTGAAGGCAGACAATGTAGTTAGGGATAGTGTACATGATAACAATTAAAGGATATTGAATCTCAAAGCCGTGACTTCTCTGTCTATGACCTGTTTCCCTCAGGGAGTTTTGTACCCCGTCTATAGTCAATGGGCTAGCGAGTCATACGGTGTGGGAAAGGCCCTTCAGCCTAACGAGTCTGCATCGACGATAATCATCACCAAAGTCATGCTGATCCCATTTTCTACCACCTGTGCCATATCCTTGACTGCCGTTGTATTCTGAGTGCTCATCTGAATATGTTTTAGGGGCTTCCAGTGCTGTCACAGGCAATACATTCCAGACACCCCCCACCTGCGCCCCCCCCCCCCCCCCCACCCACCAACTGCACCACAAGGCTAGGTGTGAGAAATACAAAGAAGATCAGACAGGTTCCTTTCCATGTGCCTGCACAACTATCTGAGTGGGGAAAATCTTTATTATAGAGACTGGTAACTGACAAAGCATCGCAACGTGAGTGCACAATACACAGAAACTGTTCTCCTGATAACATTACAGGCCTATTTTTGCAACTTGCGCTCTTACTTCTCTCTGAGATATTGCATTCGAGTTAGATGAGCCCTGAAGGAAGACTGGATGAAAGAGACAGCCTCATCCTTCTCACCCTCTGCCAGAAGTTGATTCTGAACATTGTAGCAGTGAGGAGCTCGTGGACTCTGGAATAAATTACAATATCTACATAAGAACACATGATAAATACACAACACTATTCACAATTATATATGATTTACAGCACAGAAACAGGCCATTTGGCTCCAGAGGTCTGTTTGCATTTATGCTCCACACAAATCTCCTCTCATTGTACTTCAAGTATCTGCATAACCTTCTACTCCCTTCTTCCTCGTGTACTTACTTACCTAGCTTTCCCTTAAATACAATTATGATTTTTGCCTCAACTACTCTTTGCAGCGACAAATTCCACATTCATGTTACTCTTTGGGTATATAAGTCTCCTGAATTCTCCATTGGATTTATTTACCGTATTCATGCTCACTAATTTTGGCCTTCCCCAAAGTAGAAACATCTTCACTATGTCTAATTTTAAGGCCAGGACCATCAAGTACGAAACGCATCCATTTTGTCCAAAAGTAGCACCTAATTCAATATGCAAGCCTTTTGCTTTATTAATAGCAATTTCAACTGAGTCGGAAGGTAGTGTGTTCAAGCCTGCTCAGGATTTGACCACAAAATGTAGGCTATGCTTCAGCTGAACAATGAGAATATGCTAAACTGTTTTGGTGGCACAGTGGTTAGCACTGCTGCGTCACAGCACCAGGGACCCAGGTTCAGTTCCCAGCCTGGGTCATTGTTTGTGTGGAGTCTGCATGGGTTTCCTCCGGGTGCTCCGGTTTCCTCTCATAGTCCAAAAGATGTGTTGTTTAGGTGCATTGGCCATGCTAAATTCTCCCTCAGTGTCCCCCAAAAAGGCGCTGGAATGTGGCTACTAGGGGATTTTCACAGTAACTTCATTGCAGTAAGTCTACTTGTGACACTAATAAATAAACTTAACTTGTCATCCTTCAGAAGAAACACTAAAAACTGATGCCATATGCTTGCTCAGGTGGACAAAAAAAATCCCATGTTTTGATCCAAGTACAAGTTCTCCTGATCAACACCATCAATAAGAAGTTATCTGGTCATTCACTACTGTGTGTAAAACATTCCTGTGCACAAATTGGCAGCTGTGTTTGTCTGTATAACTGCACTTCAAAAAGTAATCCCATTGGTTACAAAGTGTTTGTGAGATCGTGAGTTGAGACTACACACTCATTTCTCATTGGAACTTAGAAAATAGTATTAAGATTAGTTCCTTTAGATTTTATACTAATGGTAAGGTCTGCAACAATGAAGGCAGGAATATTCTTCTTATGTTACTAGATCCGATTAAGACAGTACGATTGTGAAAATTCTTGGAAGATGTTAACTACCTTGTTTTGCTGAGGGGAGGCAACAGACATTTTCTTCAGACTTGCAGGATGTGTGTCCTCCAGCTTCTTCCGTGCTAAATGCCCTCGTGCAGATGCTTGTATCACAGTAATTGCCTATAAGTGAAACCAGAAGGGTAGAATATTGATTTCAGCAAGATTCAGGTCCATTTTCAAGCAGAACCACACAGAACGTCCACTTTGGCTGGTTTTAATGGATAATCTGTTTCTTTGATCTTGGATATTGTGTTAATACAGGACATTCCACGAACATTTGGTTTTAAGCACTTGCACCATAGGTATAGCATATGTCAGCTGCAAGGTAAAGTTTTGTATCCTGATCTATTAATCCACTCACCCTTATACAATGTGAGTGGTTAAACATTTTGATGATGTAAGCTCCACATTCAGTTCCAAAACAATGGAAATTTACAAAAGGACAAGATTAAGCCATACTGCCCCTCAAGCCTGTCCCACCACATTATTGAATAATTAATTAAAGGGATGTGGGCTTTGCTGGCTAGGCCAGCATTTATTGTCCATTCCTAATTGCTCTTGGAAGTGCTGAAGGGCTGCCCTCTTGAACTGCTACTGTCCATCTTGTGTAGGTACACATACTGTGCTCTTAATGACCTCCAGGATTTTCATTCAGCAACAATAAAGAACCAGCGATATATTTTCAAGTCAAGATGGTGAATGGCTTGGAGGGAACTTCCAGATGGTGATGTTCCTATATATCTGCTGCCCTTGCCCTTCTAGATAGTAGTAATTGTGAATTTGGAAGGTGCTAAGGACCCTTGGTGATTTCCTGAAATATATCTTATAAATGGTGCATACTGCTGCCATTGTGCATTGGTGGTGGAGGGAGTGAATATTTGTGGATGGTGTGCCAATCAAACGGGCTTCTTTGTCCTGGGTAGTGTCAAGCTTCCTGAGTATTGTCTCATCCAGGCAAGTGGAGAGTATTCCTTCACACTCCTTACTTGTGTCTTGTAGATAGTGGACAGCTTTGGGGAATCAGGAAGTGAGTTACTTGCCACATGATTCTTAGCCTCTGGCCTGCTCATGTAGCCACAGTATTTATATGGTTGGTCCAGTTCAATTTCTGGTCAATGTAAGTCCCAGAAGGTGGATTCAATTTAATCATTCAATTCGATCATTGCTGATCTATATCTTAATTTCTGCAACCAATGTTTATGTCACCATGCTTGAGTAAATTAGTACTTCTGTTCACTTAAAGTTGGTTCTTGGAAGGTATTAGAAGACAAAGAGTAGAGGTGGAGGGGTGTTTTTACAAAATGGAAATCTGTAGCTAGTGGTGTTCCGCAGGGATTAACGCTGGAACCTCTGTTGTTTGTCATATATAAAACTGATCTGAAGGAAAATGTGGATGGTCTGATTAGTAAGTTTGTGGATGACACGAAGATTGGTGGAGTTGCTGATAGTACCAAGGATTGTCAGAGGATACAACAGGATTCAGATAGATTGGAGACTTGGGCACAGAAATGACAGATGGAGTTTAATCTGGACAAATGTGAGGTGATGCATTTTCGAGGATCAAATTTAGGTGTGAATTATATTGTAAATGGTAGAACCCTTAAGAACATAAACGTACAGAGGGATCTGGGTGTGCAGGTCCACAGTTCCTGAAAAGTAGCAACACAGGTGGCCAAGCTGATTAAGAAAGCATATGGCATGTTTGCCTTCATCAGCTGGGGCACTGAGTACAAGAGTTGGGGAAATCAATTATATCAAACCTTGGTTTGATGGCATTTGGAGCATTATATACAGTTCTAGTCACCACATTACCAGAAAAATGTGAAAGCTTTGGAGAAAGTGCAAAGAAGGTTCATCAGGATGTTGCCTGGTCTTGAGGGTGTTGACTATGAGGAGAAGTTGAATAAACTAGGGCTGTTTTCACTGGAAAACAGAGATTGAGGGGATATCTGATAGAGGTCTACAAAATTATGAGAGGCATAGATGGGTGGATAGTCAGAGGCTTTTTCTTAGGGTGGAAGTGACAGTTACAAGGAGCACAGGTTCAAGGTGAGGGGAGAAAAGTTTAAGGGAGATGTGCAGGGGGAAGTTTTTCGCAAAGAGAGTGTGGGTGCCTGGAATGCGGTGGTGATGGAAACAGGCACATTAGCAATATTTAGGAGGCATCTGGATGGGTATATGAATAGGGAGGGAATAGAAGGATATGAACCGAGTTAAGGGCAGAAGGTTTCTTTTAAGTTTAGTTGGGGCATCATGATCGACACAGGCCTGGAGGGCTGAAAGGTCTGTTCCTGTGCTGTACTTTTCTTTGTTCTTTGTAAAGGTATCTTTAAAACAACTACGCTAGAAGAATTCAAATGAGGTTAAACTAGCCTCGGGAGCAAATAAATTTGTCTTTTCCAGTTTAAGACCTGATGCCAATAGTTTTGGATGATTTTATACTAGGCTGTGCAATGACTCCTTGAAAAAAAATCATCATGTGATTTTGTCCATGCTACACGGGAATGATAAATCTTTCTGTGGACCAATTATTTTGTACTCTTTTTATCTAGAAAGTACTGTACAAAATTAAATATCCGACTTTAATTTTAGAATCACTCACTTTATTTAATTTTCTTGGTTTCCACAAAACTAACACCCATGACAGAGTAAAGGTTTTCCACTCTGGATCAGCTAAGGGTTGAAGGAGACCATGTGTTTGCATTGTCTACTCTTGAAAGGTTGGACGTTTGTCCATGGGACTTTAGAAGTACGAACAAGATGGATCTTACTGAAATAAACAATATCTTGAGGGAACTTGACATGGATGCCAAGAGGGTGATTCCCCCCCTTGATAGAGAGTCTAGGACTAGGGGTCATGGTTTAAAAATTAGAGGTCTCACATTTAAGACCGAGATGAGGATCATTTTTTTGCTCATTAGTCTGTGGAATTCTCTTCCACAGAGAGCAGAAGAGGCTGGGTCATTAAAGTGGCTTTACATCCTTGTACTGAGACTTTATTTTCCTGTAGGGAATGGATGGACTCCCCTTGGTGCCTCTTTGTAGATGCAAGGCTTAAATTAGGAGCTCAGCTGGGTACAGGATCAGACATATGTTCTACTGCTGTGCGATGCTGCACATTGTGACTCTGTCATGATACCTGATGTGACACATTGAGTTCAGAGTAGTGTAAGGGATTTAGTATCACTTGACATCTGTCACTTTCATTGATACTAAATACCTGAATTTTGTGTAAAAATTCTCAGACAAAGGGAGGTGGAGGGTTTGAAAGTTTTGAAGTTTTATTATCTTGCCACTTTGCCAAGTTACAAATTTTGACATTACTTAATATATTGTTCACTATTTCACATGGGGTCATACTTACCTCCTCCATGTATGCGTCTTCTTTCTACAAGGAAGAAAAGGGGGGAAAAAGGGCATAATTGAAACTTGCTTATAAAGTGGGCCAAACTGTTCTCAAAACTAGAAGCTTCCCAAAAACACTTCACCCATAACTATCACAATGTGCTGATGCCCTCATTGCAATAATAACCATCACTGTCAAATGTTAAACATCAAGATACAATTGTTCTAAGCTGTGAATGATGGAATCAGCAAGTAACGTAAAGCTGCCTTCTATTCAGAGATTCACAAGAATGAATCACGTCTATGCTTTGAGATTCTTAATTAAAAATACTGAGTAGATTTACTGTAAAGTTTCCAAATTCTGCACAAGTGAAAACATACTGCAGCTCCCTAATAAACCATTTGACAATTTGAAAAATCTCTACTAAGTCATCTCTCAGCCCTCTCTTTTCCAGAGGGACAAGCCCCAGCATATTCAGTCTTTCCTGATTGTTATAGCTTATCATTCCTGTAAAACACTGAGGAAAAGACTTTGCAATAGTGGCAGAAGTACCACTCAATTCAGCACAATTTGTTTTAATTTGATCTTCCTCTGTCATGAAAAATTATACTCAGAAAGTTATTAGTTATTTAATTGGACTATCAGAACTCAGGATTATGCTGTCATTCCCCCATACTGTCAGCTTGGCTCAATGGGTAGCATTTGTGCCTCTAAGTCAGAGGTTTGTGGCTCCAAGCTGAAGTTTTGAGCGTAAAACTTCAATGAAACTTTGGGGGAAGTGCTGCATTTCCAGAGGTCAGTTTTTCAGATGAGACATTAAACCACGGTTATATCTCTTCTCTCATATGGATGAAAAATATCTTATTCGAAGGAGAGAAGGCATGTTGGTTTCCTGGTCATCAGTGATCTCTCAATCAACATCACCATTGTTGGGAAACTATGGGTGGAATTTTACGAGATTTTTTAAAAATGCCCAGCTTCTCTGAAAATGGAAGAGTTCCAGATCCATTTTTTGGGTAAGTTTTCATGCCCAATCATATGCACTCTGTCTCTAAAAAGATGGACTGGTCAGTTTCTAGCCAGAAAGACTGTAGGTGGGGTTTAACTCACCAGACAGCCTGTAGAGAGAGGCATTGTGCATGTGCAGACTTTGATGCTGCACATGTGCATTATTAGTAGCAGGGATCTGACAGACAGACAGAGGGCTGTCAGACCCCTGCTACTGCAGGTAGCTTAAAGCAGAAACCCCCCTCCCACAATCGCGGAAGCCCACAGCCTGAGATGCAAGTCCTGCAGCTTCCCCACCACTCACAGATTGATCGTAGCCCCACTGTCCAGACCAATCGTGGATCCTCTCCTTCCCCCCAACTACTCACTGCCCTCCCTAACCAATCACATGTAGAGCAGCAGCAGGCCCTTCCTCCCTTACAGATCCCACACCCATTGGCCTGTTCCTCAGGCCCTAGCCCCATCAGCCCAAGGCGCTGCCACCCACAGACCTCAGCCCCAGGCACTGCCCAGGTGCCAGGTTGGCACAGCCAACTTAGCATTGTCCAAGGGCACCCCAACCTTGCACTCAGTCTCGCCAGGGCCTCAATGGCCTCCAGTTCCACTGGTGAGGCCAACATGACTGTTTCCCCACTAATGGGGAGCAGGCGTTTTCCTCACCAGAGCGGACCTCTCCTGGCAAGGCCATAAAGACAAGTGAGCCCAGATGATTGAGTGCCTTGTTCACTAAACATCTGCAAATCACTATTTTAATAAATTAATCAGCCTCTCACTCATTTCCGGCAAAAGGCTGACCACACCAGGATGTCATAAAATTGCGCCAGTCACGAAAACTGTAGCCAATCATTGCTTTATGTCCAATTTTATGACATTTTCCTGCTACAAAATGGGCATAAAGTGGCTGTAAAATTCTGTCCTATATCTTCATAAGTGCATTTTTCTTTTGAAATTGGGAATTGTTTGGACATTTGGACTTTTGTTCAAAAAGGTCATAAGTCCATCATTGGACTGGGAGCAGCAATGTCTTTTCAAGAAATCACCTGACCAGTACGGTACTTGAGAGGGAAGAGTTTGCTTGTCTGCGCTGCAATTATTTTAATTGATGGGGAGAAAAGAACTGCATTAAAGGCAAAGGCTAGTCATTTACTGGAAATTATGGGCGGAATTCTCCGGCCGTGCCGGTCAAAAAGCTGTAAATTCCCACCTGACTGTCAATGAGGTTTCACATTGTCCACAACCCGGCCACTAAAATTCCAATTTGTAGGCGGGATGGGAGAATTCTGGTCCACATGTCAGGAATGTCAGGTTTTGTACTTATGATTTTAATTCAGTTGGGGCTGAACTGAGAAAGTAAAACGTTGCCCAGCTCATCTTTTCCTTGCCTTGCCTGAAATAATGTGGTTAGTACAATCCAGCTACGAATCATTAGCTCAGTGAAACTTGTCCATCTTTGGAAATCTGAGAGACTGAGATCCGGTTATATTCTCCTTCATTTCATAGCTCTGTAGATGAGAGTTATCAGACCCCCCACCTCCTGCCTTGTCTGCGATCTGTTTATACCTGATTCCGATATTGGCGCCAGTGCTTTTGGATTGTTTTTGCTGCTTGTTCTTTGCCGCTCTCCTGTTTTTGCTGACTGTAACTCGCAGAATTAGCCTGGGTGGACCAATGATCCTTGGTCAAACTCACAATGGACTGATTGCTTGTGTTGCAGCCCTATGAAATGACAGTATTGTTAATTTCCACAGACTCATGGAGTCATTTTGTAAATTCAGTGACATACAAAGCCCAATGTGGCATGCATCTGTATTTATCTGTCTTTCGCAAGATCGCTTTGTTACAAAAAAATACTCGGCATTAGATCAAATTAAAAGCTTTAGAAAGTGTTGCATCAATTTTGAGAGGTCAGGCTGATGTGCCAACCATTACATAGCCAGTCAAACCCACTTTTGTCATTTTTCTCTCTCTTGTGCACATCAGGATTAATGATACTGAGATTTATGATAACATGTGCTATTAGCTGAGTTAGTCAGCAGGCATCTTCTACACTGCAAAGTTTCCTACATTACAGCAGTGACTATACTTTATAGTACATTGAAAATTGCATTATGCATTTTCTCCACTGGAGGTTACCATACACACATGCAACAGCAGACGGAATCTGTTAGGAAGAGATAAAGCATTTATGTTTAACAGCTTGTGAAATTCTAATTCTAAATGTTTCTGGCTGAATATAATAACAGTTTCTGTCCCAAGAACTTCACAAAGTTCAAAAGTACTTCATTGGCTGTAAAATATTTTGGAACATCTGCTGTCATGATAGATGTCATTAGAAATATACTTCCTATCACCATCATTCCATTCCCACTTAGCTAGAAACCCACTTTCCATTTTTACCTCAACAAGGTCATTGCGGTGCTGCTTCATTCTTTGATGAACTTCCAACTTTGCTTCCAATTGCTTTACATTTTCTGTCAGACAGCAGATTTCCCTCCTGCAGCACAGGACAGATCAAGTTTTCATTCCCATTGCAATAGGAGATTAAAATTGATTATTCGGTGATTACAATCCCAGGTTTAGTATAACTCTGGATACCATTCAGCTCACTCCTTTTTCTTGTTCAGAAAAGGCTCTTAGGCAAAACTGGTTTAATGATCTTTCTACAAGATGACTGTATTTGCACAGGCTTGCTGCATGGCTTTGCTCCAAGATATTTATGGAATAAGCTGGTTTTGGTCTCTGTGTTGACTAAATCTTGTTGTCCAATGCATGCACAGGTCCCCTTTCTTAGCGCTGAGACTGATTCAGCATTGTGCACATCACCTAGGGGAAGGCAATCACCTAGTGGTATTATCGCTAGACCATTAATCCAGAAACTCAGCTAATGTTCTGGGGACCTGGGTTTGAATCCTGTCATGATAGATGGTGGAATCTGAATTCAATAAAAAAAAATCTGGAATTAAGAATCTTTTGATAACCATGAAACCATTATCGATTGTCAGAAAAGCCTATCTGGTTCACCAATGTCCTTTAGGGAAGGAAATTTGCCATCCTTGTCTGGTCTGGCCTACATGTGACTCCAGAGCCACAGCAATGTAGTTGACTCTTAACTGCCTTTGAAATGGTCTAACAAGCCACTCAGGTCAAGGGCAAATGGGTTGGACAATAAATGCTAGCCAGCCAGCGACACCTATGTCTCACTAATGAAAAAAAGATTGCACTGGGTGGAATTGGAAATTGGACAATAATCTAATCCCATGGTATAGAACATAGAACAGTACAGCAAGGTACAGGCCCTCTGGCCCTCGATGTTGTGCCGAGCTATGTCCAAACCCAAGATCAAGCTATCCCACTCCCTATAATTCTGGTGTGCTCCACGTGCCTATCCAATAACCGCTTGAATGTTCTTAAAGTGTCCGACTCCACTATCACAGCAGGCAGTGCATTCCACACCCCAACCACTCTCTAACCCGAGGAAATAGTCTGTGCACATCCATTCTATCTATCCCCCTCATCATTTTATAAACCTCTATTAAGTCACCTGTCATCCTCCTCCGCTCCAAAGAGAAAAGCCCCAGCTCCCTAAACCTTTCCTCATAACACCTACCCTCCAAACCAGGCAGCATCCTGGTAAATCTCTCTCCAACACTTCCACATCCTTCTTATAGTGAGGTGACCAGAACTGAACACAATATTCCAAACGTGGTCTCACCAATGTCCGGTATAGTTGCAGCATAACCCCACGGCTCATAATCTCAAACCCTCTGCTAATAAACGCTAATGTATAAGCATGCTTAGAATGGGAGCTAGCCTTAAAGCAGATTGGGAGGAATAAGAGAGAACGATTGACTCATAGTATTGACTCATTCAAAAACAAATGAGGTTTCTTACAGAAAATAATATTTTGGGATAAGACTATAAGTAATTTGAATTCAGATGTCTGGAATGTGTCACATGTTTGGAAGGAACAGGACCAATGGTTCTCAAAGCTCTCCAACACTAAGCATTTCCTCACCTCATATCTTAGTCTTAGTAGACTAATAAATAGAGATTGGTTGTTGTAATTATTCCACAATCAGGATCTGAAGAGAGAAATTAAGAATATTTTTACGTAGTGAGTTACTTTGATCTGGAAATGCCTAAAAGGTTGGTAGTAGAGTAGAGTCAATAATAATTTTCAAAGGAAGTTGGATAAATACTTGAATGGAACATTTTTTGGGGTTATGAGAAGAAAACAAGGGAATTAGGCTAATTGGAGCCAACAGAGGCACAACGGACTTAATAGCCACCTGTGTTTTACGATTCTATGATAAAATGAACTCCATTATCATTGTACCATGAGGCTACCAGGATAGTGACAGGCTAGGTAGATTTATCATCTAACAATTCCTATGTTCCCAACAGGAGCTTCTGGTTGAATGTACTCAATTAATGGGAATTCATTAAAGGATATTCTAAATTAGAAAGATCCTGTTTAAAAGAGTGCACTTACCTGTATTCCTCTGGGGGTTTATCAGCTCGAATTGCCCTAAGTCTCTGCAGCTCTTTTTCCATATCTGACTTTTCTTGAATCAGTTGCTTCACTTCAGTGCTGCAGAGCAAATATATAGCTGGGAGTCAGTAGAAAGTACAAACACAGTAGGTCGGATTACACTGTCCTCACATCTTTTAAAAAGTATATTTTTATTGGAGTTTGTCCATTTTTACAAATAACACAATATATCATCAGAACTGGTACAGTACAGGATGATTATTTGTCCATATATAAGTGCAGAAAAAGACAGGAGGACACCAATATAGCTGGTTCAGCTTGTTCATTATACCCATTTTGATGGGAGAAAAGCGGATAAATCTAGGAAAACATGGCAAAATGGTGCGCACACTCACATGCAGCATGTTAAAGGCTGTACCACATAGCTTATGGAAAACCTTGCAGGAGCTAGTCAGATATTACGGAACCTATATATTTGAGATAGGGGCCCAATGCTTTTGGGAATGCATCCAATTTGGATTAAATGCTTTGGGATACATTCCATGATAATTCTATGCCAATTGTGAACTGAAGGAGATTCATCGTTAATCCAGGGGCAGAGGATATTCTTCCATGCTGCAAATGTTAGGATATTATTGAGCCTTTTTTTTCATTAATGTTGATTATCTTTTTATCTGGGAGCTCCAGAATTAAAAATAAAGGATTCCAAGGCTCTATCAAATATCTTCTCAAGCTACTTAAATATGCCAGACCAATAGGATTTAATTTTGACACAGGACCAAAAACGTGTGTAGTTTCCACCTCGGCAACTTTAGAATTAAGGTGCAGAGATGTCATTTAAGGATAAAGTCTCTGAGTTATTTGAAAAGAGAGCAGCTTGGGATATCAAATTGTTGACATAGTTGCTCAAAAGATAACAAAGAAGCACCAGTAAACATATCACCCAGCCTGCAAAGACCTCCATCGCTCTAGGTATCAAAACCACGGTCCATGAGGCCTGGCAGAAACTTGGATTGCCCTAGATGGGAAAGAATGGAAGTTAAATCAGATCTCCCTTCCAGCTCATGTACCATCCTCTATGCTCTCAGTGTTAATTATTGTAGGATTTTCACACTTGACAGGCACAGCCTTGAAGTCCTGAAGAAACAACAGGACCTTTAAAAAGTACATAGACTGGCTAGTTTCAATACTGAGCCAAATGGAGGAAGGATCCCCTCTAACTCACTCTCGTAAGAATCAAAGATGAGAGGCTAACTGATACATTTTAACATTCAACACCCTTAATGCCCTGCCCTCCCAACCTTTGAACTGGGAAGTTTGGCTAATTTGAAGCAAGGTTTCTTTTTGTTCCATATAAAAGAACTTTTGGACCTTAGCAGAAAGCAAGATCTGCATAATCCATAAAGGATATAACAACCTAGGCAGCACATTCATCTTAGTCAGTGCTATTCACCCCATCCACGATTTCAGCAAGGAGGACCAATGATGCAAGTCCCACTTGATAGACAGATTAAGAAGGGTGGGGGAGAGTTGTGTGGAGTTTGCCCCATACCTCTGTCTCTGAAAGAGAGGGGTAACAAAAATGCCCAGATAAGTAACCCCTGAAGGGAACCATCTCAAAGCGAAATAAGCAAAGGGGATGGAGTCTCTATCTAAGACTTCCCACAGACATAGCTTCAGACATCATAAAATTGATTTTATAGCATAAGGAGACTGAATTGACAAATAACATCGATAATAGCAGGAACAGAAGCATGAATACAAATAGCAACGTCATTTACTAGAGAGTGGTCTTGGGGTGGCGATTTTCTCAAAAAAAATCTAAGTAGCCAATGGGTGGGAAAACAGGAGATTTTCCTGCCCGATTTTGGGTGTACTCAGTGAGATGGATTTCCGGCACTCTGTGCTTCACAGAGTCCGCTGGTAAGGCAGGGAGGATGGCAGCCTAATCCTACTTAAAAGGCTGTCATCAGTGTGCTGAACGGACCACTGCACATGCGTCGATCTGACATTGCCTGCCACCTGATGTCAGCCCTGACCCCTCCCCACAACCATGGCCAGCCTGATCTTCCCCCATGGCCAGCCTGATGCCCCTGATACCCTCCCTCCCCCATGGACAGCCTTGGCTACCCACCTCATTCTCTCTCCCACCGATCCCATATGCCAAGTGCACAGCAGGTACCCTCTCCCCACCACCAATCAGCCTGCCCCCAGTAGACCTTGCCCCTTCAGGCCCCATCCCCTTTGCACTGCCCAATGCCTGGTAGACAGTGCCAGCACATTTATCTTAATCAGTGCTATCCACCCCATCCACGATTTCAGCAAGGAGGACCAATGATGTAGGTCCCTTTGATAGACCCCTTTGCCCCGACCTCCTGGAGGGGCCTCAATGGCCTCTGTCCCCACCAGTGGGGTGAGTTTGCCTGGTTCCTGTTGATGGGGACCAGCCTTAACTCCCAGTGGTGGGAACCTCTCCTGATAGGGGGTAGAAATCTTAACGACATTGTCCCAGGCTCACTAATGATATGGAAATACAAATTTCCATACGGTAATCAGCCTCGTGCTGATTTCCAATGCAAGGCTAATTACGCTGAAAAAAGGAGCCTGGGAAAGTCGCGACCCTTGCTACTGGCCCTCCCCACTAATACTTCCCAGCCCGCTGCGCTATTTGGGCAGCACAGCAGGCTGGGAAAGTTGTGCCCCTTCTGTTGCTTTCCTCCATTGAATACCAAAGGATCATGTCTAAATTGCCTCTGCAAGGGGCTAAATAACTAAGATAAATAATAGTGGAGATAAAGGGAAGCCCTGCCTAGTCCCTTGCTGAAGACTAAAATTATCAGATTGATACCCTTTAATAAGAGCTGCCGCCAGTGGATTTTTATAAAGTGCTTGTATCCACTTAACAACCTCCCCTCCCAACCAAACTTCTGCAATGTATTGAATATGCAATTCCATTCTACCTGATTAAAAGATTTCTCTGAATCTAACAAGATCACTGAACTATCTAATGCCTGCTTTTGAAAGACCTTAATGATATTGAATAACCTGATGTTGTTGCATGAATTCCGGTCCTTTATGAACGCAGTCTGGTCATCCTGGATGATCAAGGGGAAGATTCTTTCTGGGTGTAACACCAACACCTTGGAAGGCAATTAAATCTACATTCAGCAGAGCGGATGCACACTCTTCAGGGTTCTTGCCTGCCTTCAAAATTATGTATTCACTTTACGAAGCAACTGTGGCAGCAGCCCTGCTTCAAATGAAGTCCTCACATCTTTTGGTAATGGCTTTGAATCCAGCCCAAAGGGCTTGAAACAGACAAATACTGAGTTGGTTGAATAGGGAGGAGAAAATAAACCAATTATCCCACTCCCAAGTGTTTTTCATTACTCCCCCATTCCTCCAATCCTCAAGGAAAATGCGTGGAAATTCACCAACTGTGTTATACATTAAAAAAAAATTATTTTTCTTTTATGACCTCAGGTCATCCCAAAGCATTTAACAGCCAGTGCGTTACTTTTTGGAGTGTAACATAGGCAGCGTGGCAGCTAATTTGCCACAGCCGTAAGCAGCATAGTAACCATATAATGGCCGGGATTCTCCCAAAAAAATTCTAAGTGTTGAATTCGCATTAAAAACGAGAGTAACACCCACTGTTTCTTTTAGCTGGATTTTCAAAATAAATCTCCCACACTGTGTACCTCAGGGAGACTCAGGTGGAAAATCCAGGGACGGGGCCTTTTCCCGCTGAAGAGGCCGGCAGCATAGCGCTGAGCAAACCACTGCAGAGATCGGCGCATGCACAGTAGCTCCGCACTGTTGGCCTCCCAATCGCTGGCCAGCACAGCAAACCCCATTGCTACCACACAAACCCTCAACCCCTCCAGTTGCTGGCCCCCCCTGCAGCCCCGACAGCCATCCCACCACCCACCCTCTGCTGACCAGCCCAGATCAGCCCCTTCCCTCCCTCTACCATGGATTACTATGCAGAGTTGCAGTTGGACCCCCATTCCTACAGGCCCTGCCCCCATAACAGGCCCCACCTTCTTGCATTGCCCAATGCTTGGTGGGCAGTACCAAGGTGCCCCCTGGGCATTGCCACATTGCACCATGGGCTTTATCCTTAACTTCCGGGGGGTCTTCATGGCCTCCCTTCATTCCAGCAGGGTCGGGCTGCCACCTCCCTGTTAATGGGGGTTGTTGTAAACCCCGTTGGAGTGAACCACTAATGGGTCCAGAGACTTCAGGCCCAGGCCCATTAATAAGATGGAAATCGCAATTTCAATATTTAAATTCACACCAATTTCTGGGAATTCTGGGGTCTGGAGACATGTGACATCAGCAGGGAGCCCACTGAACAGCCTCTGCTGATGTCTCCTGGCCCATTGCACTGCTAATGCAGCACAGCAGGCTGGGAAAATAGCCCCCAGTATGTTCTTCTTGGTGTTGGATGAAGGATAAGTATTTACTATTGTTAATTGTGTCATATATATGTCAATGAAGGGGTTTCACTTGATATAAAGAGATACTCACAGAAACTGACAGTATAATTAAGTTAAGAGGTGTATGTTTCACTGTGTAAATTAACATTAGACTGAGTAAAGATTGGCTCCAGTTCTATCCTTCAGAACACCAGGGAGAATGCATTTGCTGTACAATACAGTACTGAGGGAGTGCTGCACTATCAGAGGTGCCATTTTTCAGAGGAAATGTTAAATTGACACCCACTATTCTGAAAAATGGCATTTTATGCCATTTTGATAGTGCAGCACTCCCTCAGTGTTGTACTGGGATTGTCACAGCCTAGGTATTGTGCTCAGGTCTGTGGAATGGTCTCTAAGATACTCACTGCCTGGTTGCTAGTTTATTCTGCAGATGGCTGCGGTCCTCCTTCAGTTTCTTCACTAGTTCCTGAAGGCGGTCACACTCCCGTTGTTGGTCGACATGTTGCTCCTCTTGTTGCTGTGTTTGGTCCATGGTGCATTTAGCCTGTGGGCGCTTTCGCTCAGTGGTTCTGCTATTTGCCCTGGATGGCGAGAAGGCTAATTCCTGATCGCTGACTTTCTGTGAAATTCAAGAAATAAGTGGTATCACTGGCAGATGGTACCTTCTCCCCCAGTAACACATTTACGCTTTAAATGTCACTGACTCTCCCTGAATCCTTAACCATGCTACGCTCACCTTCTCCAGCTCCACAACCCTCCTTACCAGCCTCTGTTTGCTCCACTCGTTATAACCTGAAAGGGAACATATATAGAGATTGACAGAATACTTTGTGGGGGTGCATGACACTGATAACAAAAGTTTAAAGGATTGAAAAGCAGTTACGGGAACTTAATAGAATGTATTCACACATTCATGTTTGATATTGCACAGAATTCTGGTATCATTCTTGTAACAGCCGGGGCTATTTTCTTTAGAAAAGAGAAGACTCAGGGGTGACATCAGAGTTTTTCAGATCATGAAAGAATTTGATCGGCTAGGCATAGAGAAGATGGTCCAACTTGTACATGATACCAAAACTAGGGGTCTTAATACAAGATAGTGACTGATACATCTAATTAGGAATTTAGGACATTCTTCACCAACAGAGTGATTAGAATAAAGCATACTATATCATGAGGAGTGGTTGATGCAAATAGCATAGAAACATTTAAGGCAAATCTAGCTAAATACATGAAAAAGAAAGAAATAGAAGAATATGCTGATGAGATCAGATGAAGCGGGTGGAAAGAGGTCCATGTGGAGCACAAGCAGTGACACAGAGCATTGATTCAGTTGGACTGAATAACTTGTTTCTGTGCTGTAAATTCTACATAATTATAATGTAGACTTGCATAGGCCAGGCTTGTATTTCCCTGAATGTAGAAATTTAAGAGCTGTTTAAGATGATTAAAAGATTTGATAATGTAAATAAATTGCAACTATTTTCTCTGGGAAACTTAGAACACGGGAACATAACTTTAAATGAGAACTAGGATATTCAGGTGTGATGTCAGGAAGCATCTATTTACACTAAAGCATTGAAATTATGGAACCCTCTCCCAAAAACGATAAGGCTGAAGGTCAATTAAAAAAATTTAAAATGAAATTGATTGGTTTTTGTTAAGCAAGGACATCAAGAGACACAAAATCAAGTTCTGTGGATGGAATTATCTGATTGAATAGTAGAAAAATTGTCTTTATTTTCAAAGGGAATGGATTATAAAACTGGGAAATTTTACAAGGAACTAGTAACACTTTACCTGGAATACCGTGACAGTTTTGGTCCCCTTATCGAAGGTAAGATATTTTGGCATTGGAGGTAGTTCAGAGAATGTTCATTAGGTTGATCCAGTATGGAGGGATTTTCTTTTGAGGAGAGGTTGAGTAGGTTGGGCCTCTACTCATTGGAGTTTAAAAGAATGAAAGATAACCTGATTGAGATATATGGGATTCCCAGATGGCTTGACAGGGTAGATGCTGATGGGTTGTTTCTCATTATGGGGGAGTCTAGAATCAGAAGGCATAATTTCAGAGTGAGACAGAGAAGAGCAGGAATTTCTTCGCTCAGAGGGTAATTAATCTGTGGAATTCTTCATTGCAGAGGGCTGTAGGGGCTGGGTTAAATATGTTCAGATTTTTAATCAGTAAGGGAATCAAGGGTTATGGGGATAAGGCGAGAAAGTGGAGTTGAGAATTATCATATCAGATTAAAATACATTATTGTCCAGCACCAACAATGCAGCATAGCTGAACCAACAGGAGGAGCACTAAGTGGAAAATGAACCTGCACTTGTTAGGTTGTAAGGACATCACTTATACCAGCAGAAGCAATGCTTGAGCTAGGGTACTAAGTAAGGAATGTGGTGGCGGTATTGTCACTGAACTAGTAATCCAAAGACCAAGGGTACTGCTCTCAGATTTCAGGTTCAAAGCCCACCACAGTAGCTGGTGAAACTTGAATTTGAAAAATCTGTTCTAAAAACCCATCTGATCACAGAGATCTGACATCCTTACCTGGTCTGGCCTATATATGACCCCAGAACCATAAATCCATAGAATGCCTACAGTGCAGGAGGCCATTCAATCCATTGAGTCTGCACCAACCGTCCAAACAGCATCCCACCCAGGCCCTCTCCTCCACCCTATCCCTGTAACTCCATACATTTACCATGGCTAATCCATCTAAACCACACATCTTTGGACACTAAGGGGAAATTTAGCATGGCCAATCCACTTAACTGGCACATTTGTGGGTTAGGGGACGAAACTGAAACACCTGAATGAAACCCACACTGACATAGGGAGAATGTGTAAACTCCACACAGACAGTCACCCAAGGCTGGAATCAAACCCGAGACACTGTGCTACGATGCCGCCCACTGCAATGTGGTTGATTCTTAATTGCCAATCAGTTCAAAGGAATTAAAAATGGAAACAAATGCTGCCTTTGCTAACAACTGCCAATAAAAAGAATTGAAAGCTCATATGGTGATTGTTGGGTGAAATAGTAAAATGCCATACAATGCCTACCTTGGGCTGTGCCAGATGCTCCAGAGTCCAAGTCAATCTTCAAAGATTTATTCTCCTCTTGGAGGTGTTTGAGGCTTTTGGATAATCTGAGGATGGTCGAGTTGAGCACCTTCTGTTGTTTCTGTGATTCTCTGCTCTCTGCTCTTGACCTTTTACAGGAAAAGAAACAGAGCTAATTATGAGTCATAAATCAAATGTTAACATGCAGTTGTATCTTTTTGTTTCCATTTTCCTTTTGTGTTGGAGGGAAGACCCTTTGCTATAGGCTGCCATTCTTGAGGGCAATTAAGGATGGGCAATAAATGCTGGCCAAACCAGTGTAATTCACATTCCATGCATTTTCTTCTTAAATTCCATGACAGCCAGACAAAAAATGGATATGAACAACTCCACAGTGTTATTTGAATAGGAACATTGAGTTCTTCCAGTGGCCTTGGCCAAAGAGCAGCCATGATCAAAATGGATGGTTGAGCAAGTTTGAAGGGCCGAATGGCCTATGCCTGCTTCTATTTTCTATGTTTCTACCTCAACCATTTAATTAAAAATAGATGAAATGGTCACTTATCTATGTGTGGGAGCTAAAACAGCTCATTTGTTTGTTTACATAACAAGAGTAGGCAATTTAAAGCTTAATGCAATAGATATGAAGTACTTTGGGACATCACAAGAACTGTAATGGGGTTCTATATAAATGTGTGTTCTTCTTTTAAGTTGTTGGAAAAGCCCTAAAACTATTTTCCTAAAAAACGTTTTCAGAAATTTTCCATATTTTTGCTGCATCCCCTAGATAGTCAGTGTCAGTAGGTCTTTTAAGTATGGAGGACATCAAGGTCCAATACTTTGTCTGTGATGGATCATTTGAATTACTGCTACCAGGGAACAGAGTGGCTTCACAATGGCTGAGATGTGTTAGTTCAGTGCAGACTGATCTGTCTGGATCACTGACACACTGCCTTCACCAACTAATCTGGCACTGATTCCCCCAGTATCATATCAAATATTTTGGTAATAATATATAAAAGCAAAATACTGCGGAAGCTGGAAATCTGAAACATGAACATAAAATGCTGGACACACTCAGCATGTCATCAGTGGAGAGAAAAACAAGTTTATATTTCAAGTTAAATATGACTTCTTTAGAAGAGCATAGAGGTCCTGAAGAAATCATATTCAACTTGAAACATTTGGTCATAACTTTGTCGGTGTGACAATCTGATGCCACAGAGTCAGATTGCAACTCTATGCCCAATTGCTTATGTTAATTTTTCTCAGAGCCTTTCTCACCCCACCTTCCCTGTGAGGCTGGGTGAGATCCAAGCAGTGCAGCCTGTGCCTGACACTGAGCGTCGAAGTGCAGTTCCATCAAGTTGGAGGAGGACATGCCTCTCTTTTATGGCACTAGCTGCCATAAACAAGGTAAGTTAAAGGTCCTTGTCACGCTAGGGAGATGATAAGTGTCTAAGATAAGTGGGTAGGATTTAGAAATTAGAAGAGGTTTCAATTCTTCTAACTTTTTTCTGGCAAATTATTTGTGTAACTCAGCCAGAACCATTCAGAGTTTTCAATTTCAATCATATTTGCACATGGTTCCCGGTGCAGGGTGAAAGGAAGTTTGCCATACAAACCCTTATCTGGGAATTTCTGAATGGGATTCCCCAATACATCCTACTCCTGCTCCTATTTCTTATGTTCTTATGTAATCCCCCAATTCGACACTGGGGAGCTGGGAAGTTACTGACTCAACTCTTTCGCTCTCTACAAATGCTGCCAGACCTGCTGAGTATTTCTAACACTTCCTGTTTTCACTCTGAATACTTGTGTTTCTGCTTACTTTCTGTCTGTTGTCTCATTATCTGCTAACAGAAGCCGGAGTCTCTGAATCTAAAAAAAGAAAAACATGTATTAAACATAAAGAAACATTAACCTGTAAAAGTGATTAGGATTCCTTTATGTAACTCTCTCCCAGCACCGCCCCCCCACCTACCCCACCATCTCTGATGCGTGTGAATATACTGTGATATATGCTCACAAACCTAGTTGCAATCACTAATCAGTATTTATTTTCCTTTCTTCTTGAAAATATTTTTGAGTTTTCCATTAACAATCTTTAAACTGGTACAGTATAGCACAATCGTTTCATCGCATATATGAAAAGGAAACCAATATAGTTTGTTCATCTAACCTGGCAGTCCACATAAAAGAAAAGAAAACGAGTAATAGGGTGGTGACAAAAATGACATGTGATAATGAAATTGAAAAGAGACACACATCGCCACATACACTGTGCTGGAGACAGTGCTGCACGCTCTATGCAAAGCTTTGTAGGAATAAATCTGACATTATGGAAACTGTATATTTCAGATAGGGGCCCCATACTTTTTGGAATAAGTCCAACTTAGATCGAAATTAGAAATTTCATGGGGACACAATTCATTATAATTTTGTGCCAATTCTATACAGAAGGTGACTCATTATGCTCATTAATCCATGAGCATAAAATATTTTTTTGTGCTGCAAGTGTCAGAATATTATACAACCTTTTCTCATTGATATCAATTATCCATTTATCTGGAAGCCCCAGAATCAGAAACCCAAAATCCATCTCCAAGGTCATATCCAATATTTTTTCTAGTTTTTTAAGTATTTGCACCCAATAGCTTTTAATTCTGACACAAGTTGAGACACTGAGTATAGTTTCCTATTACCAATTTACATTTTTGGCACAGTAGGGATATGTTGGTGTCCATATTGTGTCTTAAATTTGGTGTGTGACACGGTAGAATTTTTAGTTGCGTCTCCTTCGTTATGTTGCAGACTAACATTTTATTTGCAATCTCCCAGAAACCGCTCCAGATCTCATCATCAATATTCACTGTGAGGTCACGTTCCCAAATCCACAGTACCTCTTACATATTTGTATTGGATCTAGAGCACAGTGTGTCATAGAACATAGAACATAGAACACTACAGCACAAACAGGCCCTTCGGCCCACGAGTTGCGCCGATCACAAAACTTACTAATTAATCACTTTGGTTCTGTGGACAATAAGATTTTTTACACTAGGGAAACACTGGCATTAAAGTGCAGGGATCTTTTATTAAGTGTCAAGTCTCTAAGTTCTAAGATCTCAGAAAGAATGTTTTGGGATAACACATTGTTGACACAGTCGCTCAAAAGATCACAAGGAGGCCTCTCTGTCAGGTCCCCCAATCTTGTGAGTTGCCTATCACTCCAAATGTTAAAACCATGGTCCATGAAAACTGGAGGAAAATCTGGCTTGCCCTTTATGAGTGACAGAGACAGAGAGAGAGAGAAGTCTACATAAATGTTCTCTCCGAATTACGGACCATCTTCCAAGCTGTCAGAGTATCGGTGACTTTTGGATTCTCACATTTATCTGGTACAGTCTTAAATTCCCTCAGAAACAGCAGATTTTGTAAAGAGATTCAGACTTACCAGCTTCAAAATCGAGCCAAATGAAAGTGGGGTCCCTTCTTATCCATTCTCATATAAATCTAAGATGAGAGGCTAGCTGATATAATTTTATATTTGGCACACTCAGGGCCCTTTTGAACATAGAAATTGTAATTTGGCCAACTTTAAATGAGGTCTCTTTTTGTTCCATTTGTAGGAGCTAAACCCCGCACTAATTTCCTTCAGGGCCTTAGCAGAAAGTAAAATTGATAGCATCCTAGTAATACGTTCATCTTAATCAGTGCTATCCTGCCCAGCTATGATATAGGTAGAGAGCATCAGCAACGTAGATCCCATTTTGTAGATGTAAAACGCCAAAATTAGATAGTCATTTCAAATCTACATTTAAAACTGAGATTAGTCAATAGGATGCTGACTCCTCTGGACTCTTGCCAGTTTTCAAAATTAGAGATATTCCCTTTTCTAAGTGAATAAGACAGCAATCCTGCTTCAAATGAATGGTTATACATACTAATCAGAGGTCCATTAACATGACTTTGAATTTCTTATAAAATTCACTCCCAAAACTATCAGGTCTTTTTTGAAATGAGTCCTACTTAGATCGAAATATACAAGTTAGAAATTCCACTGGGATACAATCCATAATAATTTTGTGCCAACTGTGTACAAAGGTGATTTATCAATAATTCAAGAACATAAAATAGTTTTCCGCACTGCAAATTATGCAACCATTTCTACTGATAATAATTATCCATTTGTCTGGCAGTCCCAGAATCAGAAACATAGGATCCATCTCCAATGTCATATCAAATATTTTTTCCAGCTCTTTAAGTATGCACAAATAATAGCTTTTAATTTTGACACAAGTTAACCTTACCCAGAATGAAGACTGATGCAAATAAGGGGGTAAAGTTTGCCTTACACACCTGATGAGAGGGGATAATAGAAATACCCAAGTAGGTAAACCTTGAAGCAGACCACCTGATGGAGAAGGGAGTGGGGCAGGGGAGGGTTGGGGGGCTCATCTCGCCCTAAGCCTTCCCAATGGCATGGCCTCAGATTTAGCAAAATTCCAAGGAACCAAACCAACCCACGATGTCAATAGTAGCAGAAGCAGAGATTCCCAGCTTAGACAAAAATAGTAACATATCATCAGCATATAACGCAATCTTATGCTGCTTTCCACCACCATTAGCCAAGCCAAATGCTGAAGGGTTATGCTTAATTGCCTTAGCTTAGGGCTCGATAGCTATTGCAAACATCAACTGAGATAGTGGGCAACCATCCTTGGTCCTTCGCTAAAATTATTAGACAATAATTGTTAATGAGAACTGCTGCAAGTGGGTTTTTATGAAGCACTAGTATCCACATAACAAATTCTCCTCAGCCCAAATCTCTACAGCACATAGAATAAATAATTCCATTCCACCTGATCAAATGCTTTCTCTGCATCCAATGAAATCACCAAGCTATCATTTGTTTTTGAGAAACCTAAATGATGTTTAATAATCTCCTGACATTGGTCTATGAATTTCTTATAAACCCAGTGTGATCACCTTGGATAATCAGGGGAAGAACATTTTCTCAACATATCACCTGTATTTTAGACAGTAATTTCAAAGTGAGACTGGTCTTTAGGATGCACAACCCTCTGGACTTTTGCATGTCTTCAAAAGTGAATAACTTTTCTAAGTGATTGAGGCAACTATCCTGCGTCAGATGAATGGTTATACATACTAATCAGAGGTTCTATTAGCATGTCATTGAATTCCTTATAAAATTCAGTCCCAAAACCATCAGGTCCTGAAGCCTTACCAGACTTAAGATCTGTCAAAACAGATAAATAATTCTCCCTTAGAAATGGGAGCATTTAAGATTGACCTTTGGTCTTCAGAAATTGTTGGGAACTCAAAAGAAGAGAAAATTCATTTAATACACATTAATCACTGATCAATGACTGATGATTTATACAAATTTTAAATGCCTTATTGATAACCTCTTAAACATCCTATTGCCTTTTGAATCTAAAAAAGGAAATAATCTGAGAGTCTACTTTCTTCTTTGTAAAGGGAGCTAAATATCTGCTCTGATGAAGGATCATGTAGACTTGAAACGTTAGCTCTATTCTTGGTCCACAGATGCCATCAGATCTGCTGAAATTTTCTAGCATTTTCTGTTTTTGTTTAAGATTCCAGCATCTATAGTAATTTGTTTTTTTTGTGTGTGTATGAGCTAAATATTAAATTGGTTTATTTCCAAGCTCATCATTTGTTTTGCAAATTTTTTATACTCCTTTCAGTACGTTGAGTCAACAAGGACTGCACTCATTACTTTCAGCGCTAAATAGCTAGGACCATACATCTTTTCTGTTTTGGCCTATTTTATTTTTGGCTGGCATTGTTGTTCCAGCACTTTTTGTTAACCATACAGGATTCATGGGCTGACTTCAGAAAAAGAATTGATTGAACAAATAAGGCCAAATTTGGATTTGAAATAAAAAATAACGTTATGGGCCGAGATTCTCCCAAAATAAAACAAAGTGCCCAATGGGTGGGAAAACAGGAAATGACGATTTCCATATTGTAATCAGCCCCACACCGATTTCCAGCTGATAACATGGAAAAAAAGGGCCTGGGAGACTCGTGATCAGCTAGATGACAGCTGCAAGTCCCACTACAAATCCCTTGCTAATGTCTCCTGGCTCACTGCGCTTCTTGGGCAGCACAGTGGGCCGAGAGAGTCCCAGCCATGATCTTCCAGCAGAGATGCATTAAGTCTCATAACGTAGACTGTAAATATATTCAGAGAAAATTCCAGGAAGACAAGAGGATGATCAGAGATCACAATACCACCTAAAGAACATGAAATCCCTGAATGTAACATTGTTTTTGGTGTGAAAAAAATAATCAGTTCTTGTATCACATTGATGGGGAGCAGAGAAAAAGGTGAATTCTTTATCCTGAGGGTGTAATGTTCTCTAAACGTCCAAATACCCCAATTCCTTGCATGCAGATACTTGATGTCTTCACCTGTTGAGTGGGTGGAGTTATGGGACGCTTGTCTGTCATAGGATTTTGGTGGCAGTTGAAGTCTCCTCCTATGAAAGAATTTGTTGATGCTATTTCAGCAAAATCCATTAAGGCTTTAACAACAAAATCAGGAGAACAATTTGGAGGGCCACACACGTTTATCATTGAAATATTTGCAGCATTTCCTTAATGATCACCTTCCCCTTTTATACTTCACACAGTTCTCAAGTCTAGCTAGCATGTTTTCATTAATCAAAATCACAACCCCTCAGCTACTTATCAAAAATGACGCAGAAATCATTTGTCCAACCCAGTCCTGCTTTACTTTCATGTTCTTCATCATCTAGATGAGTTTCCTGCATCAAAGCCATGTCAACATTTTCCTCCCTAAGCACCTCCAACTCTCTCCTCCTTCGAGATGCTCCTTAAGATCTATGTTGTTGATCAAGCTTCAGCTTAACTGAATTGATATTTTCTTCCGTGAGTTAGTATCAAATTTTGACTGATAATGCTCATGGAGCAGCTGGGAACATTTTGTTACGTTAAAGGTACTATATAAATGCAAGTTATGGCTCTAATAATAAGTACACCACATGATAGTGAGTTCCACGTATTCTCATCACTCTCCAGCTAAAGAAATTGCTTCTGACTTCTTGACTGGATTTAACAGGGAGCATCTTATATTTGGTAGCCCTAGATTTGATCCCCTCACAAGTGGGAACATCTTCTCTACCCTGCCAATTATCTTTCATAATTTTAAAGTCCTCTATTAAGTCCACCCTTAGCCTTCTCTTTTCCAGATGAAAAACCCATTCCTGTTCAGTCTTTCCTGATAGTTATAACATCTCAGTTCGGGTATTATCCTTGCAACTATTTTCTGCATTTTCTCCAGTGCCTCAATAACCTTTCTGTAACGTGGAGATCAGCATGTATTCCAAGTGTGATCGAACCAAGGTTCCCTATAATTTTAACATAACTTGCCTGCTTTTCATTTCATTTCTCTAGAAATGGCCAGTGCTTGGTTCGTTGGTTTTTAGAGCCATTTATCAAAGGATCCGACCACATAAAATGTTGTTTCTTAATATTCAGTAAAACACCAATGAAAGAGTAGAATATCACAAAGTAAAGCTCAGAAAGAACAGTGAGGGTGAATTGGAAGACTCTCAGTTAAGACCCTTGTTGTCCTATAAGCAGTGAATTATCAAAAAAGAGCTAAGACCCTACTGAGAACTTACTTCCTCGTAGTATGTCTCTGTGGCAATCTTCATCTCTTCAATGTTAGTAGTCTTCAAATCAGTTTGGAGTTTGCTGAAAATTAGAATTACAAACTGGTAAATTTAATTCAGAATAAATATTGACAGCAGTGTATCAGCCAGTGTGTTTACGGTGGGGGCAGCAGCACTTGCAACTACAGCAAACAGACTCCCAAGTACAGCAGGATTATTTCTCCAATAAAATACAGTGAGGGAAAAATTGTTAGATGAAATGATGTATGTGAATAAAATCAATGCCAGTTATTTGCAGTATAATATAGCATGGTCTCCAAATGGTATTGATAGAGGAATTACCCAATCATCTCCATTTTGGCCAGAAATGATGGTTTCATCATATGTAACCATTATAATAATCCATGGTGAAATCAAACATCTGTCCAATAATAATGCCTGAACGAGTGGAACTTCCCGAGAGCATAGAAGTTTGCAGAGCGATCTGATTGAGGTGTTTAAAATGTTAAAAAGATTAAATAAGTTAGCTAGAGAGAAACTATTTCCTTGGTGGGGGTAATCAGAAATGATGAGACATATTAAAATTGAAGTAAGGTCATTTGACAATTAAATCAAGAAGCATCTCTCACAGAAAGTATATTGAATTATTCCAAGACAGTGGGAGCTGGGAGCAAATTGGGCCTTTTAGCTCTGAGATCAATAGATTTATGTTAGATAACGATATTGAGGGATATGGATTAAAGGTGGAGAAATAAAGTTGAGGTCAGATCAGCTATGGGTTCATTAAATGACAAAGCAGGTTCAAGAGGCTGAATGGCCGACTCCTGTTCCTACATCCCTGTGGAAAAGGACTACCAGAATGCACTTAAAAATCAGGGTTTATCATGTTACATTCTGTTTCACAATACCAGGATCATGTACTGGAGCCACCCCTCCAAGACTGAACTAAACCAAGACTGAACTAAACCAATATCAGCTGCGGTTTAGATTGAGCACAGAGACTTCAGAACATGATCCAGGTTGAATCACCAGTGCAGTACTGAGGGTGTGTGCTGCACTTTCAGAGGTGTAATCTTTCAGATGAGACATTAAATCAAGGAATTACCCCCTCTTAGGTATATGTAAATTATCCTATGACATTATTTGAAGAAAAACAGAACAGTTCTTCCTGAAATCCTAGCCAATATTCATCTCTTAAAGGGCATCATTAAAGATAGGATTATCTGGTTGTTATCACTGTTTTATACAAATTGGCCAACTACACTTCAGAAAAATATATAATTAAAAAGTATATGGTTGCGAAGTGCTTTTGAAAGTCATCAGATCTTGGGCAGCATTATGTAAATGTAAGTTTTTCTTTCATTCTTTAGGAACTTGAGGCCAGCCTATGAAGATAAATTTAGTGGAGAAAGGTATTTAGGAAAAGAGGTCAAGGATAAGAATAGATCACATTTGATCCTTCCGTTTAGCACATTCACTGTCCCAATTTTGACAGTTTGAGTGGCTTATGCTAAAGCAAAATTCCATGCTAAAGGTTCCATTTAAACTTGTCAATGCTGCATTAGCAAAAACATAAGAACATAAGAACATAAGAAATAGGGGCAGGAGTAGGCCATCCAGCCCTTCGAGCCTGCCCCGCCATTCAATAAGATCATGGCTGATCTGTCGCTGCTCAGTTCCACTTTCCCGCCCTCTCCCCATAACCCTTAATCCCCTCTCCTATCAAAAACCCATCAACCCGCGTCTTAAAAATATTTAGCGAGGCAGCCTCCACCACTTCAACGGGCAGAGAATTCCAGAGATTCACCACCCCTTGAGTGAAGAAGTTCCTCCTCAACTCCGTTCTAAACCGCCCCCCTTTTATCTTGAGGCTGTGCCCCCTAGTCCTATTGTCTTTTTTGAGCGGGAAGAGTCTTTCCACCTCTATCCTATCCATCCCATTCATCATCTTATACGTCTCAATGAGATCTCCTCTCATTCTTCTAAACTCTAACGAGTACAAGCCCAGTTTATTCAGCCTCTCCTCATAGCTCAACCCCCTCAACTCCAGTATCAGCCTAGTAAACATCCTCTGCACTCCCTCCAAGGCCAAAATATCTTTGCGCAGGTGCGGCGCCCAAAAATGCACACAGTACTCCAGTTGCGGCCTCACCAATGCCCTATACAGCTGCAGCAAAACCTCCCTACTTTTATATTCAATCCCCTTCGCTATGAAGGCCAGCATCCCATTCGCCTTCCTGACTACCTGCTGCACCTGCAAGCTGGGTTTTTGCGACTCATGCACAAGGACCCCGAGGTCCCTCTGCACCGTCGCCTGCTGCAGATTTTTGCCCCGTAAGTAATAGTCCTTCCTACCATTCTTCCTACCAAAGTGGACCACCTCACACTTGCCAACATTAAATTCCATTTGCCATTTCCTGGCCCATTCGCCCAGCCTATCTAGATCCTTCTGCAGGCTCTCCACACCCTCCGCACAATTTGCCGTTCCCCCAATCTTGGTGTCATCAGCAAATTTCGACACTCTACACTCGGTTCCCTCCTCCAGATCATCTATATAAATGGTAAAAAGCTGAGGCCCCAGCACCGACCCCTGGGGCACTCCACTAGTCACCATCTGCCAATCCGAATAGCACCCGTTGACCCCCACTCTCTGCCTCCTATTTGACAACCAATCCTCTATCCACGCTAACACCCTACCCCCAACTCCATGTCCCTCGACCTTCTGCAATAACCTCTTGTGAGGCACTTTGTCAAACGCCTTCTGAAAATCTAGAAAGACCACATCCACCGGCTCTCCTCTATCCACCGCCCTAGACACATCCTCATAGAACTCCAGTAAATTTGTCAGACACGACTTCCCTTTAATGAAACCGTGCTGCGTCTGCTCTACCAAGCAATTCCCTTCAAGATGCCTCGCAATTTCCTCCTTAATGACAGATTCTAACATTTTACCTACCACAGACGTTAAACTAACCGACCTATAATTCCCCGCCTTTTGCCTGGCACCCTTCTTAAACAACGGCGTAACATTAGCCGTTTTCCAATCATCCGGCACTTCCCCGGAATCCAGCGACGTTTGGAAAATAACCACCAAGGCATCCACTATCACCTCCGCCATTTCTTTCAGAACCCTCGGATGCATTCCATCCGGTCCTGGGGACTTGTCCACAATCAGCCCCTCCAGTCTGTCGAGCACCGCCTTTCTAGTAACAGTAATGTCATTAAGACCCTCCAGTCCTACCACCTTTCCATCGCTAACACCCGGCAAATTATTCACGTCCTCCTCCGTGAAGACAGAAACAAAAAAGTTATTCAATACCTTAGCCATATCCCCATCCCCTACCACTAGGTCCCCTTTCTCATCCTCTAAAGGACCAACATTCACCCTAGCCAGCCTCTTCCTTTTTATATATTTATAAAAACTCTTGCTATCCTTTTTTATATTAAGCGCTAGCCCAGCTTCATAGTTTCTCCTACCCTTCCTTATCAACTTCTTTGTCAATCTTTGTTGACATTTAAACCTCTCCCAATCCTCTTCTCGCCCACTACTCTTAGCTACTCTAAATTCCTCCGCTTTTAGTTTAACACTTTCCTTCACCTCCTTCGTTATCCACGGCTTATTACCTCTCCTCCTACTATCCTTTTTGACCATCGGAATAAATTTCCGTTGAGCACCAAGAAAGATCTCCTTAAAGATCCTCCACTGCTCCTCAACAGACCCTCCCTCCAACGCGCTCTCCCAGTCCACATTCGCCAATTCTTCTCTCATCCTACCGTATTCCCCTCTATTCAAACAAAGGACGCGTGTCCGGGAACCCACTTTCTCCTCCTCCATCTGCACCAGAAACTCCACCATACAATGATCACTCTCCCCAAGAGGATCCTTCACCACAAGGTCCCTAATTCTACCCGCTTCATTACATAGCACCAGATCCAAGATAGCTCGCTCCCTCGTCAGCTCCAACACACACTGTTCGAGGAAACTATCCCGGCAGCATTCCAAGAACTCTTCCTCGAGCCCCTCACGTCCAACATAGGTCGACCAATCAATATGCAGATTGAAATCCCCCATAACTACGGCCGTCCCATTCCTGCACGCCGCACTGATTTGCGTGTTAACAGCCCGCCCCACCTCCAGATCATTATTCGGGGGCCTATAGACGACACCCACCAGCGTCTTCCTCCCTTTGCTGTTCCTAATCTCCACCCACAACGATTCCACTTTCTGCTCTTTGGCTCCGATATCATCCCTTGCTACCACCTTCATACTATCCTTAATCAGCAGAGCTACGCCACCCCCTCTTTCCTCCTGCCTATCCTTCCTAAACACTTGATAGCCCTGTACATTCATCTCCCAGTCCCTGTCACCTTGCAGCCACGTCTCTGTAATGGCCACCAGATCGTATCCATTTGTGTCGATCTGCGCCATCAGCTCATCCACTTTATTCCGAATGCTTCGTGCATTCAGATAAAGTGCTTTCATCCCAGCCTTCACCTGGACCCTATTTGCCGCAACGCCACCAACCATACTCACGCCCCCTACTCCCTCTATTATTGGGACACCCTCGGCCTCTTCCCTTACATGTACACTCTCCTTAACTTTAGACCTCGTAAGGTCACCTACCCTCGCACCCTCCCCCCCCCCCAATTAGTTTAAAGCCCTGTCTACAGTCCTCTTTACTCGATTCGCCAGCACTCTGGTCCCAGCACAGTTCAGACCAACCCCATCCCGCCCGAACAGGTCCCACCTACCCCAATACTGGTGCCAATGCCCCATAAATTCAAACCCATTCCTCCCACACCAATCCCTGAGCCACCCATTCACTTCCTTAATCCTGTCAACCCTACGCCCATCTGCACACGGTTCAGGCAGTAGCCCAGAGATAACCACCTTGTCGGTTCTACTTTTTAATTCCATTCCCAGCTTTTCATACTCCCTCCCCAGATCCTCAGTCTGCATTTTGCTTACGTCGCCGGCACCCACATGAACCACAACGACCGGATTCTCACCCTCCCACTCCAGGTTCCTCTGCAGCCCAGCTGCGACATCCCGGACCCGAGCACCAGGCAGACAACACACCCTTCTGTGCACTTTGTCATTGTGACAAAGGACAGTGTCAATACCCTTCACCCCACTATCCCCAATCACTACTACGTTCCTTTTCCCTTTCTCTTTGCCTATGTCCTGCTGCAGCACTGTACCGTGTGCAGCTTGCTCACCAACCTCACCTGCCTCGTTCTCGTCCAGCCTGGAAGCAAGAACCTCAAACCTGTTATGCAGATTAAGAGGCTGAGGCCTCCACTCCTCACCCCCCTTCCTCCTCCCAGCAGCCCCCTCTTGTCCCTGACCCTTAGAGTTAGCCAGTCTAGGGGGGGTGGATGTCACTTGCACCCCATTGACAATGGCACCCTCTCTCCCCCTGATGAGCCTCAGTGTCTGTAGCTCAGAGGCCAGCTCATTTACCCTGAGCTGGAGCTCCTCCAGCAACCTGCACTTACTGCAGACATGGTCACTGGGATGAACCCTAGGGTCCACCAGTTCCCACATCATACAGAAACCACACATCACATGCCCCTCCATTATTCACTGTAGTAGTTTTGAAAAAATTTTTTTTTTTTGTTTTTCAAACGAACTCACCTGGCCTTTTTTCCTTCCAGCCCTTTTTGATATTAAGTCCTAGTAGCTCACTCTGCTTCCCACTCACTCCGCTGCCCGCTCAGACGCTGCCTGCTGTCTACACCAGGCCTCCTTTTAAACCTGGCGCTGATTTAAAGCTGATGGCCCACAACTGCCTGCTAACCACTCCCTCAGAATTCTTAAAGCAGTAAATACAATAAATAAATGCTTTAAACAGTTCTACAAAGAACAAAGTGCTTTAAACTTATTTTAAACAGGTTTTTAACAGGTAAAATCTTAGCTCTCTCTCTGCTCCTTCACTCGTCTGCTCCAGCAAACAATGGAAGTAAAACACAGTAAAGTCTTCAGTTTTGAGCAATCAGTCTTTGCTGACACAAACTTTTGACAGTTGTTTAAGAAGAACAGGACTTCATTGCACTTTCAGCTATATACTAATTATTTGTGCTTGGTCTCTGGCCTATTGTTCATCCTGTGCCTCTTCTTTCCCACAAGCTCCCCCCACCATTGGTGATTACCTTCAGCATTGGCCTGGTGCTCTGTAATTCCCTCTCAGAATACCTCTGACTCTCCACCTTCTTTAATAGCTTTCTCTTTGAATAAGCTGTTTGGGAACCCCGTTCTTAATAGCTTGTCCTTTGGCATGGTCTCTATTCGTTGATAATGCCACTGTGAAGCACTTTCTGAATTGTTTTTCTAAACATTAATTGTGCTACATGAATGCAAGATGTAGTTATTGAAACATTTATGTAGGACAAATAAAATCTTCCATCTAACATCAAGTGAAGAAGCAGTATGAACATGTGACCAGTCACTGTATGGAACAGAAACCTGTAGACAAGTGGTTTTCAGCTGGTGTACTGTGGCACACACTGGTTATACTGTGAGAACGGTGCAAGTGCGCCACTGCCTGGTGTGGGAAAGTTTCGGTGAGCATAATACTTGAATTTATGTGCAGTTTATAGTCACTCATACAAGCAGCTGTGATGGATAATGCAACTTTGTGTGTGCCGATTGTGGGCTGAGGGCCTTCCTACTGCCGTCCTTTGCAGGTTCTCTCCATTAGTGAAGCTGCACAAACTGAAGGGCGGCAGAGGGCAGGCAAGTGGGGACTGGAAGGAGAGCTTTGCAGGTGGCCCTCCCATCAATCTTTCTCCAGATCAAAAGGTTCTGTGCACACCAGTGGCCCGAGAGTTCCCACTAACTCAGTAAGTTACTATTTACTCAACTTTGTGTTTTGCTCTGATCCATTGAATTTCAATTATGTGCTGCAAACCTCTCTTTTAAGATCATAACCATAGTAAATGTAACATTGATGAGCAATTGATTCAATTTTTAAAAAATGGGTGTGCCATGGAATTGTTTGTCTCATTGAAGTGTGTTGCATGGCTGAAAAGGTTTGGAATCACTGTATTAGAGTATATTACAGGAATATCATTGACATAGGCAGCATGGACAAGTTGGGCCAAAGGGTTTGTTTCCATGCTGTAAACCTCTATGATGCTATTTCTGAGCTATAATTCTATGATTACACGATGTTTACATTGAAACTGTAAATCTGGAGTTTTGATTACTATTAACTGTATTCAGTTAATTTTATTTCTTGCCATTATTTATGTAACCCAGAATAACTGCTAATACGTAATAATTTTTAATAATAAATAATTGGATAGGGGTTCTGGGATGAAGGGGGTTAAGCACTGCACATAGCAGCAGTGGAGAGTTCTTAGGCGTAGGCAAGGTAAAGAGTATGTGGGTTGGATATGTTGAGAGCAAGGAGTTCAGTGATGCTCATTATGGGTTGTAAAAGCATTGGGGCAAATTCAAGAGTCTGAGAAGGAGCTGTGGGAGCACTAGCTGTCAGATGCTGAGGCACAGTAGAAGTGGGAGAAGGCTAATGTTGGGAGTATGACAGAGCAATTAGGATGCTCACTGTGCCACAATGGCAAAGATGAACTTTCGGGGCTTAATGACTTACTCCTACTCCTAGATTCCTTTAAAAACCTGCTCTGTAGTAATAACAAGCTGCCTGTGGGCTAAATGAACAGAGAGTAGGAACATTTTGCCTCAGTAGAACAGAAATCCTACCAGGATGATTTGGGGATTTGAATTCAAATTATGTTAAGTAAATCTGGAAGCAAAGAACTGGGATTTTCCAGTTGGCCTCATGTTCCTCCAGGTGCCTGGAGGTGGTGACTGGAGATCTGTAGCAGCTGCAGCCTGCCCTGTGGAGTTTCCCATCCCAATCCCGTCCCCCCGACATTGTGGTGGCCTGATTACAAAAGCCATTTTCAATTTACATTTTAAAAAAGTGAATTATCTTCACAATTTTAAAGCTCCTCCTTTACCTACCTACTCTTTTCAAATTGGAAGGTCCTGACTGATCTGCCAGCTTTGACAGCCCACATGCCACTCTTAACGAGATGGCAGGCCTGCCCTTGGCCATTAATTGGCTGTCCTGGAAACATCACATTAAGAATTATTTACACACAGTCTGGGCTTCTAACCCACATTTCAGTCTGAATGCTGGGTTCAGAAGCCTGCAGGAAAAGTCCTGACCAAACGTCCTTTGAAATGCCTATCAAATTCAGCCATATCAAACTTAAGCACAAATACAGATGAGCAATAAATGTTGGCTATGTTCGTGATGACCATAACTTGAAATAATTTTTAAAAATTCTTTGGACAGGGTTATTAATCATGGAACGGTCTACGGTTGTAAACTCTGGTTCAGTGCATCCTAAGAGTTTTCATCACATGACCTTTTGCCTTATATCCCTCTTTTATCTCCACCATTGGTCTGTCTTCCAGCTACAGCACCTTCCCACTCCCATGAAGAAAGGGGGCAGTTTATTGGTTACCCAATTGGATTTATCCACCATCAATCAAGCAGACTTTGTTCCCCTATTTTCAATACTTTTAAATCTAATCAATGGAATTTTTCAAAGAAGATGAAAACACGCTTTTTGTTTAATGTCTCTATAATTTATGCCTGTGTATTGCTTGTGGCAGTGTCTTAATCTTCAAGTTGTTAGGAATTTGGGAAGTTAATGAAGTTAACAGTTGAATTTAAGGTGAAGGCAAAATGTTAGACAAGTAACAGGATTGGCTGATTCTAGGGGAATAGTGAGATGCGATTTGCTGAGTAACAAGATTAGTAGGAATACAGAGAAATTGAGGTGCAAATTGTCAGGTCAGAAACATTGTTTACCAGAGGTCATTGGGGCTACAAAAATGAAAATTTGTAAAAGCAAGGAATTTGAGAGATGTAGACAGCTGAATTCATAGGGTGAATATCACAGAACTGAAACAGTATAATTGCTAATACATTCTTTGGAGAAGTAGGCTAGTTTTCCATCCAACAGTCAGACAGGCCAGCTCCATCTAATCTTCAGAGAGGTCTGTTCCATCTAACATTTAGAGCCGTGGATGATTACAAAATATTCTCCTCTACAAAATGCAGTTTTGTGCCTTCACTGAACCAGATAAAGCCGTTTTCCCAGACTTGGTCATATAAGCTGTATTGTGTGGTAACTATGAGCTGGATTTGATTTATGGAGCTACTAAATTGGATGTTGTCTGGGAAAAGAGGTGTTTTAGTGACTTTGGGGATCATGGGTCTATTTTGGGAAAAGGATGTAATTTCAGATAAAAGAGTGTATATTGTTATTAACATACATAAGTGGCATTTTTAAGATTACTTTTTTTTGTTGTATGTTTTTCTTTTATTTTAATAAATACTCTTCATTTATTGTTTATAGAATGACTAGACTCGTTTCTCTGTTCCTCATATTATTCCACATAAATATAGGCCACTAAGAATCACTGATTCAAGTTATCCTTCTGGATTTTGAGAAATTCTTACCAGTAACAACGGCTCTTGATAAATTCCTGGAAATTTCATAACAATCCTGAAGAGTTGGTAACTCTAATCTATCCACCATTGGTGACTGATTTAATTTGCTGAGAAACTAAGTTTTGTAATTCCCTCTCTAATCCTCTCTGTCTCTTTTAGATACTCCTTAAAACCTCTCTCTCTGATTTAATCTGATGTGGAATTGCCAGTGGTGAACTGAGGTGGGCACAGTGAGAAGTCTCACAACACCAGATTAAAGTCCAAAAGGTTTATTTAGTATCACAAGCTGCTCTTTCATCTGGTAATTGGAGAGGTGGGTTCACAAACACAGCATATATAGACTCAATTGCAAGATAATGGTTGGAATGCAAATCTTTACAGGTACAGACAATGCAAGTGGAGAGAGGTATAATCACAGGTTAAAGAGGTGTAAATTGTCTCAAGCCTCGACAGTCAGTCAAATTTTGCAAGCCCAGGCCAAATGGTGGGGGTTTCGTGTAGAGTGACATGAACCCAAGATCCTGGTTGAGACCTCATGCATGCAGAACTTGGCTATCAGTTTCTGACACACAACAATGCAGAATCGCCGAACAGAAATCACCACATAGAAATAGCAGAAATAGTCCCACTGACTGGCAAACAATGTTTCTGATATGACAACTCACACCTCAATTTCTCTGTATTCCCACTAATCTTGTCACCCGGCAAATTGCATTCCATTACTCCTCTAGATGTCAACCAATCATGACACTTGCCTAAATTGTTGAGCGGAAATAAGCACGGAGCTGTGTTAGATATGCAGACAGGACTTTAATATAATTTAAATATGATTAGCAGGAAGCTAGTGCCTGGAGTTGCTGGAGTGAGCGGGGTCAATTGGGTCCCCCGAAAGGGTCCTTCGGGTTTTCTTGGGCATTAGCACCTGGGCACTGCCAGCGTGTGCCCCCTGGCATTACCCAAGCAGCAAAAGCCGATGTCCAAGGCGGGGGGGAGAAAAATTGGGGGAGGGGGGCGTGACACATGGCCGGGGGGGCCAGTGCTCAGGCTGTTTCGGGGGGGGGGGGGGGGGGGGAGGGAGGAGGGGAGGAAGGAGGAGGGGAGGAAGGAGGAGGGGAGGAAGGAGGGGGGGAGGAAGAAGGGGGGGAGGAAGAAGGGGGGGAGGAAGAAGGGGGA